>NC_088920.1:55645000-55967500 GCF_038396675.1 Hydra vulgaris | reverse complement strand
ACATAACAAATATAATAAATATAAATTATTTGGTATAGTAATGCAAAACATAATAAATATTAAAGTGTGTGCATAAACTAATTTATTTTTAATTAAGACGAGCAATTCACATTAGTTAAATATAAACAAAAAGAAATAATTGTGTTATAATTTATAACATTGTATTATTTATAAACATTGCTTTATATAACATGCTTATATTTAACCGAGAAGTAAAACCTTGTGCATTAATTAACTTCCCTTTTCTAATATATTTAAAAAATTAACGTAGTTTTCCTTCTCCAGCTAAGTTGTTCTTGGAACATCATTACAAGTTAAATCCCAAAGATTTTGGTTTTATCTTTTCTGGTTAATTCAAACTTAATTCACCATTTTGTTTAGACTGCTTTTGAACTATTTAAAAAAATTTTAAATTCATATAAAAACTGACAATGTTATAAATGATAAAACAATAAACAACATTATTTATATCGCCAGTCAAACCGGTCAGCTAATAATGTTGTAATTTAAATTAATTAATAAAGTAAAAATAAAAGGATTTATACACAAAATTTACATTACACATTAAAATACACATTATTTACATATTCTAATAATCCTGGTATTTAATAGAAAAGAAAATACATAATAATGCAAAAAAAATACAAATAAAATATCCCTGCTGAATCTAGTCGCTAACTAAATGCCGGCTTTAATGGTCACGTCAACAAAAAGACAAAAGCAACTTAACAGAACTAAAATTGAATAAAACATTTATCATAAAATAAAGTTTTTTAATACTTAATAAACATTTACCACACAATAAAGTGTTTTAATTTCAAACATTTTTATGCAAACTAAAGCCATTAAAAAGAAATTAAAAAAGATAGTTTTAGTTATCTTTTGAACATTAGTTATCTAATCTTTTATTAAGGTCTTGATATGATCTTGCAACCTTCTAAACATTCTTTTTATAATATTTTATGTAAATATTTTCGTTTTCAAATTTTTTTTTTTGTTTATTACTTTTCTCTTTATTTATTTATTGTAATACCGTTCATCATGCAAAAAAGTTTTTAAGAAAAAAGATAAAAAAAAAAAGGAAATTGAATAACTTTTTAATAAAAAAATTTCAAGATTTTTATATCAGAAAATGATGTGCTTTAATTTGTTTTTGAATCTTGTTAACTAGTTAGGATTGATACCATTATTGTTGTTATTATTTTTGTTGCTGTTTTTATTTTAATTGTTATACTATTTTAACTTTATAGTTACACCAGGATTCGTAAGCCTTTCATTGCCAGTGGTGCAGTTAGAGAACTTTTTCATTTACTTGAAGTGGAATTCCATTCCTTCTGGAACATGTCCTGTAACGTATAACATAGAATTTTTAAACAACACCAATCAGATAGTCAATCAGTTTTATGGGATTAATACAACATCATTTTCAACAGCTAACGATGCTAATGCAACTATTTTTAGATTATATGCTGTTTACAATGGTACACCAGGGCCTGCACTCAATCTAACCATACCTCCTCCACAATCAACTACTACTTCTATTACAACAACAACAGCAGTTAAAACAATCATTCCAAGTTCTAAGCCAGGTTATATTTTTAGTCTAATTTTTTTCGTTTTCTAATTTATTGTGTGACAGTTAAATATTAAATGTTTATTTCTATCATATGGTAATAACATAAAAGAGTCATGAGAGTCATGAAACACTAATACATAGTATTGTTAATAATCAAGTAATGTTGGTAATAAACAATTATTACCTCTTGCTTGTTAAACATACAAATCTGTTGAAAAATTATTTGAAAATATTGTTGTTTTTTAATGATTATATTAATAACATTATAAAAACAGAATATTTATACAAAATACTCTGTTTTTATAAGCTTAGGTTAGTTACAAAATCATGCTTTGTTTGATACTTTCAAACATTGTTGGAGAGTTATCTTATTTATGGTGTTTAGGAGGACTATGTTTTATATCATGATTTGTTAGGAGGACTATGTTTTATATCATTATTTGTTAGGCCCCTCTGTATTAAAATAATGATTAGTAGCACTTTATGTTGTTAAAATTTTGAAATATTTTTCCCTATTTTAATAGTGACATGTTCCATTTCAACGTAAGAAAGTTAAGATTCAATAACTAAATAATATTTGGTTACGTATTAGTGAAAAAATTTGACAGAAAATCTTTGACACTTATTGACAAAATTTAATAAAAAGTTAAATGAAAGTTATTTAATAATAAAAAGTTATAAACAATACTATAAAAATAATAACTATAAAATAATTAATACTGTTTAGTTACAAATTTCAATTCTAATTATGTTTTATATAACTTTTCAAAATAGTAATACCAAGAAAACATATAGGCATTGGGTCGACATTCGGCAGTAACACAAAGATGTTGTTTTTATATATTCTTGATAGGCGGCTGCTCATTAGCAGGACGTAAACAAACCCTTAAAATACCATTGGATCTTCATCCGCATTCGATCAAAAAAAGACGGCGATTTTTCATATATTTGATAAGCGGCTGCTTATCGGGAAATTTCATAAAAGTAAAATGTTGTAAATTAATTTTAAGGTTTAAAAAATTAAACAATAAATAATACTAGCCATCTTTTTTCGCATAATAACTATTTACCGTGGTTTATGAAACTTTTTAGTCTTTGAAGTAAAGCATTAAACAAAATCTTTACAATAGGCCATGCAATACCGCTACCAAATAGAAAGACCAGAGTTTGATTTTTAGCAGAAATTTGGTTAGAAAGTGAATTTTGGCAGAAAGTGAGTTATCTGAGATAATAAGAAAAGCATATCTTTAATGCAATATGCCTCTAAAATCTTGTGTTACTTCATGCTCGTCTAACAATGACAATAAGAATAAAAAAACGTCTCCGTTTATCATTTACTTAATTACAAAGATCAACATTTGCAATGGATAACTGCAATTCTAAGAGATATTATCACTGCTTCCAAATATACTGTGGTATGCTCTAAACCAGGTCTTTATAAACTTTTTTAATTCACAACCACATTTTGATTGGAAGTTTTTTAGCAACCCAAGTTAAGTATAAAACAAAAATATTAAATGTTTTGTGATTTTTTATTGATTAGGTAACAGCATACCAACATATGAATAAATATACACTTATGCTAGTTTGGGGCATAACAATACCATTTGGGGTTGTGACTCATAGTTTAAGAAGCTTTGCTCTAAACGTTGGCCTAAAATTGTTAATTTGAAAATGGTAAGAAACAACCATATGTACTAACAAAAATGTTTCATAACATAATTTTAATCGAATTCCCATAGCACCAGCTAAACCACGTAAAACAGCACAAACAAGTTTATCATTAAGAAACATCCACGAGGATAAAATTAATAGTTTTAATAATGCTGTTAACTTAGAATTTAGTGACAATATAATAAAGGTTGAAACTGAACAATTACCAATGTAATGATGACATTATCTTACAATCAAAAGATTTTATTCAAGGAACTGGAGTGCCACTGTCAGGAACATTCTAGTTATCTAACATTTTAGTTTATATAATAATATATTTGATGCAGGCATGATAATATATTCTAGTTTTTATGATAATATATTCTACTTAATGGCATGAAAAACATTGCTTTTTATGTCATTAAGTAGAATGAAATATAAAGTTTTTATTACATGAAATTATATCAAAATAATAATAATAATAATAATAATAATAATATTAACATAGCAATCTTTGTTATTACAGTATTACTATTATTATACTTTCATAAATTAAAGACTTTTAATTTCATCATACCTTATGTTGTAACAATGCAGAGTTGTTATTTCAGACCTTGGCCTTAGCCTCAGCCTTGCCTTAAAGTCAAAAAATAGGGCCTTGGCCTTAAAACTGTTGGCCTTGGCCTTGATTGTTTGAGCTTTAGCCTTCCACCATTTCTTTAAGAATTCAGAGCTTTCTTTCGCGTAAATTTTATTATACTTGATTTTTAAACAAGAGTTGTTTTTGTTTACTTGAAAGCTTTAGAACATAAGTTTTTGTTTTATGTCACATTTTAAATTGCCGTTTTTGACCAGCCATTATAAAGCGATAATCAATGACATGGTTGATTAATAGGAATTTGTTGCATTTATGTCTTAATTCACATGATAAACCTTAATGTTTTTTATTAGTTAAAGCATTTCAAAATTTAAAAAAAAGATTTAAGCACATGATTTATTCTTAAAATTCAAAATAGAGTTTTAAATGTTTTTTGAAAAAGAATAGTTTATTATTATACTTAGTTATAATTTATTATAAAGTATTTTTTTAATTTATTTATATTGTTTTTATTCAACTTATCTAAATCTGTTTAAAAAAAGTTGTTAAAATCCATTTTTGAACCAACAAGCAGTAGTTTGACTTGATAGTTCGGTCACAAGAACAACACCAGAATTCACTTTGACACTTACTAAAAAAAGTGTTACATCTCAAAACATGTACCAAAAAACAAAATGTTTTTTGCAAATAATAAAAAAAAAATCATGTTTTACAATCAAGAACGAATTAGTCATTAAAATTTAATCAAAGTGTTTTTTTTTTTAAAAGTGCACACAATAAAGCAATATTTGAAAATTAGAAATATATATTAGACAAAAGTTTTTGTATTCCTGCAACGTCCACTCCTATCGAGCATATCTTTTGTCAGAGTGGATTGATAATGTTCCTTCATAGAGCTCGTATGTCTGATTTGTTGCTTAAAATTTTGATATTTCCTAAATGAATTGAAAATTTATAGGTTATATAGTGATAGTTAATGCTTTTAACTTATAGTAAATGCTAACAACTAATTTGAACATAATTTTAATTAAAAGAGTTGTTAGCATTGAGCAGAAAAAAAGACATAAAATTAAAGAAATAAAAAATTTATTTCGTTATTTTTATGTATTTTTGTTTTCGGCGTATAATACAAGGTGCTGGTGGAGCCTACTTTATTTCTGCTCAGCAAGCTGTTGAGGAAATTCATATTCACCATGAATTTTATGACTGCTCAGAGCATCATTCTTGTGATGGATAATTTTGACGGCTAAATGAAGAAGAGCGTAAGATTTTTGACTTACTAAATGACTTAACAGAGTCTATGAAAACAAGACAGCAAAATGGGGTGTGTTTATATTGCTTGACACATTGTTCCCAAAACCAAAATGAATAATGTTGAAGATACTTTTATTTATTACAAAATTTATAACAGTTATTTAAAACACTAAATAGGTGAGGCTTAAAACATCTTAGTGATAATAACATTTTACTTATAAACTAGATTTTTCTGTTAAGGTTTGTCAAAATTAGTATCTGAATATTATAATTTGATTAATCAAGTTTATTTTTATGTTCTTCCAAACATAAACATTTGTTACAGAATCTCATCTAATATACTTTTAAATAACTATACAAAACTGAGTACTCCGGGTTCTAAATAAGAACCTTCAAAAATTATTTTAAAGCTGCAATCAGAAAAAATAAAACTTATTTTTTTAATTGAGAAGAAAAAGAATATTATATACCTATTTTGTGTTTTTTATTTTCGGAATAACTAGTTTTTTAATCACCCTCCAGTTTTTCTGTATGGTTGCACGGTTGCAAGGTCTATTTAAAGATATCCTTGCTTTGAACCAGTTTCTGTCAGATCACCGGTTCTCATAAGAATATAAAACCGGCTCTCATCAGTTTAAAATTTATTTTTTAATTTACTTTCATATTTGAATGCTTTTTAAAAGTAAGAGCCAACATAAATTGAATTTATCAACTTTCATTTTTAATAATTAAATGCTATTTAAAAGGTTGATTTATTTTAGCAAAAATGAAGTTAATGATTTAAAACTAACGATTTGACAACAGTTAGTCAGCTCAATAACAATAGCAACCAGCAGCCGTATTCACATCTCTCCGTTAAACCCTACGAAAAGTTATTGGCTGGTTAAAAGTAAAACAGCAATTTTGTATCAAAATTCGTCATTTTAAAAAATGGTATCAGTATTTGATTTTATTCTGTGAGCAATGAAAAGCTGAAATTATGTACACTTAAATATTTTGAGGCAAGGACTCCAATAAAACAACTATAAGTATTTTAAAATAAATATAACCCCAGATATTTTGACTGTTATTGCAATTTTACTGGGGCAAGTTTAATTACAAAAATGCCGATGTAACACAATTTTTTTTTCAGGTGTCGTTCTAAATAGTTTAGTTAAAGTTGTTACGAAGAATTAGAGAAGGATCTAAAAATACATATAAATATATAGCTCAGTTTTTTTTTATATAGATATTGCATGGAAAATTTATATTGACTGATAAAATAGTCATTAATAAAGTTTTTTTGTGCAAAAATTATGATTTCAAAAAAAATAACTATATCCAGAAGATAAATACGCATGAAACGTGTATTTTAGGCTGAGCGTTTGCTAAAACTTATCCTACCATGCGTACGTATAACGTTTACCATCCACAACTCTTTTAAAACCATATGAGATTTGATTCAAGCTCAAATGAAAATAGCATGTTAACCAAAACATCACAAATACGATTTTAAAATAATTAAAGTCAATGCATAGCAAATTTATGCTTAGAGTATCTTCAGTGACTGATCCAGGGTTTTTTGGTGTTTGAGATAACTTCCTGAAATGAGTAAACAGCAAACATTTGTGTCTTTATACTTATATCAAATAATGAGGCTTTAGAAAAAATTGCAATGATTTGGATGGCTGGGAGCACAAACACCTCTTAACTTGATAAAAAACGCAAGGGACAACAAGTTGATAAAATATTTTTTGTACTATTTTCAACTAGACTGATATTCATTGATAAATTTCAAGCTTCATATTATTATCTCTCAGAGTTCAAAAATTATTACTATATAAAGTTTAAACCCCCTCAATTTGAGAGGGTTACAAATAATATTTTATCAAGTTGTTGCCCTTCACATTTCGGGTGGGAGTTAGGATGAAGTTAAAAGGCGTTTTAGCTCCCAGCCTCCAATCATCGCACTTTTTTTGCAAAGGCTTATTATTTGACATAAGTGTAAACAAATTTTTGGAGTTGACTACATGTCTGGAAGTTATCTCAAACACTAAAAAATCCTGGATCAGTCACTGAGGCAACCAGAAACAAATAAAAGAGCAAAGTGTACTGTTCAGAAGATAAAGATAATGTCAGGTAAAGACCAATAAGTTTAGGAAAAAGTACATAACGTTTACTCAAACGAGCCTAAGAATAAACAATTTAAAAAGGATAATTAAAAACGAGCTGCTAACAAAGAATAAAAAAATTGCATAAATAATTCAGCGCGGAGTAGAGAAAAGACAAAGCAAGGTCATTTCTAACAGTCTACCATTTGAAGTTGCCGCCACAACACCAAGATAAAAATGAAGAGGAATCATGCCTAGCCTGTTCCTGTTCATGTTAGTTTTGTTCTATCAATTATTTTTTTCTTTCTTTGTTACTTTTTTTATTACGATACGTTTTAAAGCTTAAAGTATTTATATATATATATTCTAAACTTCATTTTCATGTTTACAAAGTTTAAATAAAACATAGTTTTACAAGTTAGTTTTATAAATCCCTCTTACAAAAATATTAACACTTGTTTATGCATTTTTAAACTTATTTTATTTAAATAATTTTGTTTTTACTATTGTAAATATATAAAAAAAGCACTTATCTAGTGATAAATGAATGGAGAATAAATTTTTTTTTTAAAAACTTGATATTTTAATGACAAATATTTTATTTTAAATGCAGCAAATGTATCAACAATAGTTGGAATAGCTGTCGGAGTTTCTACAATTTTTGTTGGATTGTTAGTTGCTAGTTATTTTTTGGGTTATTACAGGTATTAAATTATTATTTTACAAGAAAAGTTAAATTTTGATAACAATTTAATATTTATTTAAAATGAAGAACTAAAAAAATATTTTCAATTTCTTTGTTTGTTTATTTGTTTATAATCAAGTTTTATTTACTTTAGGCATAAGAAACTGTCAAACAAAGTAAAAAAGGTAACTTAATTATTCAACTTTTTACCTTTACTCACATTTTGATAATTCCTATCACAAATAAATATGGAAATAGGACTTTTTTTATTATTAAAAAACTATATTGTAAAACAATTATAAAATTTAGAAAGAAAAAAAGTAAATGAATAGAAAAAACAGTAAAGTTATAATGTATCATAATATGATATATATATATATATATATATATATATATATATATATATATATATATATATATATATATATATATATATGTATATTATGTATATTATCTTTTAACAACTGCATTTAACAATTGTTAAATTCAATAAAAGTTGTTATAAAAGCATTTGGAGCACTTGCTTTAGAATCAAGTGGTCCAACGTAAGATGTTAGCTTTGTTCATGATTGCGACATTAATAAGAAAGTGGTTTCGTGGTGCTTTCTGACAAGGCCGTTTTTTCCGACTTTAACAACCAAAAACAAATCAAAATTAAAAGTTTTTTATCTAACAACATAAAAGTAAATTTGATAGTGTAATAACAGTTAAACTATTTGTATTTATTGATTAACTTTAGTTTCATTCATTATTGATTAACTTTAGTTCAATTATTCAGAGTTTTAATCCAAAATACTTGTCTTCGACACAAAAACATCTAAAATAAAGCCTATACCAGCTTTGAGGCAGCTTTTTTCTACATTCAGTGATTTACCTTTAAATTTAAACTAATAATGTCACTACTTTACCAAAAATATGGCGGATTTGCTTTTTTCTACATTCAGTGCTTTACCTTTAAATTTAAACTAATAATGTCACTACTTTACCAAAAATATGGCTGATTTGCACAATGTATTCCTCTTTCATATTTTATTATCGTTTTGATAAAATTGTTCATAAAATCTTATCTAAAATTATTCTTAAACTCAGATCATATTCTATTTTTTTATGTAAAGTTTCTTCATTTATATTGAAATAATAACCTCTAGGTATATTAAGAATGTATTTATTTTAAAATAAAAACAGGATAGTAATGTTTAAAAATTAAAAAAAAGCAGACAAACTGATGACAAGACATTTTGGAAGAATTTTGGAGGATAGCACGGTGAATAGGAACCGTAATAGACTTAAGCTTGCAATTGGCCCCCAAAAAATCAGAATACAACTTTATTCCATTTGTTTCTATATTTGCTACTATTTATTCCATTTTGTTTCTATATTTGTTTCTATATTGCTAAAATTATTTATAGCTCAACAAGTTTTACTTACATTTTTTAACTTTGGATCAATTTATGACGTTTTATGATCCCCATAGAACCCAAGTAAAATTTCTATCCCTAGATCATGCAATACCAATCATTGACGCTTTTACTGGTTTGTAATTGTTCATATCAACTAGCATTTATATTTGGTTACAAAATGCGTCATTGTTTACTATGTTGATGACTAAATTTGACTTTTTTGTACAATTTTTCAAAAAACGAGCATGCACTGTTTAGATACTTCTTCTACAGGTATTCACACAATACGTACGAAAATTTCATAAATCATATCACACATTTAAAAAAATTAGACTTTTAAGGTACAGGTAAATGAAGTTTTTTAATAATCCTAATATTTATAATTTTTTGCTATTATATACTAACAAGCATATTTAAGAAATTATCATTTTATTTGTTTAACTTTTGTATTTTCATATTTACATAAATTTGTATTTGAGTTGATTAAGCAACAAAGTTTTACGCAGTGGCCTTACTACTATTTTTTTATCAACTTTAACTTAAAGTTTGTTTAATTATTTATTTGAACTTTGCTAGATCTTTTTGATAAATGTTCTTTAAAGCCTGTTTTTGATTTTATCAAACAAACACCACAACGTTTTGTCTCCGATCCTCAGGGTGTAATTTTTGGAAATTATTAGACTTGAACAAAAGTCACAAACTTTTCTACAAGTCCAATGCTCCTTTTAGCACAATCTTCTGTGATACAAAGATGTTTGGTAAAAATCACAATTTTCTTGCAAAAGACTTTCAATTGTAAATCTTCTCTATTCTGTCAAGTTTTCAACAATGCTTTTGTTTGATTTACTAAACGCAAAACAACAAAAGTAAACCAGTTTTCACTGGTAAAAGGTCAGTAAAATTGGTTTCACATAAATTAGTATTTTTATCTACTAAATAGAATATGATTTATCTTTAATAATTTTAATAATGTTAAAAGTCTCGTGTTAAAAGTCAAAAATTCTTTTAAAAGAATCGGATTAGCAAAAGACCTAGCGGCATGGTTGGAAGTGACCAGGAACGAGATTTTAAGCTTTTTATGAGTTTTTTTTTTTTTTTAAGTTTTTATCTTAGTATTTTTTATGATTATTGAATGAGTTGAACTCATTAATAGTGAATATTCACGGAGACTACACTTTACAACACACCCTGATGCATAAAATAAAGCAATCATCAAACTCTAAAAATTAGAACTTGCTGGTCTTGATTTAAATAGGGGAGCATTCGTGAAGTATGTACAAAGTAAAAACACTGACTTAGAACCCACCTTTCCTCTGCGACACACCTGTATGGTTTCAACAACGAAAACCCCCTTCCTTTCTCTCTTTTTTTTCGTACGTACTCATTATTTATTACAAAATCAACCTTTCCCCCACCTTCCTAAAGCCATAAACTTTTTAAATCAAAGAAAAAAAATCAAATTAAATTTAAATTAACGAAGTTTAAATTTAATTTGATTTTTTTTCTTTAAGTTTAATTTCATATTACTTTGTTACATATTTACTCTGTACATCCTTTCTTAACATTGATTTTTTTAAATCGTAAAATCCAATAGTTTTTTTTAAAAACTGTTCTGGGAGAAATAGAGAACAAGAATTACCCTAACGTTTATACTCACTGATATCAACATCCCCTCCCCCTTGTACGCATTTGTACGTTTTTGGGTGACCACTCTTCTCCGCATATCTACGAACGTACTTTATTAAGGACCCCTTATTAGTTTCTTGTGATGTTTAAGCTATGTGATAAAAAGCCTCTGCCATAAGTCTACTTTCATAACAGGTGCCTGGTCAATGATTCCTAATCTTTTTTAGACGATCAGACCCTTTATTAATGCAGAAAGCTAACATTTGCATGTCTTTATACTTCATGGTGGTAAAACTTCAATTCTAAAACAAGTTGATATAGGTTTTTGCTTTTAAATACAGCTTTGGATCCAAGAACTAATTTAATTTATTTAAATTAGTTCTGGAAGATTGTTTTTTATCAATTTTTCTCAGTGTATAAAAAAGTTTTTCTATACACTGAGAGAAATTGTAGCCCCAATAAGACAACCTTGAGTGTTTTTTTTATAGAAAAGGATTTAGTTGGATCAAAGCGCAATTAGTACATTTTTTTAAAGCCATTGTATGATGTCTTGAGATTCATCCTCAGCAGAAATATATCCTGTATTGCTTACCATTAAAGTTAGATTTGAATACATTTATTCAAATCTGACTTTAATGGTAAGCAATACAGGATATATTTCTGATTATCATTATTATAAATTTATAAAAAAACTGGCAGTTATCAAAAAATAAAAATACACGACTATTTGCCATCTTAATACTGAAATAATTACCATAATAAAAAATAAAAGACATTGCGTTATATACATTGCATAACTTTATATAATTAAGTAATATTTGTTTACGACACTTCTACTGAGTTCTCATTTGTGCTGGTTGTTATTTATATACAAGAATGGCAACCAACTTGTCAGATAAACTTTATTTTGTGGCTCTAAGTACTTTTTGAAAATATATTAAACAAATTTACCGGTAAAAATGCATCAATCATTACTCAAAAATCTATGCTAAAAATACTACTTATGACATATGAACCATGATTTATCTCAAGTAACAGCTTCAAAATTGTCTTGCCTTAAAGTTAAAAAAAGAGTTTTGCTATGTCCTTTTGTGTTATATTTCCAAAACTCTAAAATCACTGATCTTATCTCCAACCGCTTATAAAGATAATGACCTCGTAAAGTAGATAAACTCTAGATATGGAAGTGATCACTACGTTAGCATTGCTTTAATGCTATAACTGATGCAATTATTCGCCTCTACCTACAATAAAAGTCTGCGGTGTCCAAGAATGGTTTACTGCAGTTGTTCTAAAATGCGTAAAACAACACATGTATTTACACATAGCTGGCCTTTACAACAAAACTTACACCTTTATTTATATTATTGCTCAATATATTATTATTTGGAAATATTGCAATACAGAAATAATAACAAATATGCCAATAGTAAAAAAAGTATGTGATCACATGCACCCCAACTACTACCCTAAACCCAGAGCTTAACCACAGATACTAAATTTGTTGCAAAATTAAATGCGCGTTTCTTAGATATAGTTTGGCATGGAATATTTTATCTAGACATATCACCTTAATTCAAGCCATTTTCTCTTATGTTAGTGAACAACTCGAACATATCAAATTTAAAACTAATGCATTAGTAATAAAATTACCAAATTAGTTACTTCTGCTATACATTCTCTTTGATGCTACAACTCATTTTCTTTTATTAATATTCTTAATTTTACTTTTTTGTTCTGTTGAAAAGCTGTTTACTTTTATTATTGTTATTACTGTTATTACTGTAGTTACTGTTATTGTCTTTAATATATTATTTTGTATTTTAACAAGTGTTATTAAAAGCGTTTAAAGTTGCATGATTGAATATAAACTAAAAATTACACATTGTAAAAGGGGCTTGGGCATAAGAAAGCTTTTTGTATACCTTTTTCTCTGGCTTTTTTATATTTTCATACGATTTATTTAATTGTAAATAATAATATGAAACAAAAAAATGGACACTAGCCAGCCATAGTGGTGTATCTGATAAATTACTTTATGCTGTACGCCTTCAACTAGTCGAAACTATTGTTTCAATTTTTACTAATTATATCAACAAATGTATTGCACTACCTTCATGGCTTTATGCAAACATCAAACCAATTTCAAAAATTGATAAACCATCTTTACCAACTGAATACCTCCCAATTTCATCAATTTAGGAAACATGCAAATTTGTTGAACATAAACTTGCAAAAGATATCAAATTGTATGTACAAAAATCAAACAGTTACCTTTCTTTTCATCCTGGAAGATGTACAATTAGTGCCATCATGCCAGTAGTAGGTACCTGTGGATATTGGCAGCAAAACATCACTAACAGCAATGTTCTTTGATTTTGCAAAACCATTATTCTCATGCACAAACTTAAGATCAACTAACCGTCATGCTTATCATTCTTGATTGTAAATTTGCTATCAAACAAGTCATATTTAACAACAAACCTACTGAATATAAAGCTTATAAGAACTAATAAAAAAAGCTTAACTGATCTCATCCTTTTTTTTGTTCTATGTAATAGACGTAAACAATAATCTCGCGACGTACAAAAGAAGAATGCAGATTATATCCTAGCTTACATACTGAATAAAAAACTTATCCCTTCCAATAGAAGGAGCAGATAATGGTGGAATGATAATAAAATATATCTCAACAAACTATATATAATGGCCTAGGTGCAAAACCAGTAATAACGTCAAAAGACGAAGTTCTTAAAAAACTCATACTAAAACCTTGTCATCTCAATTCAACAAATAATGATAATATAAGATTATATTATAAATATGTTCTTAACAAAAAATCTCTTGTAGTTCTCAACCGCCTTCTGAAAGCAGCTTGTAATGATCTTTGAAATTCAACCTACCATGGTATCCTTCACATTGGTTAAATTCTTGATGCTGAATACCTCATTACACTCAAACAAATTTTAAACAAATCAAACCATTCAAATAAACTTTGTCTGCATTACAACAATCATTAGCATTTTTGTTTCAAGTTCAACTCAAGATCCGCAAAATCAATGTTTTTAAATATACATATCGTTGTTGGCCAGGTAATATCTCACTTGTGTAAAAAGCAAAATTTTACAGGAGACTGAAAAAACTATATATTTCAATGAAATGAGGTTTTAAAAGTAAGAGTAAAAAACAAATAACTAACAAATTATAATATAATTTGTTAGTTATTTGTTTTTTACTCTTACTTTTAAAACCTCATTTCATTGAAATATATAGTTTTTTCAGTCTCCTGTAAAATTTTGCTTTTTACACAAGTGGGATATTACCTGGCCAACGACGATATACAAAAACATATTTGCCACCGACTTAAAAACGCAAAATAAACCTGCTGCTAATTCTACTTTTAACATTATTTGAAAACATTCAATCCTTTGTCAATAAATTTCATCAAAATATTGTACTGTTATTTTTTTTAGTTCAACTTAAATCAATATTTATTTCAATAAAAGATTATATAAAACAAAATTATAATCAAGTACATAGGGTAATCAGTTCAACGTACCAAAAATGGGAGCAAGAATTTACTTCAAATAATAAAATCGAAAGTTCAAATAACTTGAAATCTTCTTTAAACTGACCTATTTTTAAGTTAATATCAAACTTAACAGAAGTAGGGAGTAAAAAAGAAAAACAAATTTGTACTAAAATGCTGTTTAATTCTTAATCTTCTAAAAAAATAAATATGACTTAAAATTATTCTTTACAATTAAAAAAATCTAAAAAATGTTAACATTTACTTTAGCACAATCGTTGATTAAAAAAGAATTCAAAAATTCTCAATCTGTGATAGCTATAGCTTCGCTTGTACAAAAATCGATTTTTACGTAATTTTCATTTGGAAATATTTGTCTACTAAACTACGTGATTTAAGCATTTTGGCATTCTCCTCAAGCATTTCGAAAGGATCATATTCACCATTTATACTTGCAACTTGTATTTCTTACGAGATGCCTGCCTTTCTAAAACAGTTCGTTACAGTGTTTGGTTATAAAGCATCCTATGACATGATCAACATGCTCATAGCCTAAAAAATGTAGAACCTTGGGGTAGTTTTACCAGCATCAATGATTTTGATCTGGCGCTTCACAACATTTTTACAATAAAAGAACTTAGTCTTTCTTGTCCTATAGTTAAATTTTAGAGGTTGTGTTTGATGGAAAAAATACTAATTTAGCTGCTTTGAAATTGTCAACGTTAGATATGCCTCAAGCATATCTACATAATCAGTAAGGATTTTAGAGTTCATCCAGGATTTAGAGTTCATGCAGGCTGTTCTCTAAACCTATCATTCATTTTAAAAAAATTTGAGTTTAACAAAGCTGTTTATCTGTTGTACTCGACTGTCTCATCCTGTAATCTTCAATTCTTACAAATGTAATTGCTAAGGCCTAATTTAATACCAAGCAACTACATTTGTATAAATTCAACACACTCATTTGTTGGAAAAATATAATTGAATCCACTGACTATTATTTTATGTGCTTTCATTTAGCTCTACTTCACTCTATTGCCTTTCTCTTTGTTCTATATTGCTCTCCTTTATATTAAGACTGCACTCTTTTTGATTCTAATTCTGATCAAATTGACCAAGTCCTCTCTCTTTATTCATTAAGCAAATACCGTTGTTGTTGGTAACTTTAATACTCATTATACTGAATGGCTTGGCTGTAGTGTCAGTGACTCTTCTGGTGTTAAGGCCCACAACCTTTGCCTTTCTCACTCTCTAACTCAAAAAGTCAGTTTTCCAACTCGCTTTCCAGTCAACCCGAATCATTTACTTTCTGTACTCGACTTATGTCTTGTTTCTAATCTAAGTCAATGCTCAGTGTCTCTACATTTAATCTTCTAATCATGATTTGATTTCTCTAAAGCTATTATGTCTTTCTTTTTCTTCATTTGAATCCACCTATAATTGTAATTATTACAACTACCTTAAAACTAATGGGACTTTCTGTAATCTTTTCGTGATGGCCCTTGGATAGAATTCTTTCGTCTTCCTGAAGACAAACGTGCTTCTTACAAAACTTCTTGGGTTCAGGTTGGCATCGAATCTTTTATTCCATCTCGATAATTCCAAGTTAAGGCTCGCTCTTATTCATGGTTTTCCTCTCATTGTGCAGCTGCGATTTCCCATTAAAACTATTACACCCATATCTTTCAGCAGAACAATTTTTCAGAAAACAGATGTCTGTTTACTAATGCTAGAAATCATTGTAAAAAGGTTTGTCTAACACCAAAGCCCGTCATAAAATTTCAAAAAATAGGCTCATGTGATTTCTGGAGAATCCTTAACTGTATCAATAATAAGAATAAACCTGTTATTGAATCTAATAACGTACTTTCTGATCGTCCAAATGGAATTCAATCTTCTCATTCCACAGCTGATTTGCTAATAGTAATACCAATAGTTTTTATTGTGCGTTAGATAAAGGTGGAGAGGTTAATGATAAGGTTTTGTATGCTGGTCTTATCCATAAGCTTTCTTTTTATGATAAATAAGGAAACATCTTTTAAGATTATGGAATTCTTCCTTTCCCATCGTAGTATAAAAATTGTCTTCGATAGACAGCACTCTTCTTCATATCCTGTAACTTTCGGGGTTCCTCAAGGTTCTATTCTTGGCGCTATAGTATTTCTAATTTACATTAACGATCTTCCGGATATTCTTACATTTAGAGTTGCATTGTTCCTGACAATACTACCATTTATTCTTGTCTTGATAAGAAACCAACACTCTTTGATTGCATGGAGGAGGCATCTGAGTTTGAAAAGGAGCTTATTTCTGCTATAGCATGGAGCTCACAGTGGCTGGTGAACCTTAATTCAGATAAAAATCAATTTTTTTAGCCAATTGATATTGCAATAATTTAGATCTTCCTTTATTTATGAACGATAATGTACTCAATGAGACATCTACCCTTCATCTTGTAGGATTAACTCTTATTTCGAAAATATATTTCAAATCCATTGCAAAATTAGCATCTGTTAAGAGTGCATCTCTTTATTGTGCTCACCACTTTCTAACTCCAGATTCTATTCTTTATCTCTTTAAATCTCGAATCCGTTCTTGTATGGAATACTGTTTCTATATTTGGGGCGGATCTCCTAATGATGCTCTTTCTCTCTTAGACAAGGTGCAAAAATGCATGCTAACATTGTTAGATCTGCTCTTGTAGCCAACCTCCAATCATTATAACATCATTAGAAAGTTGCTTCTCTTCTTTTCTCTACAAATACTATTAAGGCACTGCTCTAAAGAGCTAGCGTCTCTTGTGCCATCTACTAAAATTCTTTCTCGTGTTACTCGTCACTCTATTAAGTCTCATCTTTTTACTGTAACTGTTTGTGAATTTTCTTAAAACTCTCATTCATATAGTTTTTTTCCTCAAACTTCAGTTCTTTGGAATTCACTTCTTTATCTTTCTTTCCTGTTTTATATAATTTGCAATCTTTTGAGTCGTCTGTCAATTGTTATCTCTATAAACATCATCTTCTAGCTCTGATAGTTGTTGCTTACAGCCTTGATTGAGCGAAGATTTTGGAAAAAAAAAATTTGGACTTGTACTTTTTTTACTTATTTTAGGAATTGTACTGAGAAAGTAGAATTTTGACACTTTTAAAACATTACGTGGTTTTTCTGCCGTTCTAATTATAATCATAGTTAGCTTTTCACCAATACCATTTTCTGCTTCTAAGCCTGTAAATTTAGTACAGTTTTCCTCCTGCACATTGTTTACCTTTTAGATGAAAGGCTTTCGTCGGAGACTGCTTCCAAAATAAACCAAACTCGTTAGCGTTGTAAATATCCCTAAATTCATACCTTGTGATGATTGTGGGAAAAGAGATTTGCTCTTGACTGAATATCTTTTATTCTGTACACGATTTTTGCTCTTCAGAAATAGTTCAAAAAATAGCATTATGTTTAATGTCTTTTTCCACCAATCAAGCCACCCATTTGGAGACTTAAAATCCACAATATTAATTACTTTTGCAAAATCTAAACCTTTCTCCCTAATAATGTATCCACCAATTGGTACATTTTATTTACGTGCATTCATAAACAACTTACATACAGCATCATCAACGGAATCTTGCTTTTATAAACTTAACTTTTGCCTTCTTTACTTTAAATTGATCAGACTTATACTTTCTGATTATTTCTTCTTTATGCTTAATCCAGTAAGTAAGAGGATTTTGTTGAACACTAAATTTTTAAGCAACGTTTTTTTTAGTTTTTTTTTCTAAATCTTGAAGGGCAAAATATCAGTCTTTAATTTTTAGAACGGTGCTTTTTTGTATAGGTACCATGTTGATAATTCTACCGCACTCGATGATATATTATATATTTTTCTTTAATTTTTAGAACGGTGCTTTTTTGTATAGGTACCATGTTGATAATTCTACCGCACTCGATGATATATTATATAAACTAGATGTCTAACTTACGGGATTTTAATGGACAAAAAATAAACCGCTTTTTTTGTTTATGAATATAGTCTGCAATTTGTAAAAAAGGTTAAGCATTTTTAACATTAATTCTTCACATCGGCTGAAGCCGATGTGAAGAATTAAAGTTAAAAATGCAAGTTAAGAGCATCGAAAGTTCCAAATATATTGAAATTCAAAAACACGTTTCAATAATTATCAAATACTTGTAAAAGTTTTTTTATGAGCCAAGGTTTATTAAAAAGTATTATAATTCATCAAAATGCTTCAATAGCGTCTGTCTTTTCACTTTTCTATTCAAAAGTTTAATATCCTTCTGATCGGAAAAGAATTTAGGAAACATGTATCATTATTTTAAAAGTATTCTAACTTCCTTTTAACACTTTTTAATAAGTAGCATTTATATTTAAAATATATTTACTTCATTTTTAAGAAAAGAAAAATTAGATAATATTTGTTTACAAATTTAATTCGCCATATGTAAAAAAGGCAAAAGCGACATCACTTTACGGATAGATATTAGACATCCAGTATATACAAAATATTATTGACCGCACTACGTTGCAATGTGTTTGATTTTTTTTCATTATATTTAAATAACCTTATTTATTTTATTATTTTTTGATAACGTTCCCTAATGTTACGCAACGGAATGGTTTCATTCGAAAAATACTTCGAAAAAGTGACGCGTTGTAATTCCAATGAAAAGAAATTTTAGTGTGACATACGTCATTAAAATGCTGTACTTATAGTTAGAAAAAACTTTAGTCTAATTAACGCTTTTACAACGTTGTACTTTTGATGAAAAATAACATCAATGTGAGCAAGGTTATTGCAACGTTAAGTTTATTTGGTACACATAACCCAACATAAATCCAACATTGGACCAACTTTGCGTGCCGATTGCGTTGTGATATGCCTTTGAAAGTTATTAATAACGTAAAGAAAATATCTTCCGATTGGTCTGCCTACCCACTCATTTAATTTATATTTAAACGTTAAAATATAATTTTACGTTAAACTCAGTGGCGCTGCGTGTGAAAATTCAGGGAGGGGAGAGATCTCATTTTTTCCAACTCCTTCAAACCCCACCTAAAGCGACGCCCCTGGTTAAACATACTTGAAAACATAATTAAAATCATAACTTATCATAATATTGATAAATTCAATTTTTCAAATTTATAAAAAGTTTTATATGAAAGTGGCGTTTAAAAATATAGATTTAAAGTATTGCGATAACGGTTGGCTGAAAATATTGAGTTTTATCTGAATTAAAGTTCACCAGCCACTGTGAGCCCTCATGCTGTAGCAGAAGTGAGATCGTTTTCAAGCTCAGATGCCTCCTAAAAGCAATCGGAGAGTGTTGGCTTCTTATCCTGACAAGAAAAAAAGGTAGAGTAAATTAGCGAACAACGCAACTTTAGATGTGAGAATATCTGGAAGCTCATTAATGTAAATTAAAAAGAGTATAAAACTAAGAATTGAACATCGAGGAACCTCTGAAGTTACAGAATATAAGGAAGAGTACTGTCCGTCGAGGACAACATTTATACTACGATTGGAAAGGGAGAACTCAATAATCTTAACGATGTTACCGAATACACCGTAAGAAGAAAACTTATTGAGAAGACCAGCATGCCAAACTCATCTAAGCATTAGAAATGTCAAGAGCAATAGCCTTAGTCTCTCCATCTCTCTCTAATGCACGATAAAACCTATCGGTTATTACTGTTAGCAAATCAGCTGTACAACAAGAAGATCGAACTCCATATTGATGATTAGAAAGTAAATTATTAGGTTCAAGATAAGAGATCAAGTATTTGTTAATTAATGACTCAAAAACCTTGCTTATGATATGGAGAACACTAGTGGGACGGTAGTTAAATGAGTAAGATCGCTTTTAAAATTTTGAAAAATAGTAATAACAGCTGCCGCTTCCCAGCATGCCGTAAAACAAAACTCTGATAAGCACTTTTAAATAGTTTTAAAGTATAGACAGCAGCTCCGGAGAACACTTCTGCAAGAGTACAAAAGATACTTTTTCTGGATCACAAGCTGTAGAAGAGTCGAAGTAGGAAATCACTTTTGATACAGAATATGGAGTGATATGAATGTCATGCAATGGATCAACCTGTTTAACGGCTATATCAGGTAGAACGCAACTAGTGTAATTGATAAATGATAATAATGAAAAGTTCCTAGTAAATAATTCAGCTTTGTCTTAATGTGAGGTGACAAAGTCTGAACCATACACGAGAGGTGGAATAACAGATTTGCCCTTACTATTGATACTGTTAAAGATTCTCCAGAAGTCACAAGTGCCTAATTTTTAACAAGATTTTATGACCTAAGAATAGAGAGCTTTAGCGTTAAACTTTTTTAAAACTTTTTTACAATGGTTTTCAGCAATTTATTATCTCCTAACAGACGTCTGTTTTCTGGAGAATGGTTTTGCTGATAGATATGAAAGTAACGGTTTCGATTGGAAATTGAATTCGAATGGAAAAAAACTCGATTGGAAAAACCCTGGAGAAATGTGAGGCTTGACCTGGAATTGTCGAGAGAGAATGAAAGATTTAATGATAGCCTGAATCTACGAAGTTATGTTAGATGCACATTTGTCAGCAGGAAGACGAAAGATTTCTACCCAAGTGTCATCACGAAGAAAATCACGGAAAGAGTCCCAGTCAGCTTTAAGGTATTTGTATGAGGTGCAATAATAGAGAGATTTTCATGATGAAGAAAAATAAGATATTAGTTTAAGAGAGATCAAAACGTGATCAAAAGCATCTCAGGGTAAATGTAGAGAATCTGAGAACTGACTAGGATCAGAAACAAGACATAAGTTGAGTAAAGAAGGTAAATGATTCGGGTTGTCTGGAAAGCGAGTTGGAAAATTGACTACATGAGACTGAGAAAGGCAAAAGTTTCGGGTCTTAAAACCAGCTGAGTCACTGACTCTAGAGCCAAGTCATTCAGTGTGATGAGCATTAAAGTCACAAACAACAACGGTATTGGTTGTTAGATAAAGAAAAAGTACTTGGCCAATTTGGTTAGAAATAACATCGTAAAGAGTTCAGTCTTTAGATGAAGGAGAGCGATTTAAAACAAAAAGGAAGGCGATCGAGTGAAGAGGTGCAAAAGGCAAGAACTTATGAGAATAGTCTGTGGATTCAAAATAGTTTCACGACAAATGGGTGAGTTCTTACGAATGTAAATGCCCAGGCCAAGCATGTAACTATTGGAGTCTTTACGAATTAAATAAAGATAACCATCAACACTAAGGTCATAAGATGAGACAGCTGAACTCAAATTAGTGACACAAAGAGCAATTAGGTCTGGTGAAACTTGCAAGTAAAAATACTCAACAGAAGAAAAGTTACTTCGAAGACCACGAATATTATTGAATGTTTTAGAGAATTTGGTGATGACGATGATTTTTTGTGTTTTATAGTTTTTAGTTATTTAGCCATTTTTTAATTTTTTAAAGAAATGACTCAAAGCATAGGTAATACTCAGTACACTATTTATTAGTCGAAGCAATCGCCTCATTACTTTCAATAAACTCTAAGCGGTAACAAAATGCTAAAAATGTGACCTCAACAATGTACACCAAAAGTACGAACAGGAACACTATCTATGCGCAAATGGCATTGTTAATCCTCTTATATTTTTTAGCTGTTGATAGAATCAGCCTCTCTGAGTGCTATGACAGAGTTTGGGAAACCTGACAACAAGCCGGCCTCAGAACTATAAAACTGAGTTTTAGAGCACATCTCATTAGGAGATAATAGAATGAGTTAAGAGACACAAATCCATGCATTGAGTCAAAAAGATCCAGCATTGAGTCAAGAAGATCCATGCATTGAGTCAAGAAGATCTAGCATTGAGTCAAGAAGATCCGTGCATTGAGTCAAGAAGATCCAGCGTTCAATATACTAAACTGGAAACAATTTAATAAAAATACATCTGCGCTAGCCTAATAGATGAAGGTGTGCGAGACTAGTCAACAGATAGAACCTGTTTACCCTTCAAGTCTTTTCATAGGAGGCCTTCTACAAGACAATAGCCGAATGTATTTAACATCTGCCCAAGATGAGTACTTTTATCGAGACACCATCTCAAGCCTTTACTTAACCAAGAGCCCCAAGGCAGTGGGTGCTTTAAATTGTAGTTGATTTCTCCTAGTCTGTGCCTTAAAAAGCGTATCCTACAAAGCAGCAGGACATGATACAGGTTATTCTGGGTTACATGTTACCAGTAGCAGAATAACCTTAGCTGACATTAATAGTTATTGAGAAAGACAGTCGGCACCTGACTGGCTTTTTCCATAACTATTACCGAGGTTTAAGTCCAGCTTTTAACTGTTGCTAGTAAAAACTTTCAAAATTTCTGTTTTTCTTACAGTCAATTATATATCGCTTGCTCCACAGTTGGAACACAAAAAAAATTTATGTTTACATACATACCAAAAAAATTAAAAACATTATTTATCTAGCATTAAGATGAAAAAGTGTCAACAAATAAACAAGATTTAATTTTTAATCAATAAACAAACAAAATGTATTTCTTTTTCTAGTATAGTAACCAGTGCTTTGAATTTGCCAGTTACAATTTAATAAAATGAAAAAAATATTTTACACCATTTTCAAAACTTTTGTTACTTTTTTGTTGTCAATATATTAGTTCAAATAATTTTTCATTTTTACAAAAGTATAAATATATAATTTACGGTAAATAAATTATTTAGCTTAAAACTATCAAAAATACTTTTAAATATTTTAATACAAGAACTATATAACTTTATAAATATTTTATAAATATTTTAATATAGGAGGTGAATAAAGACAATGGTTATCAAGAACTAGTAACTAGTAATATGGGTTATCAAAAGTCGGATGCAGTTAATTCAGTTAACGAAAATAATACAAGTCTGCCCAATATTGATTATCAAAATATTGCTGTTTCGGAATCAAACTATAATTATGTCGACCCTAAATTTAGTTGAGGCTTGTTATTTGTATTTGGATGCTGTTGATACTGATAAATATGATGTTTATTTATTTAATTTGAAGTTTATATAACTTGCATTTTTGAAATGATATTAAAAATACCACAAATAGAGGGCATAAGACGTATATTAGACAACTTTAAACAAATTGAAACGTTTTAAGACGTGTTTTAGACGCTTTAAATACGTCTAGCACCTACTAGAGAAATAAGGTTGTTAATTGGGTTTATGGCCGACTTAAACTACATGGCATGATTTGTTATATTTTCCGGAAAAAATCAAGATTTTTTTTAGTGTGTTTGTTATACTAGATTTTGGCCATACAAGGTTTTCTCTACCCACCCACCCCCTACCTCCTTACCTCGTTTTTGTTATTATTAATGATGAAATACATAATAATGAATTTTATCATTATCAATCATAAAAGCGTATATTTGCATGTATCAGCATAATTATGCCGATTAAGAATCGTATAAAAGCATAGATCTGATAATATAAAGAAATAACTCTGAAAAAATTACAAATATTTAATTTTTTTTATTCTCGCTTTGATTAAATTCTTTATCTAAGTTATTACCTTATAATCACTTTGGCTTCTATTGACACTAAAAAGAAAAACCGTTTTAAGTAAAATGCATCCCCCTCTAATTGATCTCTGATCTTAATATAAACCTAACCAAAACAGCCTACTTTTGTTTACCCCAATCCTTGTTTATCAGCTGATGTATGTACGTTTAATTGCGTTAATCCTTATTCGGATGCTTTAAACGGAATGGGACCAAACGCCATCTGTATGGTTTTGAGAAAAAAGTTTTCTTTCTGTTTGTTACCGTGTACTCGATACAGCTTATCCATTTTTTTAAATTCTCTTCCTGCTTATTGAAAACACTATACTTAAAGCAGGTTTTTAATACTATATAAATTTGACGATTCTTTACAAGATAGCGCATATAATTCAATTTAGTTAAAAATGGCGCCTGGTTACTTTCCGTTTAAAGACGTCCATTGGTTAGTGGATGTATGTGACTCTTAAAATGTACATTGAACATAAATATATTTTATTTTTGACTACAATAAAAGCCTGATTGCATAATCAATATTTTAAATGACTGATTTCTTAATGAAAGTATTGTTAAATAATATTTTATTAAAGTAAATATTAGCGTTTTCAATGTAATTAAAGTACTTTCCTTATCTAATATTTTTATAAGATTCCGAATCAGCATAATGCATTTTAAAATATTCATTCATAAAAGCAGGAGAGGGAGAGAGATTTGAATAGTTTTTTCAAATAACACAGAATACTAAAAAAAGATTTCAGATAGCCAAATATCAACATGCTACTTAAAATAACCTTACATGGTGCTAAAACTAGGAGCAACTCTCCCGTGGAATTAAAATCAAAGGGTTTATATTTTGTTTTCATTATAATTGCAATTAACTAGGATAAAAAGACACCATTTTATTAAGATTATTTAAACTGCGAAACATGCAGCAAAAATAAAAAAGCAATAAATTAAGCCATGTAAACTACATGGTCTGATTCGTTTCATTTTATTTGTTGATGATTTCTTTTATAATTATGTCTAATGTTTCATTTTATAAATCAATCGTAGTTATAGTTACCAACTATGGTTGATTCAATAACTGTTAAACTTTTCATTTCATGTCTTATAATGACTTTCATTTTTCTTTACCTAAATAGTTTTGCAATGGCAAAATAACAAACTGTAGTATGTTAAAAAAAGTAAATATACATATATACATACAAATATATATATATATATATATATATATATATATATATATATATATATATATATATATATATATATATATATATATCAGGCCTTGTTACGAGATTTCGCTGCGTAGCGAAAACGCGTAACGCATTTTTAAGTAACTCAACTCAGCAAATATATTTTGCATCGTTAGAAGTTATATTGTGTCACTAGGGTCTTTACAAGTACCGCATTGTAATTAAAGTTATTTTATTAACGCGTTAAAAATCATACAAAAAGTTTTTTTTTTCTCACTATAACAAAAGTTACAAATAAAATCAAAGTTCTTATTAAAAAAATCATTTTTATTATTTTTTTCAAATATAAACTAAATTTTATTTTGAAAAAAATATTTTTTTCATGAAACGTAAAATATTTGTTTATTTTATTATGATTTTAATTTGGTTTTTGGTTATTTTATCAATTGTTAATAAATTTTTTCTTATTTAATTTGTGAACTCTTTTTTATAATGTTTTTAAACAATAGAGTTTTTTTTTGTTATTTATCAGTTACCGATACCATATTCGTGATCGTAATTTATTTTCATAAATTAGATGAACGTCATTAAAACTTTACGTTATTGAATTAACAATAAACAAAATATGTTATTAATAAAATTTTTACATCAAAATAAATCGTGTATTTTTTAAACTATTATGACTAAAAATAATTTTTATATTTAAAAGGAATTTATATATTTAATTCCTTAAGATAAAACTTAAACACTTTATTTTTTTTAACTAATTTTTAATTAAAAAAAAAAAAAAAAATGAAACAAACTGTTTCTTTAACAAAAAAATCTATTAGTTTACCATTGCGGTTAAATGCTTTTACTTACGACTATTTCTTCTGAATAAACGTCACGTTAACGATAATCAAAAGATAATTTAAATATTCTAAAAGATATAAGTTTTTGCGTAGCGCAAAACTGCTGAGCGCGTTTTCGCAAGCAAAATGCGAGCTGCGTAACGCTTCTTAACAAGGCCTGATATATATATATACATATATTAAAAAGAATTGTGAGAATTGAAGATAATTATACATATATATATATATATATATATATATATATATATATATATATATATATATATATATATATTAAAAAGAATTGTGAGAATTGAAGATAATTATACATATATATATTTATATATATATATATATATATATATATATATATATATATATATATATATATATATATATTCCAAATTTTATGAATTTGAATTTTTGATTTTATTATCCAATTTAATCAAAAAATAATTGGGGTTATTTTTGTTAAAACTGCTGGTAGCGAAAGCCTTAATTAAACATGCTTCATCTATTCTCGTCCCTCCGGGCGAGGTTGAATGGATTGCGCGATAAAGTATTAATTCTGTCGGCGAGATTTATTTGGTCAATCGAGCAAAAAGTAATTTTATACATTTTCTACCATTTCAAACAGTTGTAAATAATTAAAGAATAAACTGTGCAGAGCAAAATAAAATTAAATACTAAAATGCGCAATAATTAGTTTACTTGGTAGAGGTGCATTATAAATCATTTCTAACTTGCTAATATTAGGCTAAGTTAAGTAGCAAAAAACATACCAAAAACGAAAAAATTTTCTCTAAAAGACTTTTCTTGATTTGCAATTCTTTTAAGGTCAAAGTTGTATTGATCTTGAAAAGGCTATTTTTCTGCTCTAAATGAAACTCTTTTCAATGGTGCAACCCGTGAATTAACTGACATAAAATCATTAGAAGATAGTGGGCGAGATTAAGTGATGGGGAAAAGTATGTTATATTACCCTACACTAATGGTAATAAATGTATTGTAAAAATTTGTTGCATTTTTTTTGTTTTAGATTTGAGTTACTTTCAAATTTGCGATCAATAAACTACTTATACATCACATGAAATTATTTCTCAATAAATATAGAATTTATTTTAAATAAAGGCTTTATTTCATTTTCGTTATAGAGTTTTCACGATCATTAATTGTTTTCATTTTAGCGGATCATTATAATACAACTTGATGAATCATTGGATATAAATAAACGGCCATAATACTTTTTAGCATTTCACTCACTAAATAGCATAAAGTTGCCTTTCAATATAAAATTTCAATTTTGAACTAAAAAAAATGATATGTTAACTCTAATTGTTCAAAATATCGGACGAATCTTATTAATAGAATTTGGCGTATTGTTTAGTACAACTTATTGAGGCGGATCTCTTGATTATAACATACATATATATATATATATATATATATATATATATATATATATATATATATATATATATATATATATATATATATATATATATATATATATATATATATATATATATAGAGCGGAGAAAATAGAATTAGCCTCACCTTTTTTTTTTGTTGTATTTTAACAAAAATTGCTGGTAAACAATTATGAAATCTACTTTATTTCTTGTTACTTCTACTACAACTAAAAAGTTTATAAATTGGTATGCTTAATTAATTCCAAATGGAAAAAAAAATTAAAAATATTCAATTTGTGGAGAAAATAGAATTAGCCTCATTAGCGTTATATACAAAAAATAAAGAAAATATTTTGTTTTTTCGCTCATTTAGTATTTAGTATAGCTTCCTGAATTTTTAATGACTTCAAATATGCGGTTTGACATACTAGTCACAAGATTTTGGATAGTTTCTATAGATATTTCATTCCAAGCTTCTCTGATACGAGTTTTCAGCTCCAAAGTGCATTCAAATTGCTTACCATTTTCATAAACCTTTCTAGAAAGTATTCCCCATAGATTTTCAATTGGGTTAAGGTCTGGACTACGTGCGGGCCATTCCATTACGTGAATATTTTTTTCTCTAAACCAAGCTTTTGTAAGCTTTGAATTATGGATAGTAGCATTATCTTGTTGGAAAGTGAAAGTTTCACCCATCAATTCCTCACCATGTTCAAGTAAACTTATTTCTAATAAGTCAATGTAGTCCTGTGAATTCATTTTTGTTGAAATCCATGCCAGTGGAAGTTTTCCAGCAAAGGAAAAAGCCCCCCAAACCATAACATTTCCACCCCCAAAGTTACGACTCATCCGAGTTTCTTTCTCTTTTCGAAGATCGTGCCAGTAATATTGATAGCCATCAGGACCATCTAGATTGAACTTTTTTTCATCACTGAAGAGAACTTGATGCCACTCTTCTTGCCAAGACATGTGTTCTTTCGCAAATTGTAATCTAACTTTTTTATGACGAGCAGTAAGTTTTGGTTTTGGTTTACGCTTTTTCCAAACTGTGTTTGGATCTTCATGTAAGATTTGTCTCACACGTTGAACAGATACAGGTAATTGTAAATTAGCACGAATTTGAGATGCAGTCATGTGCTGAGCAGCAGCACGACGTACAATAACTCGTTTAGTACGATTATCAATTTTACGTTTGCCACCACTTCCCTTATAGGCTCCATAATTAACGCCAATCTTGAAGTAATTGTTAACCACTTTTGGAGATCTTTTAATTTTCTTTGCAATTTCCCGATTAGATAAGCCTGTATCTTTGTATGCTTTGATTACTGCTAATTCTTCATTCGTTAAACGCTTACCACGTCCCATTTCAAATAAAGGTATCAAAAACCAAATGTTAAAAACTTTATGAGCACTGATTTCACAGTCTTTGTTTAACTTACAAATAATAATAAAAAACTAACTCACAAATGCGTATCACCAGATCAAAATATACAAGTAAACTGAAAATAATTATTGATGAGGCTAATTCTATTTGTTACCGCAAATATCAAGTATTATACATTTTATGGTTTTATCAAATGTTCCGCAATTTAATTATGCTATATTATAATCTAAAAAGTTGTTGTTTGTAACAGTAATTATATGTGTGTGGATACAAAAGTTGTACCGCACAAACTTGTTTACAGATTTACAAAATATTGGATCAGCACATGGTGAGGCTAATTCTATTTTCTCCGCTGTATATATATATATATATATATATATAGATATATATATATATACATATAAATATATATACATATATATTTATACATATATATATATATATATATATATATATATATATATATATATATATATATATATATATATATATATATATATATATATACACATATATACAAATTTATTTATTTAGTACCAAGATAATAAATATGCGTTTAATTGTCAATAGTTTTCGAATTAACATGTCAGATTTCAAAAAATAAATTATAAGGTTTTCACTTCTTTGTAACAATAACAATGAGAAGTATTGTTACTTACGAATTACCACAGAAGTAAATAAGTTCCATGTTTCACAAATAGCTTGCGAGCACTGGTACATATGGATAATCTAAATACAGATAAAATGTAATCCTATGTGAACCCTGTGTTAAGGCCGACGATGGGCCTAGCTCGGGCCGAGCTAGTAACATCGGTTCAACATCGGCTACACTGTTTTCAACAAAACAATATCGGCTGAACGTCGGTTATATGTCTGTTCGCCGACGAATAGCCTAACAGACATTCAGCCGAAGTTCAGCCGACGTTCAGCCGATTTGGTTCTGTTTTTTATTTCAATGATACAAAAAAATACAAATAAAAATCCGAAAATGTTTCTATTAAATTTTAAAAATGGCAGCATCTAAATATTAATACGCTGATTTAATAGTACACACTAAAAAAAAAAGGTAGAAATTTCTACCTTAGGGTAGGATATGTGATATACCCTTAGTAAGGTATAATTTTCTACCTTTTAGGGTAGAAAATTATATTAAAAACAATTATTTGTCATACAAATTTCTAACTTAAAGGTATAATTTTTTACCTTATAAGGTAGAAATTGTACCTTACTAAGGGTATATCACATGTCCTACCTTAACTAAAAATTTCTACCTTTAATTTTTAGTGTGTAGTAGTTTTCTACTGCTTTTCTACACGCGGATCAGTACTACACGCGGTCTTTCAAGCGAGGTCTGCAAGTGAATAAGAGCTGATAAATTTTTAGTTTCAACAGGAATTGATGTTGTTCATTGTTTAATTTTACTATAAAATTAAAAATAAATGTTTGTTTGTTGTTGGTGGTTTGTATTTTTCTAATTTCTATAGCCTGTTCCTTTTCTTTAAATAAAATAAGACTGTTATTTGTGGACATGTAAGCGTATTTACATAAGTTTATAATGCGTATATTTCAGTATATTTTATATTTCTCTGTATCTATATGTATATTTTCTTTTAGATTAAAAAACAAGGTATAGAAAATGATAAAATAGAAAATAGAGAAAAGCAGTAGAAAATAAAAAAAAATTATGTTGGAAGTTATTAAAAGAATGTTGTGTTATCCTTCTTTTTAAGGTATCTAAATATATATTTAGATTTTTAAATTTGTTCTTAAATGGCGTTATCTTTTTTTTTACTTTAGATAAAAATATACTAACTGAAATTGCCAAAAAAATATAAATATTAATAAATCATAAATTAAATTGTTAGAGGTTTTTATTTTGAATAATAATTGTAATAAATTGTTTTAATTTTTGTTTATTAATTTTTGATCCAATGGTTAAGCTAATGAGTTAAATTGTAGAGGTTTATATATCATATATATTCTGAACTAATTGCATTTGATTCTTTTTTTAAAATACATTGCTTAACATTAGGCATTTTAATTTTTTTTCTTTTAAATAGTTAAATAAAATTGTTTTATAGATGAGAAACCAAGTAAGGTTCAACATTGTGTATTTGTTTTTGTTATCAAATAATATCTTTTTGTAGATATTATCTATCTTTTTTATATTATTTATCTTTTTGTAGATATGTTTAACTTTAGACTATTAATATTTGGATATTTTTATTTAATTTCTTTTCTCTTTTTTTTTTTGGATGGTTGATATTAGGCTTAAATAAGTTGTTGAAATGATTAGAACTAGGCAAGCTGATATTAATTGTTGTCAAAATATAAAAAATGCTGCTTGGTAAGAAGAAATTAATTTATACCTAAATTAGAACATCATGGTTAGATGAGTTGAAAGTAATTATCACATAAATGAAAGAGATAGCCTAGGCAAGATTAATCATTCTCAAAATGTACGAAATGCTCCTAGACAATCAGAATATATTGTATAGCAAGAAATGATACTATTCTAGATTATAATTATTAAGGAGAAATGAGTCAGATCTGTCAGCATTGCTGTGCTTAAAATTTTCTTGATGAAACACATTTTTTATATTGCCATAATAGAAGGGTAGTTTTGCTTCCATTTTCACTATTTCTGCAAGATTTTCAGGAAGTTATATATAATTCCAATATCAATTTTTTAAAATATATTAGAATTTATTATGCCTGTCTTTATTTTGCTTTATTTACTGATAATGTGGTTTAACTTATAAATCATAGGCTGCCATGTTTTAAAATGTGCGTCAAGTTTTTTGTGTAGGTAATCTTAGACCAGATCAAGATATTCCGCCAACATTATCAACTGTATATCTCTGACCCACTTGTAGCAGTTAATTTTAGAAAGTAATAACATCGCAATCAACTTTGCTTACATAATTTAATGTTTCAGTTGCAAACTATAGTTAGTGAAGTTGCTGTTGTACTTGTTGGAGATGGTTCACCTGCTTCCAGGGAGGTTATTTACCCAAAAAGTCATTTAAAAGTTTTATTGAGAATGTCAGGTAATTTAGATCCTACGGTTTATAATAAATTTTAAGTTGAAATATAGTCTTTGATTAGAAAAGATTGCAATTTTTATGATTGTTTTATGTTTATTTATTATTCAGTTGTAACAATAGTAATTTTTCTTAGCCTTTAAGGAGAATTGATGTTGTTCTTTGTTTAATTTAATTTGTTTAAATATATTCGTTTTAATAAATAAATGTTTGTTTGTTCTTGGTTTTTTACTTTCAGATTCTTAAGAACTAGGCAACTTAGCTAAGCAAGTTTTGTTTTATTTTTTAGTGCAATTAGAAAGAGCTGAAAGCTATTTTTTAGTGCAATTGGAAAGAACAGAAGTGTTTTTTAGTTACTTCACACAGTATAACTGGTACTGATTTGAGTAAATTTATTAATTTTTTTTTCTTTTATATTGGATTTATTTTATATTAGATATATATTTTATGTATTTAACACAAAAAACTGACTGTAATTTGTTGACACGAAAGTGATCAACAAATTACAGTCAGTAATTTATTGATCACTTACTTAAATAATTTTGTGCATTGTAGTCTAGATTATTTGTTAAATTAAAAATAATTGATGTAAATAAATATTGTTTAATATTTTTGAAAAGCGACTTATGTATATAAACATAAAAAGATATGGATTTCAATAAATGTCAAGTTTAAATATAGTCTTTGATTAGAAAAGATCACAATTTGTAAGATTCTTTTACATTTTTTTATTATTCAGTTGTAACAATTGTAATATTGCTGGTAATATGTTTAATGATAATAGTGAAATTGAAATGGATAATATTAGGCTCAAAGAAGTTATTAATGTAAATGCTAATAGGCAACTTGAAAATAGTTGTTGTCAAGTAAAAGAGATAGATCTAGGCAAGATGAAATTAATCGTTGTTGAAATATAAGAAATGCTGCTCAGCGAGCAGAAAACTTACTTGTCAGAATTCAGTGTCAAGCAGTGTTAACAAAGCAAAGTATGAATTTTACTATTTATAGTAACAATTAATAACAGTTTTAAATTTAAATGATTTTAAATTTTTTTATAATTTCAAACATAATTATGTTCTTTTTTTTTTTAGTTGCCTTTGTCATTACTTGATTAGTTTGCTTACTGTTGAAACATGGTTTTAATTATGTAAATTTAATATGATGTGAAATTTACTCTATTAATCATTAGTCAACAGTTAGAGAGAAGATGGAGCTTAATTAAGAAATACTGGAAACTAAATCAAGGTAAATATAATTTTGCTTACTGGTAACATAATAAAACCAGTCACTACAATTTATTGCATGTTTTTTTTTACTTTTTTAACATGCTGCTTTGGAAACACTTCCTTTCTCTCCCTCTCTCTCTCTCTCTTAGATGAGAGGGGGAATTAATAAAATTTATGTAATTACTGAGCTCTTAAGTATTTCTTAATACCGCAATTGATAATGACCATTTATAAAAAACATTTTTTGAGTTTCTTGAAATTTAATGGTATAATTGTTTAAATTGTTCAACTATAATTATCAGTAGTGAAATTGAAATGGATAATAGACTCGATGTTATTAGTGTAAATGGTAATAGGCAACATAAAAATAGTTGTTGTCAAATAAAAGAGATAGATCTAGATAGGATAAAATTAATCGTTGTTGAAATGCAAGAAATGCTGCTCAGCAAGCAGATAACTTACTTGCGAGAATTCAGTGTCAAGCAATGTTAATGTCTGTTAATTCCATTTTACTTTAGACATTTGAGAACAAAGCAATGTATGAATTTTTCTATTTATAGTAATATTATTTATATATTTATAGTAATATATTGAGTGATTTATAGTATATATATTTATAATAATATTTAGATTAATAACAGTTTATAACAACAATTTATGAACAAACAGTTAATAAAATAAATGGTTTTAATTTTTCTTCATAATTTCAAACATAATTGTTCTTTTTTTTTTATAGTTTCTTTTTTTTAAAACATCTTCACTTCCAACAAGGCTGCAAGCAACCACTAATTAGAGTTGGAAGTTGTCTTTGTCATTACTTGATTAGTTTGCTTACTGTTGAAACATGGTTTTAATTTTGTAAATTTAATATGATTTTAAGTTTACTCTATTAATCATTAGTCAACAGTCAGAGAGAAGCCGGAACTTAATTAAGAAATGCTGGAAGTTTTAATCAAATGCTGGGATCTTTTAATCAAGGTAAAAATAATTTTGTTTTCTGGTAGCATAATAAACCAGTTACTATTATCTATTGTGTGTTTTTTTACTTTTTTTAACATTCTGCTTCGAAAACATTTTCTTTCTCTCCCTCTTTCTCTTAGATTAGAGGGAGAATTAATAAAACTTATTACATATTTTCTAATATAACAATTGATAATGACCATTTATAAGAAATATCTTACAAGTTGGTTGCTATTTTCTGATATAATTGATAACAAATTAATAACTAAAATTGTCCCTTGATTGTTCAAATATTGTAGCAAATGAAATCCTTTCAGTTCAAGTATTTTAGTTAATAAAATATCTTATTAAGTTGTGGTGTTATTTTTACGTTGTATTGTCTATCCTTTACATAATATTTTCTTTTTTAATTATTCTGGAGACACAGTAATGTGTGCTTACAAATATCTTATGCTATGCGCTATTGTTACTGTGTTTTGTGTTGATAGAACTAGGCTGTTATAGCTATTTTTTTAATTATTTATTATTTCTGTAATATTATCCTAATTCTACTAACAATAAAATGCAATGAATACTTTTGTATTAAAAATTGTAGTTTTTTTTGCATTTCTTTTTTAAGGTATTTGCAGGCTTTACTTGACGTTCCTTTACTGGTACCTGCTGTGTTGTGACATATTTTAAAAAGAACTTAACTGATGTTAATGCAGTTTTTATGTTGATAACTATAGGCAATAACATTGCTGATCAGGAGTCAAACTTAAGATGTTATTTATAGATAAATTTGTCTTTAATTTTTCATATCAAGTTATTAATGTGTTTGTTGTTATAAATGATTTAATTATTAATATCCTGTATTACGGGTTGCTTACTGCTAGTACTTCAATGAATGGCGAAATTCTGAAATAATGAAATTTTTTAATGCATAGAAAAGTTGATACTTTTATTTTGTAAAATAATTTTATTTGATAATATCAGTTAGTATTTATAAGTAATAATTTTTTTTTCTTTATTTATAAATAGATGTTTAAATCAAAGTTTATATACCATTAATTTGATGGTATATAAATCAAGATTATTTATAACACTTAAATTTTAATGATTAAAATTAAAGAGTGTTAATAATAATCTTGATTTTATTAATACTATTAATATGAAGAATTGTTGTCAAAATAAATCTAAGTATATTGATAATTAAAGTTAAAAAGTTTGGTGCACAGAGATTAGAAGTACATAAAGTTCAGGTATTTATAAAATCTGATTTTTTAAATTTATTTTTAAAAAAATTTAATAATAAATTCTGTTAATAATTTATTTAGAGTTCGTCCTAATAAACGCACACCTTTGCAGCCGTTGGAAAACCTAACCAGTGGAACTGACTCTTGGACTCTTTGGAATGCTTTTACAGCACTGTTTCTTTAACCGCTGAATGTTAAAAGTAGTGAGCCACTATCGCCACTTTGTTCTCCACCATTAGTTCCAATGCATATATCTACCCCGGTTTCTTCTAAACAACATGTTGATAAAAACCAATCACAAATTTCACCTCCTAACATTTCAAATTTTTGTAAACCTTTGAAAGACAAAGTGTTCGCATCAGCTTCAGTTGGTCCAAAAAAAGCACAAGCAAATAGTAATTGCATTTAACAGGTGTTAAGCAATGCTAAGGATGCAAATGCTTATGACAGTGCACATTCTGATCCAAAATGCCAAAGTAACTTTTTATTTAATTAACATAAGTTTAACTTTCAACTTACAAACAAATTTTTGACAAACTGATTTCAGTTGCTTACTTATGTCACTATTTATAAATAAAAAATTAACATTACCTATTATAAAAAACAATTTCAAAATGTTATTACTTAAGTAATAAGTTTTAAAATTGATTTTTATAACAGAAAACAATGGAAATATTCATACTTAAGTAATAATATTTTATATTACTAAAGTAATAATATTTTTAAATTATTTTTTATAATAGGTAATATGTTAATTTTTTATTTATAAATAGTTATTAATAAAAATATCTAAGTTTAGGAATTGAAATATAAAAGGGAAGAGACAGGATTGCAAGGCGAAATTCTAAAGATCCTAAAGGTTTAAGTATTTTGTGAAATGTTGTTTTAATTGTTATTTGAAGTCATTACTATTTTTTAAAATGCTTTTTACAACAATGTCCCTATGTAGTTATGTAGGAATCCTTGGTATGAATATTTCCAATATTTTATGTAAATTCTTGATGGGTGCATTTAGCAATTAAGGATGCATTAGGCCAATTTATTTAGGTGCTTTTGAACGTGATAATTCAAAACAATTGTAAGTATTATATTTCTAAGTAAAACAATTTTTGTTAATAAAGTAAAAATGTTTTTAAATTTTTTTTTTATAATAGGTTATATGCTATTTTTTTATTTATAAATAGTTATTAATTTAGATGTAAAAAAACTTAGGGATTTGAATAAAAGAGAAGAGGCAGGGTTGCAAGGCGAATTTCTAAAGATCCTAAAGGTATAATTATTTCGTGAAATGTTGTTTCAATTGTTTATTTGAAATCATTATTATTTTTTAAAATGCTATATATAACAATATCCCTATGTATTTATGTATTTGTATTTAAGAATCCTTGGTAATAATATTTCCAATGTTTTCTATAAATTCTTGATGGGTGCATTTAGCCATTAAAGCTGCATAAAGTCAACTTATTTAGGTGTTTTGAATGTGATAATTCAAAACAAAAATCCATGGGAAAAAAAGGATGCAACCTGATCCAATACATTTTAAAAGCTTGTATTTTTTCCATAAGTAATAAAATTGGTAATGCATATATAGTTTGTAATATATATATATATATATATATATGTATATATATATATATATACATACATATATACATAGATATATATTTAATTTTTATAGGTTTAATTATAAAAATAAATATTATATATTATATAATATTTATTTTTATAATTAAACAATGCCAAAGATATATTTTGAACGGTGCACATCCTGATCCAAAAATCCCAAGTAACTTTTTAATTAATTAGAAATGTATTAATTTTTATATTAGAAATATAAAATAATTGCTTTGTTCTCTGAAATCGAAAGTAGAAACTACGTTGATTTCTACGTTTCTAAGTTGAAATCTACTTTGTGAATTATATTATTTTAGTATAACACATATCAATAATACATTTACATATATTATTGATATGTGAAAATTTAATTTTATACCATTTTTTAGATGTACACAGTGAATTGTCAGTAAACAAAAAATGTTGGAAGTTCACCGATCAAATTTATTTGATGATTCAACTGATCCAGATTTATTTATTTAAATAGAATATATAATTTTATTTTATATTTGTGCTTTAAATATACATCAGTTAGTTTATCCTTTTTTCCGTAGTTATCTTACATGATATATTAACTCTTACATTAAACTGATTTTGGTTGCTGATATTATTCCGATTTATGTTTTTGTGTAAAGATTTGTTTACGATAGTTCATCGTCTGGTCGAGCATTTGTGGCTTTTTTTAATCCTCGGGCCTAGATCAGCTGCTGACATTAGACCGCCATCCTTCGTTTCCTTACTAAATCGCGTCGGGGCGAGATCGGCCAGCCGATGATATAGGCGGTATCGCGTCAGCTTAATATCGGTCAACCTATGCATCGCGATAGTTTAGGGGGCTAGTCGATGTCGGACCGACATCGATCCGTACGGACAAAAACGATGGCGGTCCGATGTCGGCAGCCGAGCTCGGCCCGACATCGGCTTTAACACAGGGAACTAAATAGAAATATAGATCATGAAACGAGTCTTTTTTAAAAAAATACGGTATCTGTTAACCATGTAAAACAATTATCTGATCTAAGTAGTAGAAAATCACTTAACAAAATTTTTTTTCATTTAACACTTTCTATCAATAAAGAGTCATCAGAAATAAATGATCAAATTAATAAAAATTCCATTTATTCCAAAAAGTAAATTACAGGAAGTTGCAAATGACTTAACTACTGCAAATTTTCACATATTTGTGAAATATGCTGACACTATTATAAAAAGAATTCTATAGAATTGATTACTTCTGCCTTATCAAAAATATATTTTTTAAAATGGGGGAGTTAATGTAATTATGATTTGAGCTCACTTATTTTTATAATATTTTAGGAAAAACTCATTTTCGTGCCTGCATTTAGAAATCAATTTCTATTTTTTGTTCAATAAACATTCTTGGTTTGCATGTGTAATAATTTCTAATTTTTCTTGTTGGCATAGTATGCATTTTTTGGAAATATTGTTATATGCAGGAACTTTTTTAAGGATGGACCAATTCTAAATAAAATCATCCATAGTTTTATCTTTTAATTCCCATATATATTTTGACAGCATGGTTTCTTTTGAATAGTTTTTATTTTTAAAGGATTGCTTATGATTGGCAAAACGATTTCCATTTACCCTCTGTTATGCCAATATATTGTTTATCAGGTACATTCTTAGAGGAAACAACACATTTATATACCACATTTTTTGATAAACAACTTCCACTCATTGGACAATTGATTTTTTGTTTACAAGTACAATTTTCTGTAGCTTTTTCATTTAGGATTTCTTTTTTGTTTACTAAAGCATTATTGTAATCTTTTATAATTTTTTCCATATTTTTGTGCACTGTAGCTAACTTTAATTGTATTTTGATTAAAAATTTTATGTAATTTATAAGAGGGCGGGAAATGCATATTGACCAATTTTAAAAACACTTTTCCTATGTTAGTGGAAACATTTCTGCTATATGGGGAGGGGGGGGGGGTTGCACCAAATTAATTTTCTAGTTCTATTTTGCTTTTTTGTATTCTTTTTTTCAGGGTCAAATTTTAGTTCAAAATTTTTAGAACCACTTTTTTTAAGTGCATCCTTAAATATTAGTTTAAAGGAATTGAATACATTTTCATTAAAGGAGTTTTGGTTTAACCGGTTATTAACTGAAATCGAGATTTGTTATAGAATTTGGGATGGACAATTTGAGTTAACATTAATATAGAATAATTCATCGTTTGGTTTTTTGAAAGGCTTATATGAATTTTCAGAGAGATTAGATGTGACGTTAAGGAAGATGTAACAATAAAAAATTGATATATCAATGGGTAGTTATGATGGCCATCATAACTGCCCATTGCTATATCAATTGTTATATCAATAACAAAAACCAAATGTTATATCTTAACAAAATATGGATTGGATGGGCAACAAAAGTTTCTATATGCTCTAATACAAAGCCCTTTAGAGGTCACATTGAACTTTCTCTGTTGAAACCATACCAAGCATAATTAGAAGATTTTGGGCACATTTTGTTACAAAAATATCCTTGTTTTTTTGTGTGTAGTACTTCAAACTAAACGTAATTTAAGAGTTAATTTTAGATATTTTTGAAATATTGTTAATTTTTTTTTGGTTTTTAGAGAATATCTAAACATTATCATTAAACACTTGAATAACGCTTTTTTTATGTTTTCTACTAAAGAGTCATTTTAGTCTAAGAAAAGTTCTTAAACCTTCTTTTTTAACGTAACCCTTCAAACTTCATCTTTAATCAAAGAAAAGTTTATTTTAGCCTAAGATAAGTTCAATTTAAAATATTTTTTCATTCATTTTGATGTCAATTTCTTAAACAAAAATAGCATAGTAAAAGGCACAAAGTGACAAAACTCATTTAGGAATTAATATACAGTTTAAACAATAGGAGAGAAAAACCTCCACTTTGGTGCAATAAAGAAGATTGTAAATTCTTGAAATGTGTCACAATAAAAGTACTCGGTTTTAATATTTGGATCCGTTAGCAAAAATCGAAGAAAATAGAGTTATGAGAAAATGTGATATTTAAAAGAGATGAAGAGGCATAAACACAAAATTTAAAAAAACTAAGTGGTAAATAGATACAAACTCTTTAAATTTTTTGTATTGTAGCGTGTTTTAATTAAATTTAAAGAATCATTCAGCAACCATTATTTAAAAAATATGCTTATTGCCAAACAAAAAAAATCATCATTTGTTGGCATTGAAACGTTAAGATACGGTGACAAAAACAGAACGAAAAATAGTTAACGGAGCTGGCTAATGGAGGAGTTTTAACTGAAAAATTTATCAAAGCGGACTTCTAAGATTTTTTTTAGATTTGCTAAATATGGTAATAACTTTATATATTTCTTACATTCGAGTTCAATACTTTAATTTTTCCCGTTGGATTAATTCAACAAAGTTAGCAAATTATTATAACAATACTATAAACTTAAGCATTAATATTGAGCTCTTTTCACATAATAATAGTAAAACTTTTTAAAATAATTATTTATTAGTCATTATTTCTTGACTACGTACAAAACAACAAATGTTGAGTTTCAAGAAAAAAATATTTTGGCTCTAAATGCAAAAAAGTAAACAAATGCTTTTATTTGAACTTTGAAGAAGTTATTTCTGCTGCCAACAAGAAGTTAAGAAAAGTATATATTTAGGTTAGAGTTCTCAAAATGAATTTATTAAAGAGTGCGGACAAATTGCCAATGTTAACATAATTATGATGTTTAAACGGCTATTTACTATTCCATTCTCGTTAACTGAGCAGTTCTTTTTTGTTCGAAAAAAAAAAAAGACGAATAGTTAAGGAAAGTTTTCTCAAGTTGAAGAATCTCAAGGCAAGGTAATAATAGACATCTTGGATCAAAATGAGATCAAATTAAAAAGCTGCGGAAGTCATAGGTACGATAGTGGAACCAACATGTCTGATGTTTACAAAAGAGTAGAAACGGGTATACTTCAGAAGAACCCTCAAGCTCTTTACATGACATGCAATGCTTATAACTTTAATCTTGCCGGTGTTTATTCCGCTGAAACTTCCGTTGAAGTTTATTTTATTTTTTTTTACCATTCTTTATAATCCATTTTTTATAATACATTCTTTATATATCATTCTTTTATTATCCATTTATCATAAATAAAAGAATAATGGAAGGAGTTCAGGAAGATTTAGGGGCGGGGTTTAAGGGGGGGGGGGGCTTAGGGGTAGTAGCTCCCCCCTCCTCCCCTTGGGAATCTGTTATATTATTTTTTAAAGCGAGTAATAAAATATATCAATGATCTTTATATGCATAAGTTATGCATAAATGCATATACATAAGTTATGCAGCATAACTTAGTTATTTTTATTGCATAAACGCTAGAATGCTTCATGCATTTTTAAGTTAATAAGTTTTTAAACCATAATACATTGATTACTTAGATTGATATTATAAAGCGGATGGTCATAAAGTTTGCATTGTAGTTTATTCTTCTGTATTTGTTTAATTTAAATAATCTGTCATTTATAATCATATATTTAATTTTATTAATTTTAAATTTAATTTTTTAAGTTATAAGTGATATTTTAAAGTTTTATGTGTTGAATGTCCAGTGTTATCTTAAAGTTTTACTCAAAATTTTTAACAAATGAGCAATGCCAATGGAGATGGTAAAAAACCAGTTACTGCAAAAAGAAAACAAGTCAATATTTCTACATATTTTAACAAGAAACATGTTTTATTAGAACGGGTTAATAAAACAGAAAACTCAATCATTCCGATACCGTACACTTCTCAATTATCTGAAAATAAAAAAAAACTGCTTCCAGTATCGAAAAAGATATTTTAAAACCTTCAACTTTTATTGAGGATATTGGATATTATATAAACTTAAAGTCTTTAAATCAGAATAAGAGATATGGATTAGTTAAAAAAAATTGGTTGCTTGTATCTGATTTGTATCTGATTGAGAAATAAAACGATACATAAATCAATCTCACTTAACGAAATTTCCTTGGTTAGCATATTTATCAATAAAATCTGGGTTATTCTGTAAACTTTGTGTACTTTTCCTTGTTAATAATACTGGAGGATTAAGAAATACTAAACCTCTAAAAATATTAGTCACTCTACCATTAAGTATATTTGCTTAACTACTAGGAAAAGTTGGCGATCTAGAATCCCACCAAAACAATTTATATCACAAAAATGCAATTTTACAAGCTAATGAGTTTTTAATCCGTTTTGAGCAGCCAGCAAAAGAAGTTCTTAACTTGCTTGAAAGTGAAAGAAAAAGACAAATAATTGAAAATATTAGAAAATCATCTTAACACAACTCATGCTAAAGCTACGTATACAAGTTATACTATTTAAGAAGAATAAATAGAATGCTGTAAAGAAGAAATTATTTATCAAATATTGGCAGATATTCAATGTAATAAGTTTTATAGTATTTTATTTGATAAAACTACAGATGTATCACATTCATCTCAAATGACACTAATTTAAAGATATATTTTTGATTTGAAAAATAAAATTTGATTTGAAAAATAAAAGAAGATTTTGTTTTATTCATAAATTGTCACACACACTTTTATAATAAGCAAAGTCAAACCAGGCGGAACATATCACCCATAGTGAAGAATCTGTAGAAAATTATGAAAGCACTATTGTTGAACCAAAACTCACAGGTGAAGTTCTTGGAAAAATAGTTTTTAATATTCTAAAAGGTTTAAATTTAAACTTGAAACACTGTGTTTGAATTGCAACAGATGGTTGCTTTATAATGACATCCACAGTTCGTGGTGCTGTTAAATGTATTCAATCAAATGCAGCTCCAAATGCAGTTTATATTCCATGTACAAATCATTGTTTAAATTTATCAATTTCTAAATCATCTAGTGTCATGGAAATTAGAGACTCTGCCGGTATTATAAAAGAAACTGCTAAATTTTTTAATATGTCAGCCAAAAAAAATCATGTTCCTAAAGTAGTTTTTAATGAAGAAAAAAATTTAATAAGTTTATGTGAAACAAGATGGATTGAAAGACACGATAGTGTTTTCATATTTAAGAATTCTCTACACAATATCATTAAATCTCTGAACCTTATAACTGAATGGCAAGATAATGATTCATCAGTAAAAGATTATTTTCTTTTAAATTCATTAACTACATGTCAATTCATAATATCATTATTTATGCTATCAGATTTACTCAACTTAACGTCACCTGCATTTAAACTACTTCAAAGTGTTCAAAAAGGCCTACATTTTGTAGAAGATTGCTTTGAGGATATTATAAACATTATGGAAAATAGGCGGTCTATTTGTTATATAAATTTAAAACAATATTTATAGAAAGTAAACAACTTATGAAAAAATTATATGTGGAAGTAAAGTTTCCTCGTATTACTAAGTATCAAATACACAGACCAAATATAAAAACTTTATTTGTTGAAGAATACTTTAGAATTTCTATTTATAATCCACTTTATGATCATGTCTTTGCTGATTTAAAAGTTAGATATTTAAGTAAAAAAAATTTAACTGTTTATAAATTATTACTTCTTATACCAAGCCTCGTTGTTGTTATTAAGTTGCATGGTATGAATAATATTGCAGACATTGTTGCTAAAGAATACTCATTTATTTGCATAGAAAAATGACAGATTTATTCGGAACTTGATTTGTGGATTACAAATCGGACCAGAGTTAAAAATGAAGCTAAATATAAAATCTATTAAAAACTTTTTTCAGGCTAAATTATCTAAATTATAAGAAGTTAATCTCTTAATTTCAAGGAGATTATTGTTGCTAAAGAATACTCATTTATTTGCATAGAAAAATGACAGATTTATTCGGAACTTGATTTGTGGATTACAAATCGGACCAGAGTTAAAAATGAAGCTAAATATAAAATCTATTAAAAACTTTTTTCAGGCTAAATTATCTAAATTATAAGAAGTTAATCTCTTAATTTCAAGGAGATTATCTACCATCTACAGTAATTGATCGTTTGGATTATTGTTCAGATATATTATTCCCAAGTATTAAAACAATACTTTTAATTATTGGTTGTCTTCCCATTAGCATTGCATCAGCTGAAAGAAGTTTTTGTACTTTGCGAAGGTATATCTACATTAAAAATTACAATATCAAATTAATAACCAAATAATCTTATTTTTAACTAAAATAATTTGAGTCTAGATTAAAAGATTGGTTATTATACCCTATAAGTCAAGATAGATTGAATGGTTTAGCTTTAATTTATGTTCATCGGGAAAAAGAAGTATCAACAGGCAGCGTTATTGAAAGGTTTTCAAAAGTTAAAAAAAGAAACATTGAATTTATAATCTAATGTTCAGAAAAACGACTCATTTTAGTTATTATGCTTCTTTTTTAAAGATAGTTTCCGATAAAAATTGAAATCACTTAAACTTTTGTTGATAATAAATAACAAATCAATAAACAGGTGGTCTTAATAAGCTTGGCGTGGGTAAGAAAAGTTAGTAAGCACGTATTTAAGTTCTTCCCTATATTAAGCACGCGAGAGAATGAGCAAAACCATTAAGGGTACTACATAAATTACGTCAACCAACATTGACCAATTTTACCCCCATCGTAATTCTTTTGTAACAGGATCCGTAGGAGTCGTCACAAAACCACTAAACCCTTCCCCTTGAGTGTGGCGTAGTTTAAAGACGACCCTTTATGTGAATTAATATGTTAGAGTTAAATACGACAAGATAGATAAGCCCCCTCCCTCCTTCCTTGGTAAGTGACCAAACCCGCCCCTGAGAAGATTATATAGATCTTATCACAAAACCCTGCATAATTTATAGTTTTCGCAATATTTAAATGATATAATTTTACAACTTTTGTGAAGTTATAGACATTTCAGTTAAATACATTAACAAAGTTAAAATAAAAACTAATAATAGGTTGTCGTTAGAAATAGATAAAGATGTTTTGTTAGTAAAAAATTAATGCTTTTTAACTTTTTTTTGAAACAAATATACGTAAAATAAATAGAAAAAATGATATTTGATATGAATGTTTTTATTCTATAGATATGGACCACGATAAGAAATACAAAATTAATCATACTTATTTCGACAAAAATTGGCATTGAGATAGTCACCAGAACTTAAATCAACTTTTTGTTTTGATTTATGACGCACTAAGGTTTTGGAATATACAAAGAAATATGTTTTCTTTACACTTAAATATAAAGTATAAAATGTTACAAACGTTTTGGAAGTGAAAAATTATTTTGACTCGCTTCATTTACCTTAGAATCTTTTTAGAGGAAACCCTATTTAATGAAAAGTCTTGGCTGAGAAAACTGATATGTCTTTTTATCAAACCTTGCAAACACAATATAGTGCACACATTGAGGTTGTGAAACCGTTGGTTAACCTTATATCTTTGCAGAAGCTTTTTGACGTTATTCTAAATGATAAAGTATTGAATAAAGTAAAATCTCAAAAAAAATGAAATCAGTCATTTAAATTCATCAAGCTATGGTTTAACCTTTTGGTTAAAATATTTTCAAGCAATAAACTATATTAGTGTCTCAATTCAATCAAAAATTATTTTCTCAGATGATGAGATGGATATTATGAAAACTTTTGTTAAGAATCTTGGTCTTTTAGGTCCAAACTCATTAATAAAGCACATTTGATTATCTCCTGTTTACTCGTGGTTTTCAATCAGACTTTTTTTCAAAAGAGGAAAAAAAGGGTAAAGATCTGTAAGAAAAAGCCACAAACGAAGTTTAATTCTAAAAAAATGAAGAGAAGCAGTTTGAGGTTAACGTATTCAATACCGCTCTCAAAACTCTAGTTCAACAAGTCTTTACGGTCTTATCACAGAGCACCGCGGGAGAGTATTTAACTAGAAGATCACGCCTCCTTCCTTACCAATGTCGCTTATTGGGCTAAAGCCGGGATCGAACCCGGGACTTCTGGGTTCTGAGCCAGAACTCTAACCACTGCGCCACGGTTGCTCAAAATCAAGAGATAGCATTTAAGCTGCAGAAATTCAACGAACAGATTTTAGTTCATATGGCTCTTTGAATTTGATAATACGTTAATTGAAGAAGTTGAATCAAATAGACTAGAGAAGAGGTGCAAAACTTAGATGTAAATGAAAAGAGCTATGCAGATGAAAAGTCACTTATTGGGGTAGTTTGTCATCAGAATACTCTGAAACGTGTCAATTTTTTTCGGCTAAAAATACTCTTAATACAATGAATCTATTGAATAAGATCTACCAAAAAGGTCTATGCTCTCTATTCGAATCAATATGCATTTGCATATTTAACACGATTCCGGTTTCCATCACCGAAGAAGAGCTTTTGTTTAGTAAGCATCGTTTAGTCAAGACAGCGTTTTGATCTACAATGACCCAAGACCGACTTACCAATCTGCTAGTAAGTAAAATCTCATCAAACTTCTGCGCTTCAACACAGTTATTGCAAATTTTGATATGAATCAAGTTTGGACAGTTAGTTTCTCATGATTGTACAATAGCTATTACACTTTAGGCTTACAGTTACTAGCAAATATAAGTTACTTGTCAGATCTCATCGGGCTCAGGAAACTTAAAAGAGTGCAAATTATATGAATTGAGAAAACAAGAATAAGGGAGCAAATTCCAAAGACCTGATGTTCGAGAAAAAAAAGGCTCAGGCCCACAAGCTGTTGAAGAATGAGTGATACAAAAACCAAGCGATGGATAAACCATTTATATCAGGTACGATATGATTATTGGAACCAAGAGGTAATATTGATAAAAAGTTCTTAGCAAACAGTTCGATTTTGTCTCTAGCTGAGGAAACAAAATCTGAACCACGGAAAAGAGGAAGAATAAAAGATTTACACTTTTTTAATTTTAGCTCAGTAAAATTGGTAATTTATTCATATCAAAATCATCATCTTTTATTGCAAATGTACCCTTGGCCATAGGTGTAGGTTGATTATCTGAAACAAAAACTTCTGTTTCTAAAATAGAAGTGTTATTAGGATGCAAAGAGTGATTTGTACCATATTCTTCAATGTTGTTTTATAATGCTCCAGAAGATAAGCAACCAGAACCCAACAAAACAATCAAGTCCGTATTAAATGTATTGGAACTTTCAGTTTTTAATTAATATCGTTTCTAAAATACTAATTTTTTGAAAAATTAATGATTAATATCTAAAGCTTGATTCAGAATTCAGCATTAAAAAGAACACATAAAATGAGTATCAAAGTTGCTTATTGAAATAAAAGTTGTATATTTTATTTTTAATTAGTATTAACAGCAGTGACGATTCCCGGTAGTTTAGAAAACACTTCTGTCAAATTAAGGATTTTTTTTTATTTTTTTATTTTTTTTATTTAGCTTTGGTATCAACCTATTCCATACCCCCTTTTCTCCTACCATCAAAAATGTCTGCATCCGTCACTGATTACCAAAAACACAAATTAATACTAACCGTAGAACAATTGACTTAACTAGTTTCATTTTCTCCAGCCAATACTTTATTTTGTTGTTCAGATAGGTTTTTGGGCATGCTGGTTTTAACTAAAATTTCAGTTCACATCAGCTCACAAACCCATTGTTGCAAAAAAAAATCAAAGCCGTTTTTAAACAGATATTTTAGCTCATCAACTAAGCAGGATTCATTTTAGATTCTATTACTTGTAAAGATTGTAATGGAGTTGGAATCATTACATTATTCACGTTGATAAAAAAACTTCTTTCAATTGCATTCTCATGTAGTTCAAATTTTCATTCTCATTTATGCTAATCAATGACTCATCAGTACCATTAGTTACTGATATGTCTTCAACGGTTGAATTAGCTAAAATATTAGAGTGGGCGCATTTATGCATATTACATGTTATTCTACTGGCTTGTTTTTGTTTAATATATATATATTTCAATCCTGAAGGAAAAGTACTTGTCCAAGCAATACTACAATAGCTTATGTAGCTTTGAATAAATGAGTAATATAAATATATTAAACATTATTAACTTAGTAGGTGTTTTTTTTTTATGCATAACGCCTATAGTTTTAGAAATTTTGTTTTCAATTAGTTTAATACGATTTTTCCAGTTACGATTTTGGCTGAGGAAGTTGCAGAGGCAAGTTATCGGATTTCGATTGGTGACGAAACAAAATATACTCAGTTTATGACATACAGAACATGTTTAATAATAAGAGAGTCCTTGTTTCCTATTTTTAAGGTAACTTTATAGCCGTTTTAAGTTGCTATTTATTACTCCATATGTTTCTAGTTTGTGCAAGAGAATTTCATGATTGACAGGGTCAAAAGCTTTTGACAAGTTGATGAACATGCCAAAAGTATAGTGTTTTTTTTGGCTAACTTATCTAGAATTTAACTGGCTAAATCAGTTATTGAATGATGAGTTGGTAGCCCTTTTTCAGAAACCGAATTGTTTGCTGAATAAAATGTTATGTTTTTTAAGATAACTCTATAGTCTGTTATAAATAATACGGTCAAGCTACTTTGAAAAACAAGAAAGATCCGAACCGATTATATGTATAGAGCGATAATAATCTTTTAGTGGTTGAACATAGGTGCAATTGCACGGGAGAAGCCAGCTTAATGTGTTTGAAGGCATTTCAATGATATAAATTTGGTTCTCAGTAGCAGTATCAATTAGGTCAAGGAAGTTATAAAAACCGTGCTCATCCCAAATCAACAACTGAGGATGTTGTTTGCTTTTATTTTCAAAAAATGTTTTGGTGAACCATAACTTTGCTAAGCCCTGTTTTGTGCAACCATTGGTCGTGCAGACTCTGTCTTAAAACCCATAAAATATCTGGATGTTTTTCCTTTTACTATCACCTGAGGTTGAATGAACTTAGCGAGTGCATTCACACAGTCGAAAGCAGTAATTGACTCTCGATTTTCATTTAATTGATTATTTAATTGATATTTTATATATTCAATTAAGTGGAAATCGGTTTTTGTACTTACTCAATATACTTAAATACTCAATACTTAATCAAGTTTGTGCCTTTGGTGCAGCCACGGAAAAAAATTTAATTTAAATGTTCAAAGTAAGTGAAATTTAGACTTTATAGTGCGACATTAAAACATCTGTAAAATGAGAACAGCTTTTCATAATTTGATAAAAATGAGTGCAAATGTAGCATATGGCTGCACCAAACTCAGAATAAAATTTCAGTCGGATTGGTTAACTGGCTAGGAATTTATGGCAGTTTTAAATTATATTTTGTTAGTTTTTAGCTACTTATACCTCAAAGCCTTACCGATTACTGTGATATTTGGTCACTATGATCAAAATAACGTTAATTACGTGAGTGTTAATTACGTGAGTGTTCTAATACCAACAATTTTTGTTATATTTTTTTTATTGCTACAACTACTTTTTTCATTCTATAGACCAAAATATTGATTTGATTTATATTGGTTTGACTTTACTCATGCATTGCATGAAAATATCAGCATTTTTAAAAGTAGAAACTGCTGTCAAAACCCATGAAAATGTTAAAAAATGGTTGAAAAGCTTTTATAAAGATAGTTACATAAAAAAATGTATAAACATTTAAATAAGATAACTAAAATAATTGACAAATAAAAAGTTTGGAGGTAAGAAAGAAAATCTTATGAAAGGGAGAATAGTCTTTTGAAGAGCAGTGAAAATCTTTTGAAGGAATGCGTCATGAAATAAAATATTTTCTAAACTTTCAATAAGTATAAGAACTGTCATTAATTTAAATTATAATTTCCTTTAAAGATAAGAATAATGTAAGCAATATATTTTTGTAATTTAAGTAACCATTCACTTGATTTTAACTTTTTGTAATGGATAATATTTGAGGTATGTTAATCTATTGTTATCCTTATAAACTCAGGGTAAATTTTGTAAAAGGGTTAGTTTGATTTAGTAAAGTTGGATTTTGTGAAATGCTACAATGCCAAATAAAGCAAAGGTTTAAAATAAAATAAAAAAATTTGTGTGCTTGCTCTGTCTGAAAAAATGTTTAAGACAGCTTACTACTTCCCAAACAGATGTCAACTGTATGAAACAAAGATTAAAACCAGTGATTCTCGGGTACCACAAGGACTCTGCGAATTGTATAGAACAATTTTACGCAGAAAACAAGAGGGGAAAGAAGTTATTTCCCCTCCTTTATTTAATTTTAATTCAATACAAGTGAGACTTGAAACAAAAGGAACGATGTGTTATTGCCTAATTTGCCAAATTTGTCGTTTAAAGCAGAAAGAAAAACGTCCTCTTGAAGAGCAAATCACCATTGATGCGGAACAAAATGTATGTTGCAGCACATGCCTTTGCCCTTTAGGAAAAGATTTTCTCTACTAATTCTTTCAAATACAGTTCAGGAAAAACCTTCAACTTTGGCAGCAAAAGGTACCAGAACAGCTGAACAAATTGCCTTTCGATTTATTTCCAACATTGAATTATCCCCTGAAGGAACTTTTCGACTTACTAAAGCATCTGGCGGGCCTCCACTTACAAATACCCAGGTAAATGTTTATGTTTAAATAAGTTTTACATGTATTCAAAAAAGAGTTTTAAATAAAGAGACAAGATAGGTTTTGCGAAGTATATTTTTAACAAGTTTTTAATGACTACAAAAACGATTAGTTTGAATGTTTTAAGCAAACTTTCTGAACAAAGTTTAATACAAGGATAAAATATGCATGTTTTGGTTTCAAGTCAAGGTCGTGCCCAGCCTCTATTAAGCGCTCTAAAATTGACCTCTCTAGCTCTTTTATATGTACTAATAAATATGGGACTATCAAACAAAGAATTAAAGAAACTGGTTAGAACTGTAATCCAAACATCAAGCAGCAAGATGGTTGAGACAAATTTTTATAAGAACTCCTTTAAAGCAGGTCAACACTTAAAAAAAATCTATAAATAATAGTATTATATATCTATAAATATAAAAATAATGATATAAAAAAATCTAAATTAATGATATTAGTATTTCATCATTAAAACTATTCTCAATAACGTATGCAGAAGATACAAACTCATTTCTTACCAATAGTCATATATAACATCTATATGCGGATATAAAAATGAAATTAATCAAAGTAAATAGTTGGTTTTGGACAAACAAACTCTCACTTATTCTTGAGGAAACAAACTATAATCCCCATGAAGAAAAATTACGTTAGCATTACGTCTTCCGTATCGTTGGAAAGCCGTTGGTATGATGTTAAAAATGAAACAGCCGGAAAATGTCATTTTGCCAACGTTATTGCAACGAAGAAAAAATTATGTTGTAACAACGTTACATTTGAGCTAACTGACTTCGAAAAGAATGTTAATTTGACGACGTTGGCTAAACATTTTAGGAAAAACGGCCTCAAACGTTTTTCTAACAATTTCACGATGTTATTTCTACACTGCTAAGAACAAAAAAGCACAATGTTACACTGTATAACATCGCGCTGTAAATTTCTTTTTTTTTTTTTTTTTTTTATTAAGATCATACACGGTAATTATATTAGTACAGGCAAAAAATTGAATACGGAAAAATAAATATTGAAAAAAAAAAATTAATTAAAAGACTAAAAATAAATAAACTTTGCTATACTCCTATTTTGAAATTTTAAAATTATATACAATAATTTAGAGTGAAACTAATTTAATTTTTATTATCTTTTTAAATTTTAGCCATATCTCAAATATTCGCGTATTTTTTGTTTGACACTAAAAGAGCAAAATATATAAAGAAACATTAAGTTACAAACAAATCCAATTATAAGCATTTTCAAGAACGACATAAAAAAACATTCGGAATGAACCAATAGAAAACGATGAATGCCAGAAACTGGGCTATTTGATGCTCACTTGAGTTTTTTCTGCTTTCCAAAGATTATTGACTACAAATTGTTAAGCAACATCATCTGAATTAGAAAAAACAATTCCTCAATAAACTTCAAAACTATTGAAACTGCCCCCAAAATATTTTTAATTGAATAAATAAACAAAATTTATTTAAAACACGCAATCATGACATAATGAAAAAAAAAAACATTTATTGTTTTACCCTTAAAACAAATATTTTGTGTTTGAGTTCAGATATGTGTAAATTTTTTTTTTTTTTTTGTATAGGGGTTTCGCAAAGACAATATATTTTTATATAACTTGAATGTACTATTACTTAAAGAACAATCAATAAAATTTTTAGGTGTGGTTCTGGATGAAAATTTAACCTGGAGGGACCACATAGGTCTAATTGAAAATAAAATATCAAAAAATATAGGTGTTTTGTATAAAGCCAAGCAGTTTTTAAATCTATCTTGTTTAAAAAACTTATATTTTTCTTTAATTCATTGCTACTTAAATTATGCAAACGTTGCTTGGTGCAGCACAAACGCAACAAAAGTAAAAAAACTGTTTAGTAAACAAAAACAGGCTATAAGGATAATTACAAACGTAGACCGTTTCTCTCACACTCAAACATTATTTAATAAACTTAATATTCTAAATGTATATAAGCTAAACCTTTACCATATTCTTATCTTCATGTTTAAACTTGATAAAAAAATATCACCAATGTTATTTAATTCACTTTTTGAAAAAATAAACCACATATACCCTACCAGATTTTCAAAAAACAATTACATTCAATCCAAAACACATTATTCAGCAACCAAATTCTCAATTGCTAACCGAGGTCCTAAGCTGTGGAATACAATATTAAATAATGAGCTGAAATCTAATTATTCTTTAAACCAGTTTAAAACAAAACTTAAGCAATTACTGATGATACATGAAAATGAATTAAAGTTCTTCTAAAAAGCTTTTTAAACTAGCAAACAAAAACAAAAATTAACCTACTAATTACTCTTTAATATTATATTTAATATTCTAAACAATAGTCTGCTATTGTAAATGTATTTCTTATCTTATAAGTTTTGAATTTACAAACGATTTTTTTAAGTTTTATTATTTGAAATACTAATTACTAAAAATATTGTAAAATTTTATAATTTCAATTTTTATTAAAAAAAGTTATTGTAAATTCTTTTTGTAATATTAATACTTATATATCATCTTATTTTACTAATCAGTTCTTAAATATAAATACTCTTTGAATTACTAAATATTTTAAACGTTATATATTTTACTTTTTGCATTTTTTAAAACATTTTATTTGATGAATATGCATTTTTTTGGGGGGGGCTTAATGATAAGATGAATTTTGTCTTCTTCAAGCCCCAGTCATGTAAAGATTTGTTTTTATAAATTACGAGTGTAAATTATTTTCAATCGGCAAATACAATACTAAAAAAAAAAAAACAATAAAGGAGCTGAAATATTTTCATAAAGTGGAGAATCAAAAGCCGTTTTAATAAATAGCACTCCATAACACCAGTGATTACTTTGTTGGATGTCTTCCAATCCGAGCTACTAATATTTCACGTAAAAGCTTGATGGTTTGAGCATGAGGCATTATTTTACCAAAAACAAATAATTTCAGATTCAACAATTTTTAAATGAAAAGGCAGACATTTTAAGAAGCGGTCATTCAAAAATTTTTAATAAATTAATGAGTTTATGTTATGAACCATTGTATTTTGTGAGTGTTGGACCATAATAATCCACAGCCTCAATCATTGAGCCATCCAAATTCAATAGCCTTAATTGCATAACCAATGCATTGATGCTGTTAATTAAGTTAGTATCTTCAGTACGAAGAAACAAGTAAAAAACATAAATTAACTGTGTAGCTTTTTATCTTTTAAACTCTACCAGTAATCTAGACTGACTGACAAAATGAGATAGCTTTTTACCGGATAAGTCATTTGACTTCTCAAAAATATGATTAATCTAAACATATGACAAATGAAATATCTTTGGTTTCTTTTTCAAAATAGCCATAATTGACCGACAACCTCAAAACAAATTAAGTACATAAAGTCCAAAACGAATCTAGAAATGCAAAGTAAATCAATCAAAAGACTATTAAATACTTCATATTCTGTATTAACACATCTTAGCAAACAGTGTGTTTGCTAAGATGTGTTAATTATAAAGATTATGAAGTATCTATAAGTAAGAAAAAAATTAGCCTGATTGAGAACAACTCTTTCTTTTTACACATTTAATATTTTGCTTGTGCTTGAGTATTACTTAAATTTTTAACATTGTTATATTTCAAAAAATAGTCTTTGCAATCAAGACTCTTTTCTGAAAGCATATGGAACTTTCCAAACAGATACAAACATAATATTGATCTAAAATCATCGTGTATTTCATTTTTCTTAGATGTTTTATAAAATTATGTGTAATGATAATTATTTCCTTCTAATTGATTTGTAGGCAATATTTCTTGTCCAAGACTAAAAACCATCAAACATTTTTTTCAAGTTTTTATCATTTTAATAATCGTAATGTTTAAAAAATAGATGATGCTCGAATGCCTCTTTTTCCTGATGTAAACGACGCTTTAGTGGGTTTCTTATTTTTTAAGTTTTTTTTTCAATAATTTACCTGGAAAATTGAATTGCTTATGAAATTTTGCCTTCAGATGTTTCTTCAGGATCTGTACCATGGCTAGTTATTTTTCGAAAGATTTAAAAAAGCCAAAAATGTTTTGAAAAAAAAACTTGAATAGCATTTGAGCGATAATTTAAATTGCTTTTAACGTTATCGACAATTTTTTTTTTAAACAATGCAAATATGTCTAAAAAAAAAATTTTATAACGTTTTATCTTCAGTGCTCCCATTTTAGATGATTTTACAACTTGTTAGTAATAGTATTTTTATTTCAAAGCGAAATAAATTTTTTATTAATTTTTAAGAGTCATTACGCAGCCAGTACTGTTTCCGCTAAATCTGATGATAAAAAACCTCTTACCCAGCAGTATGCAGAACTTGGTCAAGGTGGTGGACGCGATGGTCCAAAACCTAAACACACTCCTTCGCATTATTCTGATGTGAAAACAGACGATGTTGGATATCCCGCGAAAGGTCCAACTGCTCAGTCAAAACCAAACAATTACACTGATGACGAACCTAACGTAGATGATGCTATTATTGTGTAACTGATCTTAGTAGTTCTTATTTGAGTTGTTTTGCTTTTCTTTTTTTCTTTTTTTTGATGATTTTTACATGATTTTTAATATTTTTATACGAAAATAATATGATAATTTGGTTTTTATTTCGCTTTTTATTTAATTTGGTTTTATTTTTATTTTCAATAAGGGATCGTCCAAAAATTACGCAACGCTAAATTTCTCTAATAAACCAAACAAAAAAGATCAAAAGTTTTCCCTCTCATAACCGTAATTTAAATAAAAACTCCAAGTATCTTATTACGCAACGCTTAATATAAAATAAATTAAGCGTTGCGTAATTTATGGACAATCCCTAAAGTGATTTTTTATTAAATAATTAAATTTTTCATTATTCATATTTAAAATTATTGTTTTGCTTTTTAAAGTGTGATTTTTAAAATATTTCTAAGTATTTTTTTAAGTTGTATATTTTTAAAGCACCAAAAAAATATTACTTTTATGTCTTTATTTTCAAATTTATTTTAAAAGATGGTGGGCATGAAGTTATTCAAGTTCTATTAACGTTTTTTGGATTTAGTAGTCAGGGATCGTCCACAAATTACGCTACGCTAAATTTCACTAAGGAATCGTCCATAAATTAGCCAACGCCAAATATATTTAAAAAACAGAAATAGGAGATCTTTACCTCTTATGCGGCGATTTTAATTAAACCTAATAATCTATTTTGATTCATTATTTAAACTAAGGGTCTGCGAAATAAAAACTTTTGATTTTTTTTGTTTTATTTATTAGTAAAATTTAGCGTTAGCGTTGTTTATGGACGATCTCTAATAAAACAAAAAAGATCAAAAGTTTGATCTTTTTAAACTCTAACTTGCTCATTAAGTTGAATGAAAATCGCCGCACAAGGGGTCGTCCATCAAGTACGTACGCTCAAAGGGGAAGGGGTCTTCAAATAGCATATAAAAGCGTATGGGGGAAGGGTTTAATTTAAAAGTACGTACTTCACTTTTCTAATTTATCACAATTAACCAGCATTAACCAATAGTATAGTTCAAATTCTGACTAAAGATCCGTCGGTTGCAGCTCTATAACTGCCATTTTAGTTAGGCCTAATATTTTTTAAAGATTTTACTAGGGGCCCTCGACCAACCATTTAGCTATATGTTTAAAAATTTTGAGGCTTAAATCTCAAATATTACTCAAGTTATTTATGTTCTTGTAACTGGACGTTTTTTGCTTTTTTACGCTGACTCAGCATCTTTTGACAACAATTTTTTATTTTAATTATGTTTTTTATATTTATAAAAATCTCCCGATTGCCAGTTTGCGCATGTTTTCCCACTTACAGTCATAGTGGAAACCATGTAAAAATAACAGTAAAATTTTACTAGTCCGTTCAATATCAAAAGTTATTGCGATTAGTTTCTATCGGTACAGACATTTTGCGCTAAATTGAATTTAATTTATAAGAAAACAAAACGTATGTTCATGTACCTCATCCTACCATTTTTTAAATTATATCTTGAGATTATACTTTTACATTAATAACATAATATCAAATCGATATTTGCAGAAAAAATGTTACAAAAATTGGACACTAATTATAATTGTACTTCTGAATAAAAATTAATTATTAAAAAATTAAAAATCTAGGGCAAAGTAAGGTTTTTCAAAAACAGTGGTTTTGAAAAAACAGCTGTTACTGTTTTTTAATTTAAAAAAAACAGCTGTTTTTACTGTTTTTTAAAATTTTATAAGAAATTAAAATAATGACACAAGTTAAGGAGCAAAAAATGTCAATGTCCTTATATTTGTCAATGTCGTTTACAAAAATAAGTTTAGAAGCTTTACTTGAAGAAGACTAAATAAATAAAGCTATTAAAAAACGCAATTTTTGAATTTTATTAATTTATGAAAAACTATTATTTATTATTATTAATTGATGAAAAACTTTAACTATTTATTCAGCTATTCGAATACAAACTACAATTTTTTCTTCATTTTTTATAATAAAATTTTAAAAAGACAAGAGCTTTAAGTGACTCGTCGGACCAACGCGATCTAATTTTTGTGCAAAAATTTGTGCAAACTGAAAAAACACGCTCAAAGTTAGTTGATGTTGGTTTAATACTAAAAGTGCATTGAATAATTTTTGAAGGTTTTCTGTACGTTGTCCAGTGTTCTTATAAAGAGTGAATTCCGATTTTAACCATTTGAAACCTGATCCAGTTGTTGTTGTTGTATGTTCTTTACGAAGAAGCAAGTTTAATTCGTCGTTTAGTGATAGACTAACATTTTCAGATTCGGATTGTATCGACTCATCTATTTCAGTTTCTTCATCAAATCCAAACAATCGAGAAGCAAGACGACCGGCAAATATCAATGCTTTTGTTGAAGTGTTTGAAGGATCTTTTAAACTCTTTAAAAGATTCATAACATCCTTGTTCAATCTTTCATGAGTACGGATTTTCAAGTTATTGTACAATTCTTCACTGATTTTGCTGTTGATCATTGACAATTTTTTAAACATAAACTCCAAAATTATTTCAGCACTTGCTAATGTTGCATCTTCCTGACTTAAACGTTGAACTGCAAGTTTTATCGGTTCCATAGCATCATAAAGATTACGAAGAGCAATAAAATCAATTGAATCCAAAATGTGTGTCGCATTGAACTCAAATAAAGTCTCTCGAATTGCCATTTCAGTCTTAATAATCGAGTCCAACATGGTTGAAATTGAATTCCAGCGAGTTTTTACATCAAGATGTAGTTCAATTTCACGTCCTGTTAAAGCTTTCATTTTACTCAAAAAAATGTTGTTGCGAACTGTTGAATTTTTTATGAATTTGACAAGCTTTCGAGAACTTTTAAGCAATTCGTGATAACTAATTTCAGATTGTTCAATGTCGTCATCATTTAGCAAATCAAGGCAATCATCAAAGCAATCACTTTCATCAGATTCATCGCTATCAAAATAGTGTTCCTCAATTTCATTCTCTTTCTTATATAAAGTATCGCAGACACCCAAATGTAGAGCATGGTTTAGGCAAAACTGGCCAATTATATCCACAAGTCTAATGAATTTTTTATTCACTGCTGCTCTATCCTGAGTTGAGCCAACAATATCTTTGTTCATGTCAATTCCAAATTCAGTTAAATGTTGTTTCATAGCGACAACCATGTCTTCAGCAGAACAAGATCCAACAATGCGAACAAGACCAGTTTTAATAGTGACTTTATCATCGCTGCTGTATATTAATTCCAAAGAATCGTCTTCCTCTTATTGTTGTATATTCGTCTACGCACATACTGAATTTTGCTCCATTAGCAAGTTTTTCCTTAATTATTTCAACAACTTTTGCTTTCTTCTCGTTAAAATCTTCAATTATTAATTTTATGACATCACGTTCATTAGCTGGAAGTTTGTAACCATCTCGTGATATAGATTGACGAATATAATTGTTTCTAGTTATTGCTCTAATTGAAATACCATCAGTTGCCATATCTGTAACTATTTCTTTGAGGGATTTTCGATTGAAAAATTCAAAAACTGATTTTGTTCTTTTCTCTGCTGTTGGTTCTTCGTTGGATGTGCCAGCTGCTGACCTTTCAAAATCAATTCGATGTGTCTTAAGATGTGCTTTCAATGTAGTTGTAGAATTTCCAGAACAGACAATGATTTTGTTGCATCGCGAGCATTGTCCTTCGAGAGATTTTGTTTTTGGATTTTTTCGTTTTGTAGCAAAATCCCATACTGACGACATTGCTGAAATATATAAGCATTGTTATTGTATTCTTAAATCAAATTAAAATGATTTAATACGTACTGTTAAATGTGTTACTTTTAAAAACACCCAAGATTTTACTTTCTTCTCTCTGAAAAACACAAGGAAAAACACTAACTTATCACCAATACGTAATATTTTTTAAACATGAAAAAGTCGTTAAAAACAGTAAAAACAGTTCTGAAAAAAAAACTGATTACTGTTTTTCATTTTTGACCAAAAAACAGCTGTTTTACTGTTACTGTTAAACAGTAATGAAAAACCGAGTCTACTCTTTTCTTGTTGAAAATAAAATTTTATACGAAAACCAATTTAGTCTCAAAAAAAATAATTCAACCGAGCATGCCATTCTTCAACTTACGCGCAATATAACTGACTCTTTTAAAGACTCTTGTTTTACACTAGGAGTGTTTATTGATTTGTGTAAGGCATTTGATACCGTTAATCATCAAATCCTGTTAAAAAAACTAATATCATATGGTATTAAAGATAAAACCCTGTTATGGTTTGAAAGTTATCTTATTAACCGTAAACAGTTTGTTTACAATAAAGATTCTATATCTCATCTATTAATGAATATAACATGTGGTGTTCCACAAGGATCCATACTTGGTCCACTTATTTTTTAATATACATAAATGATCTTCATAAATCATCAAACTTAACAACAATAAATTTTGCAGATGGCACTAACTTGTTTTTGTCTCATAAAGATATTAATATGCTTTTTACTAATATGACATATGAATTAAAAAAAGTATCTGTTTGGTTTAAGCAAAATAGATTGTCTCAAAATATAGAAAAAACTAAATGGACACTTTTTTATCCACCTTCAAAAAAACAAAATCTATCTTGGAGAAATTATATTGATAATACCTCCAATAAAATTGCTAAATGCATCGGAATTCTCTATAAAGCAAGAAATATATTATGTAAACACCAGTTAACACAATTATATTGTTCATTTATACATTGTCATATAAACTACGCGAATATTATATGGGGAAGCACTCATAGAACAAAACTAAAATCTCTTTACCTTCATCAGAAACACGCAGCTTGCGCATTAAATTTTAAAAATCGGTTTTTTTATACGAAACAACTTTTTAAAGAAAAGAATATTTTAAATGTATATCAACAAAATGTCTTTAATATTTTGTTTCATGTTTAAATGTAGAGAAAATTTGTTGCCAAACGTATTACAAAATCTTTATTGTATGAAACCTAAAAACAAATATAATCTTCGAATTAATAACAATCTTATTGCCCCTTTTGGCAACAAAGTCAAATTTGTTGCCAAACGTATTACCAAATTTTGATTTTTCTACCCAACTGACTTTTGCTTCATTCAAACAAAAACTTAAAAAAATTATATTTTTAATTGAAAATATTTTGATTTATTTTTAATTGTTTTTTTGTTTTGTTTTTTTGTTTTTTTGTTTGTTGTTCGTTGTTGTTCTATTTTGTATATATATTTATATTTTTTTTTAATATTGGCTTATTAAAATTTTATCTTGGTATTTACATGTTTTTGCATAAAGTTGTATTATTATTTCACTAAAGACATTGTATTTTTATCAAAAATTAACCATATATTGTAAAGGGCTTCATGACAAGATCCACATGATCTTCTAGAAGTCCTGTCGTTACTAATGTAAAAATTGTAAAATATAATTGGTTATTGTAATATTTTTAAACGGCAAAATATTAAAGAAAAGAAAAAAAAGAAAACTTCACTTTTTGAAGGTACTAGTAGCCTACAAGAGATTTTCAAAATTTGGTTTATGATCTTTTAGTGTGATAAACGCTTGCGCTGGTGCGACTGATTTAATTCTAGCTTCTAAATTAATTATTTTAGCAATGTTTTGGCCTTCTAAGTTAATTGACCTTCTAAGTTTTTCGGGGCTTTTGCGTAATTATTAGAAATATTATCGCAGTTGTTTATAGTGATTTTCTGGGGCAATTTGGTATATGTTGTTTGTTTTATCAGCAAAAACTAAAAAATTAGAGTTCGATTTTATATTATTAATGTCTAATTTGAATTCTTTTTGGAAAATATTGTTAATATTTCGAAATTTTACTGTTTTAATCAAGTGTAATAAATCGTTTTCAAAGTTTTCAAGGTTGGGAATAAATGGTGGGTTTTTTTTTGTTTTGAATCAAAAATTTTCTATTTGGTTATTTTCAATTATAGGATTTTTATTGTTATAGACTCTAAGAAAAAATGGGCTTTCCAACGAGTTTTTTTAAAAAAGTGTTCTATTTTTTCAATTAAATAAATAGTATAACTTTTTTGTCTATTTAAGGCAAACAACTTATAATAGCCTTGCTGTGTCGTCTCTTAATAAAAATGATATTGAAAAATTTATAAATAATTTTTTTTTCATGCAAATAAAAAAAACAAAATAAAACTCACGTTAAATTGTCATTTCTTGAACTAAAACTCTACTTTCACTAGTTTTACTTAACTTCTCAACGCATTTACAACTTTTTTTTATTATCATCTCAATAATTTCACAATTACATTTTTACAAAAAATAGCTACTTTCTCTTTTTCTTTAACTTTCAACTTGTTTAAACCTAAATTCATTATATATATATATATATATATATATATATATATATATATATATATATATATATATATATATATATATATATATATATATATATATATATATATATATATATATATATATATATATATATATATATATATATATATATATATATATATATATATATATATATATATATATATATATATATATATAGGTAAAGCTAATGTTAAGCAACCTAAAGTTTATTTTTTCGCTTACTGCGCTCTCGTGTAAAGACTTGCTCAAAGTAGTGACTTTTTAATATAAACGTAAGGATTATTTATTGACTTCAGCACATACATCAACTATCTTATAGCCTGCTGCTACAAGAGAGTGTTGCTACATCGATCATCTTATCCCAGATGGTAACAATACGCGCTATTGAAGTTTTGCAATACCACGTGATTTTCCGACTGCGAGGGTGTTTACAAAATTTTTTAACGTCATCTTCTATCCCTTTTCAGTAATACCTCTCTGAGAGTTTTGCCAACGTTTTGTCTCGGCTAAAGTGACCACCTCCAAGTTTTTCCTAATGACAACCTTCAAGAATCATAGTTATATGACTTGTTAGAATGACTTGCAGATCAATTTTTTTTTTATCATATTAAAAAAGAAACCCATCTTTTACTACAAAAATCTTTAGACTTTCTTCTCAAGCTATCTTTGAAAACTTTATCTATGCCTTGAGGGTATATTCCTTTGACAATTAAATCAATAAGTTTGTTGTACTCTTGGTCATCCATACTTTTTTTAGTTTAAAAATAAAAGCGGCATAATATCCTGCCAACGGCATTTTTCCTAGGAAATTATGTAGCGGGGTAGCAAATTATCCTAGGAAATAATGCCGTGGCGGCAAAATTTCCTCTGACACCGCCACCATCTTTATAATTATAATATTTGTATATGACACTACGCTAGCGTATAATAACTTTCCATTTTATCTAAACGACTATGTAATACATAATTGATTTTTTTTTTGCACAAAATATAAATTTAAAAAATAAATTGAACTTGATAGAAAAATATTCCCTAGTTTTTTTTAACTATGTTTGATTGAATCATAGGCGATGCATACTGCAGGGGTTGCCATCGTAAAAACGGTATATCTGAGGAGGAGGGGAAAAGGCCAGGTCTATTTATAACTATCCTTAGTTATAGATGTTATTTTAGTGGTATTTAGATATAAATATTAGATATTTTATGATTGTACCTCACTTATTTGTTAAAAAGTAAATCATATAATTAAAAGCTCTCAGTTAATTAATTTTCTAAAAAAAAAAAAAAAATTCTCTGCGGAATCTTTTTAGAAAAAATATTTGCGAAAAATGCTAATACAGGGTACTTGCATTTTTTGCAGTTCAATTTAATTTCATGGGAAAGATACAACTTTGATTAACAATTAAAACATTTATTTCAAACTAAATCAACAATTATATTTAATAGAACTATATAATAAATATTTAACTAAAATATAACGTTAATAGTTATCTATCCTTTCATTTCTGATTAGTAAATCTAACTGTAGCTTTTTAGATAAAACAATTATTATTTTTGAACTTTTTATAAAATTTCACTTCTTCTGAGTACCAGGCTGACCTACTTTTGAAGAATTTTTTTTCCTAGAATATTAAGGGCCTTATGAATGTTCATGGGACTTAGGGCACCTCTAAAAATATTTTTTTTTGAAATTTTTTGTTAATCCAGTGATATTTTATTATATCGCATATATTTAGAGCTATTACAAGATAATTTAAAAAAATTTCTGTTTTTCAATGCACCCTACTACCGTAGATCATTTTTTGTGAAATTTATGTCAGGGAAAATATTGTTGCTAAAGGCGTTGCTGTAAATAAAATAATAAACTACTTGTATTAAATTCTAATTTTGAAGACTTTACCTAGGGTTTTGCTAAAAATTATTACGAAAAAGTGAATCTAGTGTGATTTTAAAATCAAATAAGCATTGTTTTTAAGAGTTGCTTTTTTAAATGTTATTTACTATTGGAACCTCTTAAAAAATTAAAACAAAACTTTGTTTCAAAAAAAAAAGACAAAAAAATTAATTTGGCTTCGAATATAAAAAGTTTAAAACTTAATCTCCGCTGTATAAATACATCATGTTATATAATAATTGATATAAAAGTTATTTTAAATAATTTTGCGCCTGATGTTTACAACAATGTAAAATTATCATAATTAACTCTTAGTGTAAAATTATCACAAATTAAATCCAGTCTTCTTCTTTTAAAAGAAGAAAATTGGATTAAAGCTTATCCATGACGTGTAGACTGGATTGAAACAATCCATAACAAAATCCACTTTCTAGTTCGATCCAATAAAGAGAAGGGAAAAGTATACTAAAGTATATAAACGAGGATCTTTATAAATATTATCATCTACGATATAGATCCTGATAACTATACTGAGAAATAAATTATGACACCAAACCACCTAATAATAAGTCTACTGTTTCTAAATATTTTCAACACAATATTTTTAAAGCAGAATTTTAAACTTTGTCAATTAATACAGTACTTGACTTAATTGAAGCATTAAACAAACTTAACTTGAACGACGTAAACAATTTTCATACCAAAATCTAACATCAGATAAACAAAATAATTTTTTTTCAGGCTTATCTTAAATGATAATGTACCTCTTTAAAAAAAGTAAAAACTTACTATACTTATGCTTGATGTTGGAGGACCATCTTTATTTTGCACTTATAAAGCACAATATAATAAAAAATTTAACTTTATGATAGTAAACTTGGTTTAAATATAAACATATCAGTACCATTGAATGTCTAATTGGTATATAATTTAAACCAGCTGGGGCAGCTAGTTTTTTATCTCCTGATTGCGTATCAGACAGATCGTTGCGTTGGTTTGACAAGGTTTTAACTGACATTTTTTCCAAAATGGAGATTATGACTTTATTGTACTATTAGTATCACAACAAACAATATAAACTAAAATTTATTGCGATCCAGCGTAAAATAAGCAAACTACCAATAACAGGTTAGGGTAAATCCTAACTGCAGACTCTTCCAAATTTTTTTTAGTTAAATATATTATGATAGAGAATTTCATGCTCATCAAAAATCATATAAACACATTGATCTCAATATCAACGTATATTATTCCAGTTAGACGTTGATGTAAAAATAAAAATATCAAACAAACGCTAATATTCGCTATTTCTTATAACGTTACATTGCACAACAAATTGTACTGGTTTCTATCAGAGTTGAAATAACTACTAAAAACAAAAATTAATGGCTTTTATTAGGTAAAACTCTTTTTTAAATTTAATAATGACAATTCAGTCTTCTCTTATACTTACCGTTGATCTAAGTAAATTTTGCTCCGCATATCCTTAACTGTCAGTCAATGTAAGGACATTTAACAACAGTCAGTCATGCATGTTTATTACCTGTCGCTTATTGTTTTTTAAGTTATGATTTTGTAAGGAAAAATATTTTGCAATCTTATTTTGATTGTCAATTCAAATTATAACTTATAGTTTGAAACTTAATCAATAAGAATTCCCTGAGTTTTGCATAATTTATTTAATTTCCTGACTTAAGAAGGATGTTCAAGTTGCTGGTCACCCTGATTATTTATAAATAATAAAAGTAAATTTATTGAAAAGCATTATATTATTATTTACAGATTAAAAATCTAAATAGGGTGGGGAGGAGTAATATTTCAGTGTAGGTTGACTTGGGCTAGGTGTAAGTACAGAATCGATTGCTCTCTGAAGGTTTTTACAACATTTTCTTTTTTGTTAGACTCATCTACTTCCTCGTGCTTTGGTTGCATATTGACTATCTTTTTTATAGGTTTTGTTTTGTCAACAGGATAAAGACCACTACCATTAAAACCACTTTTTAGGAGTTTGTTATCTATCTTACTGACAAGAGCTTTTAGTGAAGTTGGAAATACAGATTTGTCAACATTTTCATGTCTGCTTCTCTTAACCAATTTTTAAGGATTTTCTTCCAATGGGATTTCAATGGAGCAAAAAAACCAAAATCAAGAGGTTGTAATGCATGACTTGTGATCGGAGGTAAGCAAAGTAAAATTATATGATTGTCCAGAGCCTTTTTTTCAGTAGAATTTGTTATATGGCTATTGTGTCCATCACACAGCAGCAACACAGGCTTTTCATAATCCTTCACATGTATAATAAACATGTCGATCCAACTTTCAAAAATATAGTCTCCATCCAACTGTATTTTGTTACACCATACATTGCATTTTCTGGTTCATTTTGACACCATGCATCATAAAGGTGGATGGCTTTGTTGACGACAAAGGGAGGTAGACACTGACCATTTGCTGACCCACAAAACAGTACAGTATGCATGGATTTACCACATGATGGAGCAACGTAATAAGCTGTTTTCGATGTTTTACGAACAAAGATTTTTCCTGCTGTAGGATCTGTACGTAAACCTGTTTCATCTAAATTAAATATGCAATGTGGTCTATCAAATAAATTATTATCGTTTAATGTCTTCTCATATAGCTCAAAAAAATCTGTCAATGTTTTTAGAGAAAGATTATTAGCTTTTTCTTTTGTCAAAAGTTCAGGTTTTCTTTTTCCAAGAACTACATTCCATCTTTTTTCAAAAGACATGCACCAGTCTTGCCCTGGCTTGTCATCTTTGAATGGAGTTTTTTTGCCAGTAAATGTTATATAGGATTTAATCATCAGTTAGATATCTTCTCTATCTTGCGGAAAACCCTTATCAGCTAAGTACCTCAGGGCTTCTACTAGAAGATTTTATTTAAAACAAACCCACGACGCTTCCAATTCTTTTGTCTGTATAATGTCCCATAAGGAATTCCGGAAGACTTTGATACACTCTATACTGACTCTCCTTCTTTAATAAGCTGCACGGCAGCCATAAATTTGCTGTGATCATATGTACCAATAGTCTTGCGTTGGTATTCACAAGACATAAAAATTTATTTCAGTCTTATTATTTTATCTAAAATATTTTGAAACAAACTTTAATTATATAAAGTCTATAATTTAGTTATAAAGTAAAGAGGAATACAAAAATAAAATATAAAACATTTAGATAGGAGTTTAAATTTTACCTTAGCCGTTCAGGGAAAACAAATTTGAACTATGATCTTAATATAAATATTTCAGAAGCATTATATAAAATTATTATATATAACTGAAAAATGTATAATACTATATTAAAAAGCAAAAGTGAGCATTAGTGTATATTTGAATGTCGTGTAGCTTATGATTTTGTAATAAAATACTATAATGTTAGTAAGATTTTATATATTTTATATATAATATATATATAATATATAAAATCCTACTGACGTTATAGTATTTTATTACAAAATCATATAATAATAGTGGGGTAAAATGGATATGTAATATATCCATTTTACCCCACTATTATTTTACCAGTATATCCATTTTACCCCGTTTTAGATTTTTGTTTGTTTATATATATGGGTTAAAGAACTTATAAATTAAATTTTACATATTGTTACATCATGGTCCAACTAATAAATATACATCATCAAACTTCCATAAGTAATATACTGAAGTCTGCAGACAAAAGTTTTAAAACATAGTGTTTTTTATATTTTTTTTCAAAACAACATGCTTTACATATTACCTATTCATTTAAATCAAATATAAAGATTGTTAACGCAAAAAAAATAGAAGCCAATTATGTGTAGAAACTGTTATTAATTTTCAAGTTTTAGAATTATGTATAAATAACTTACTCCATGGATACTTATTGAATATATCCATACTACCCCAACAATCCATATTACCCCACCCTGCCCTACATTTCAAAGGAGGGTATAAGTTTTAATTCGTCTAATGTCTGGTTGAAAAAGCTTTTAAGAATTTTTATTGTTGTTTTACGCGATGAATCTGAATATATAACTTACAGAAGAACATAAAATATATACGTAAATGTTTTTAATTGCAATCAAAGTTTTTAAAAATAATAAAGTAAGTTTTATTTTTATAGTGTAAAAAAAATGTAACTATTTATGTAATTGGTTACATTTTTTATGTAACTAATTCTTTCAATCATTTTTCAAAAAGACCACAAAGCTTAAATGTAACTAGGTATTTCACTCATTTTTCAAAAAGAAGACAAAATTTTGCCTAATGTTATAAAAGAAATGCAAAATACACTTATAAAGCGTATTTATTATTATGAACTTAAAATAAAGAGTGTTCATGTTCCGAGACCTGCTCACTCCGTTTTTGGTAATGTAATGACGTTTTCTTTCAACGCACCAAAATAAATACCATTTTGTAAACAAACCTAGCAATTTTGTTTGCCAGAAGTAAAATCTGAGTGTGACCAATGTGTTGTAAAGTAAGTAGTTTTATTATTCTCTAGAGACAAAGTTTACATAAGTTAACTTTGTCTTTAGTTTAGAGAAATTTTTTGTTAATCAAATAAGCTTTTATAAGGTCAAATTTTTTTTTTTTTTTTTTAATTTAAGTTTACAATGTTAGTCGTGTTACATAATTCATAAGCCGTAATACATAAACATAAGTCGTAATACAATTACGCAAATAATACAATTCAGCGTACTGACAATATAAAGCTAGGTTTCCAAAAGAAGATCATAAGGATCTTATCATCGGAACCTTAAAAAGTAATGTTTATAACGTATATATATAAAATAAAATATATACATATATATATATATACGCACATACACATACATATATATATATATACATATATATATATATATATATATATATATATATATATATATATATATATATATATATATATATATATATATATATATATATATATGTAAAACATATATATATATTTATATATGTAAAACATATATATATATACATATATATACACACACACACACATACAGTATTGGACAAAACATTTGCAACCAACATCGAACAATGCTAAAAAGTGTTCCTAATTTTACATGTCTTAAAAACAGAAACGAACTTTACTACCACAACAAAAATTTCAGGAGTCAAGAGTCATAGCATGCCATCACATGAGCAATCAGCTGTCAGGTGACAGCACACAGGCAGAATTTCGTTGACAAGTGCCATTTTGCAGCGGACAAAACAAGTGCAACTTTTTTGGTTTGTTTCATTTTCTTAAGTCTGATCAGTGTCAACGTCACAGAAGTTTATTAATAATTAAAGCAAGTATCCAGAAGTTTCCAGAAGCATGCAGAAGCTTCCAGAAGTTTCCAGAAGAAGCATCTGGAAGCATCAAGTAGCATCCAGAAATATCCAGAAACATTCAGAAGCATCCAGACGCATCCAGAAGCTTCCAGAAGCATCAAAAAGAAGCATCTAGAATCTTTCAGAACAGGTTCACACAGGTTCATTTTACTTTATAAGAGACATGTAAATCGACATGTAATTCAGTCAGTATATGGAAATCAATCAGTCAGTCTTTTCAAGACGGTTTATCGAAGTGAGTTTTATCAAAGTGTTTTATCGAAGAACATTAATACAAGAAGTGAAATACAACAAGTGTTTCATTACATCAATACAGTCCACATCCAACCAAGACGTTGTGTTCCACAGAGCATTATTGTATCATCACAAGGTAAATGTAATACGGTAAGCTTTGAGAAGCGTGATTATTTATTTTTATTATTTTTATAACTTCAAGAGCAAAAATGGCTCCCGACAGTCTTGGATTGAATCTAAGAAAGAAAACTATTGGCGATTACGTAAGTGGAATGTCACAAAAAAGTATTTGTGATAAATATCGCGTGAAAAAATGGACCGTATCAAGACTATGTTCCAAATATTGTTCTACGGGCAAGTTGGCAGCAGATAACAAAGGTGGAAGACCGCGTTCCACCACTTCTAAAGAGGATTCTATGATCGCCAGATTCGTCTAGAAAGATCCATGGATATCATCAGTCAAGATACAAAAGCAATTAGAGCTGCCTGTATAGGACCGAACAATCATACGACGTGCTGTTGAAGCCGGATTGTTTTCTCGACGCCCTGCAAAGAAACCGCTGATTTCACTAAAAAACCAGAAGAAAAGACTCCTGTTTGCGACATCTCATATTGACTGGAATATGCAGAAATGGCGAACTGTCCTGTTCAGTGATGAATCGAAGTTTAACATCATTGGGAGCGATGACATTTGTCGTGTACGTCGACCGGCCGGAACACGCCTCGATTTACGTTGCTGCCATAAGACCGTGAAGCAATGTAATGGTCTGGGGTGTTTTTCTGCTAACGGTCTAGGTCCAATACATCGAAACGATGGAATAATGGACCGTTTCATGTATAAAAATATCCTGAATGATGTTATGTTACCTCATGCTAAATGGAATCTGCCAATAAAATCGGTTTTTCAGCAGGACAACGATCCGAAACACACTGCAAAAGTAGTCAAGCAGTGGTTTCAAGACAACCACTTGTCGGTGATGGATTGGCTGCCTCAATCTCCGGATCTCAACCCTATCGAGAACCTGTGGGAGATCGTCAACCGCAGAATTAATCGTGAAGGTGTTCGTAATAAGGATCAACTGTTTGAACAAATCCAAAAGACCTGGGCAGTGATTTCACAAATTTTTATTGATCACCTGATCGAATCTATGCCTCGAAGATGTAAAGCTGTGATCAACAACAAAGGATTCGCCACAAAATATTGATAGCGAAATACAGCTTGGTCAACATTTTGTCGAGTTGCACTTGTTTTGTCCAGAAAGAAATCAACTTTTTTAAATACTTTTGATTAATTTATTAGGTTTCGTGTACAATTAATGAACTTTGTGATGAATAAAACTTAAAGAACTTTGTCCCAAACAGTTACATAGTTATTTCTCTAAATTGAAAAAGTGCAGCACTTTTAAACAAAGGAACTAAATTAGCATTATTTGGTTGCACTCGTTTTGTCCGATACTGTATATATATATATATATATATATATATATATATATATATATATATATATATATATATATATATATATATATATATATATATATATATATATATATATATATATATATACATATAAGATTTAACGTATTTACATTATGCAAAGATGCAACACATTTTAATATATAATAAGCTGAAGATTTAACAAATACATTTTACATTTATTTTTAGTAGAATTTTAGAATGTTGTCCATAGAGAGAATTAATTTTTTTAACTGAATTTTAAAAACAGGAAGAGTAATGGAAGGATCAAAGTTTTGGTAATACTATTTTATTCCAAAGATGGGGTGCACGATATTAAATACAAAATTGATTGAACTTAGTTCTACGAAAAGGTTCACTTAAAAAACTAAAATTTCCTAATGTGTATTTATTTATTGGTTTTAAAAAAAAAAGGTCGTTAAAAACAAATAAAGATAAATCGTTTTTCCATATATATAAAAGTAAAACATAAGACATTAAATACGTTCAGTTTATAAACATCTAAAACCTTCATATAATCAAAAAAATATATTTGAATGTGAAAAGCGATCCGCATAATTAACTACGCGGATTGCATGTTTCTGACGGCGATAAAGATGTTGTAATTTACTTTTATCCGTACTTCCCCAGGCGATGATTGCATAATTTATATAATTGTGTATAAATGAATAATAGAGTTGGGTTAGGTTTTTTTTGTTTAGATAATTTCGGGCTTTGTATAAAATGCCAATGTTTTTAGAAATTTTTGTGTTTATATGATCAATATGTTTTCTCCAAGTAATATTCTCATCAAAATAAACACCTAAGAATTTTATAACGGTATCTCTTTTTATTATCGTTTCATCAATATAAATTTGAGGCATATTACTTGGTAAAAAACGTTTTTTTGCGCAGGAGTGAAAGATAATCCATTTTGTTTTGTTAATATTTAAAGTTAATTTATTAGCTTTGAACCAATTAGAAATGAGATTAAGTTCTTTGTTTGTAGTTGAAAAGAGTTCGTAAACATCAGTATGGGATAAGAAAAGATTAGTATCATCAGCGAACATTATATTTTTCAATTTGGAAGCATTGTTTAAGTCGTTTACATAGATTAAAAATAGTAGTGGTCCGAGAATAGAACCTTGTGGAACACCACAGGTTATGCTCAGGGGTTCACTTTGCTGAACATCATTACTATACACAAGTTGTTTTCGATTTGTTAAATAGCTTTTAAACCATTTTAAAATTTTATTGTTTAAACCATAATGTTTAATTTTTTTGATTAAAATTCGGTGATCGACCGTATCAAAAGCTTTTGATAGGTCAATAAAAACACCTAGTGTATATTGAGATTTTTCAAAAGATTCAGAGATGTTATGTATAAATTGAATAATGGCATGTTCAGTTAAAGGTGTTAGGTGTTACGTTAACATGTGATTACATTTTATTTCTAACTTTTGCATTTAAAAAATGATTTAAGATTTTTTCTTGTCTGTTTACATTACCTTGCAAATATAAAGTGCAAATTTTCTAAACTAGATAGAAGACCATAAAATTATATAATTGCATACATACATATTATTAAGCATAATCCCTTATAACATTTTAAAGTTACGTTATGTATTGTTACGTAAACGGAATTCCTTACGTTACGTGCAAAATGTCCGTTATTTTTACGTAACCGAAACGTAACATTGTAACGTAACGCTACGTGAAAAGTGTTACGTAACAACAAGTAACATTTTGACCTAATGATACGTAACATTGTAATCTAATGTATTCATCTATATAATTTTTTTTTTCATGTTTGCAAAAATAGATGTATAGAGAGAACGCTACTATATATAGAGAGATGTTTAGAGAGAAAGAGAAAAGTGAAGTGAAGTCAGAGAGTGTAGACAGATATTTCTCAGAAAGTGCAAGTATACACATAATTGGGTATTGTGATTTATCCTCCTCCGGCTAATTGCCATATAGAGGCCATATACCCGGGCCAGCGAAGACAAGTTCAGCTCACCAAGTATCATCACCAGCATTGCTGACCAAGAGTAAGTGAATTTAGGAAGAACGAAGTAAGTTAGAGTGAAAGTCACACGAAGTCGAGTTAGAAAGATCGCATAGAGCAAGTGGACAGATATTGCACGAGGTGTTAGAATGTGCAATTTAAACTGTACACATAATTGGCATAAGCTAATTATTGTACATAATATTTTAATTAACATCATAAAAAAGCACACTTGATATTTCTGGGGATAATGCCCTACTAGCTAATCCGAGAAAGCCACCTACATGGGGTGATAGTGGACACATGTAGGTGTCCAGAAATGGGAGTTTTGAAATCCATTTATTACGTCCGAGAAAAAAAAATCAACTTTAAGTTGAAAATTTTCCAATTTTTTTACTGTTCGATTATTTACTAAACAAGCCATAAAATTGAAATGGATCATTGGAACTTCATGAAATATTATCGTGTTGTACCTATATAGTATGGCTATCAATGTATAAAGTTTCATGCAGATATCTTGCTTGGTTATAAAGTTATAAGCCAAAACGTTTTACAAAATCATACATTTTGACAGTGTTGGTACCAAAAGTTTTTAGTTTTGGTAAAAAAGTTTTATCTGATTGCCCTAAATTTTTGTGTGCATACTCTACAGGTTATAAGCAACAAGTTTTATTAACACTGTTTTGGAATTAGGACCATTGCTGAAAAACTGTGACCACAAAATCATTTAAAACCACAAAATCTCCTAATAATATGGATTATTAAATTTTTGAGTGAAATGACCAACTCTGGGGAAAATTTTTGAAGTATTTGCTACCCTGAGCAGTTATCTATGTAAAATATAAGGAAATGCATGTACACATAACACAATTTGGGGGTTTAGCAAAATAAGTAGATTTTAAAATAGTAGATCTTTTAAGTAATTCGCTCTTTTCATTATGTCCGTATGAATTTCATTTAGAAAAAGCATTTACAGAGGCCATAAAAATTGAGCTATCGAGTTTAAAAATGAACCCAATGTGAGCAATAGACTAAGGAACATTTGTGTAAATTTTGGTTGAAATCTGACGGGTAGTTTTTGAGACAGACAACTTTTACCGAAAAAAGAAATGTGCGGCATTCCCTACTTTTTTGTTTAAGCGATTTTACAGGTTAATCCATAAAAAAATCATTTGTTATTGTTTTCAAAACTTGCATTTTATTGCATTTGGAATTAATTTCTTTCTTCAACAAAACTACAATTATCAAGGTAAGATTCTTTTTTTACATTTTCAACTGCTGAGGAAAGTTTTTGGTCTATGATGTTTAAGATGGAAATGTTTTTTAGCGGAAAAAGTAGGAAGTGGTAAAATGTATTGTATTTAATTGAGTGTCGTGTGCACTTTTATTAAAAAAAAAATGATATCAAAGAAAAAGGTGCACACTTTAAAAATAATATTTATTTAATAGATGTATTCCATATTTGTTGTTAAAAAAGTAGAGTGTGCACTATACTCATATGCAAACTATACTATATAAAATACTGTAAGATGACAAGTGGGTAAATGAACTAAAGGGAGAGTAGATATGAAAATAGTTTACTTTTATATCAAAACTATTTTAATCCTAATAAATATATTTTAAAGCTCTGAAATTAAATTAATTTATTTTAAATATTGTGACAAAGCATTGCTTAAGTTTTAGACCAACCTCCAAATAAAAGATTCACCCTCACTTTTGTGACCGTTCATATTTCTGCATTCAGGTAAAGTTTCGATTCGTTTCAATTGCATATATTGTCAATAACATCAATTATATTATGGCTTATAAGTCTAAAAACTTTTGCCTGTTTTTTTTTTAATTCTTTTCATTTGCACAACTAAGTTTAAATTTCAAGACTGATAAAAATATTTGAATAATGTTGCATTTCCAGGAGACTAAGCAATTTCTCAGAATGCCAAATCATGCAAGAGGTCACGAGGAGAACAAAAAAATTGTCTGTCTAACTTGCCTTAAAAAGTGCACCAGGCAAATAACTTCATTCCAAGCGGAGCGTTTGTCAAAAATCTATGGCAACTTTGACTTGGGTGATGCAAGAGTGCCTAAAGGAATATGTGATACATGCCGGGCAATCATGAAGAAGCGAGATGAAGGCAAAGAAGTTATTCTACCATCACTGTATGAATTCAAGTATATCCGTGTCAGATTGGAAAATCGTGGCGAAAACTGTGACTATCTCATCTGCAGGATTGGGCTTCTAAAGCTGAATGAGAAACATCCGCTAGATGTTTCTTGAGCTGATGAGAAAGGGCCCACTGTGCGCTGCAACGATTGTCTGAGTCCAATCGGGAAAGGCCTTCCACACAATTGTAACCAATCCATATTTCGTGAAAACTTCAAAGGACTAGCTGCTTAAGATGAGAAAGTTGCAGAACAGATTGCTGCAAAGGTGATTGCAAGCAAAACAGCTTCATCAAAAGGCACTGTAAGGCTATTAAAACCATCTGGAGGACCACCTCTTCCTGTGACTCCAGGTGCTTCATTTATTAATGAATACCTCAAGTAATGTTACATTGACACGGCAAATATTTTTATTCAAGAAGAATTTTTCTTCTCAATAATTTAGTAATTGGAAAAATGTTTCATAAGTCAATTTGTAATTTAAGGGCCAAGTGGAGCTATACCAAAAACCATCCCTCCTGCTTTGAAGACACAAGACATGGTTAATGTTCAGCTCAACACAGGTTTATCTAACGTGGGAATGATGAAATTGGCAAGAGTAGTAAACCAGACTTCAGGCACAAAGCTTGTTGAGCCGAATTTCAACAAACATTTTCTGGCTGCTGGTCGAAAACTGAGTGATTTTTTTACCCACTCAAATATAAAGGCTTCTGAAGCAAAAGGTGAAATTGGTTCAGATCACACTGTTGCCCACAGTAAAAACATAACTGGCCTTATTGGCATAATCAGCACACCTCAAAATGTATCAACTGAGTGAATTATAAAAATTGGAATCGATGGTGGCAAGGAATTTCTGAAGTTTTGTTTGGGAGTCATCGACAGAGCAACAAAAGAGTCCCCACCTCAAAAGTGTCTCTTGACTGACAGGCTTGCAAAAGAAACGGGTGTAAAGCGCCAGATGCTTTTGGCAGTTGCAGAAGAGCTTCCCAAGACTTATGAGAATGTCCGCCAAATTTGGTTGCTCATTCAAGTCGATAGAGTGAAGGTCATTGTTGCTTGTGACTTGAAACTGGCCAACACTCTTTGTGGGCTTCAAGCTCACTCAAGCTCTCACCCTTGCTCTTGGTGTGACATTGATTTCACAAATCTAGAGAACGCTTGGATCACTCAGAGAGAGCTATAAAATGGCCATTTCCTCTTAACATGAAACTGAGTCTCTATCATGGAGGCATGTTTGAAGAAAACGATTGTCGCAAACTTCTTCGGAATGTGGGTAGGCTTCAACAGTTGGCAGAAGCTAAGTCGGCTTTCCAAGTTTTTGGATTCATCGAAGCGCTAAGGAAGTTTGATGCTGTAATGAAAAGCTGCTTTAGATCAGACCTTGAGGATGACTTTTTAGACAAAATCCAACAATTTCAAGACTCATAACTTGCCATTCCGAATGCTAGTGTTACACCCAAGATCCATGTGTTATTTCACCACATCAAAGACTTTGTGAACCGCTACATAGCACCGCTTGGAATTTACAGCGAACAGATAGTTGAAGCAGCTCATCAAGACTTTTCTCATCATTGGCAACAATACAAACGACTCCCATCTCATCCAGAATACGCTCTTAGACTTAAAAACCGCCTTGTGGACTACAGCAGCAAGCACCTTTAATAGTCTTGCTCTGCCGAAAATGCCACATTTTATAATTCTAAATTTGTGCAGCCTATTTTAGAACTGTTTAATTAAATTAGAAAGTAGGTGTTTCTTGAATCAAGAAAAAAAAGCTAAATTGTGATTTAGAGTAAATTGTTAAGTTATCAATTTAATAAGAAAATAAAATTTTTGAGTTAAAAGCTTTCGCCTCTAATATTTGAGTTTTCTTCAACTCTTCAATTCAACTATTTCAGGTGACTTACCTGATTAAAATTCAAGTTTTATTGCATCTAAAAGTTTTTTTCTGCTTTGAACCTTTACTAAAACCCCAAGGTGCATGAAGAGAAAGCCTTAAAATTAACTTATTAGGCAAAACCCCCCAATTTGTGTTATGTGCACATGTATTCCATGATATTTTACAATCTAATTTTATTTTTTAGTTTTTCATGCAAAAAAAGCCATGGTTACTTATTGATTTTCCATTTTGAACCTATACTGCATAGAAAATGTACACAAAAAAGGCCTATTTGATGAAAATCTAAAAACTGACCTAAAAGTTGCAATTTTTTGATATTTTTCAATGGGCTCTATAATTTTTTATATTGATTGGTGCTCAGGGTAGTAAAAAATGAAAAATGGACCCCTCAGTTGGTCATTTTCATTGAAAATTGATTTGCCAATTTTATAAGGAAATTTTGGGGCTCGAAATGATTTTGTGGCTACAGTTTTTTAGCAAATGGTCTAATTCCAAAACTCTAATAACAAAAGTTGTTGCCTATCGCCTATAGAGTATACATACAAAAATTCACGGCAATCAGACAAAATTTTTTACCAAAACTAAAAAACTTTTGGTACTAACACTGTCAAAATGTATGATTTTGCAAAACGTTTTGGCCTATAACTTTATAACCAAGCGAGATATCTGCATAAAACTTTATATATTGATAGCCATACTATATAGGAACAACACAATAAAATTTCATGAAGTTCCAATGATTTCAATTTTATGGCTTGTTTAGTAAATAATCGAACAGTAAAAAAATTGGGAAATTTTCAACTTAAAATTGATTTTTTTTTCTCGGACGTAATAGATGGATTTCAAAACTCCCATTTCTGTACACCTACATGTGTCCATTTTTTTTTTTTTTTATTACAAAAAATATCCACTCTTATATATCCAATCTTATTTTTTTTTTTTTTTCTTTTATTACAAAATAATAAATATTTACAATTTTTTCTTTAAAATTACATTAACTCGGGTTTTCAATAGTTTTACAATATATAGTTTTTACAAATGTTCGTAAATATATACATTTTCTATTTGTTATTTATTTTATTATATATTTTTTGTATTTTTGATTTTTTTGTGTTTTTTGGTTTTATATTTTTTTGTATTTTTTGTTTTTTATTTTTTTGACGTTGTGCGGAAAGAAATCGAGAGTTTAGATTAGGTTAAAAAAAGGAGAAATTCCAAAATACGTTAAAGAAAGATTCATAAGGAAAAAAAGATTTATATCAAAACAAATTAAAAGGAATTAGAGGTCTTTTACACAAACATGACGTTACGAACACTATAGATAAACACTTATGTGTTAAAATAATATTTCATAAAATAAGGGCTGGCACTGATTTTCTAATCATATATAATAATAAGTTTGTTGTATAACAGGGAAGGAAATCTTTACTAAACATACAAGGAGCTGTAGTTTTATTTTAGCTCATATGTTTAGTTTCAGATTTCCTTTCTCAACATGATAGAAAACATTTTTAATACAAAAATACTCACAGAAAATGTCCGCGGTGTTTCTACGGACATGATAATTATATTTTAAGGTAATAATATTCCTGATGTTCCTGATTATTACCCTGATCACTGCCATTGGGTCAATTTTTATGTTACTAAACATGTAGTGGCATCTACTGTTCCGTATTGCACTCATAATGGTTTCAGTGAGTGTCAACAGCAGCTGCAAAGTGGGGTTTTTCTCCAATAAATTCGCTGTTTCAATCGAGAAAATCGAATTTATCGGAGAAAAATTGTTTCAGAATGTCAAGGAGTTATATACATGTTTAAAATACTCCCAAATTTCAACAGAAGGAGGACAGTAGGCAAAGATATGGATGCTGTCCTCGATTTTACCACAAGTTTTGCATTTGTTATTTTTGACGATCTGTTACTGTGTGCTTTGGCTAGCAAGGCCGCAGAAGATAAACTATTGTATAAAAAACGAAAGAGGATGTTTTGAGTCGGTCCGCAAGCGTGGGAGGTGTATTTTTTTTTCCAAATTTGGGTCCACGGCATTGTTGTTTTTGTTGAACCGTTCCAGAAAAGTTCTGCTGGCACGACTGTCTTTTTGTTTTTTGCCACTTCTAAGTAAAAATTTTTTGTTGTTTTTAGGAGGATGTTAAAAAGGGACTCGTTTTTGCCTAATATTTCGATTGTTGTTTTGTAGTACTGAGAAAAAACCGGAATACATAACAATCTAAAAAAAATTTGGGTCATTATCACATAAGAAATTTTGTTTTCAGAAAATATTGAGATTTACCTTGCACTCAAAGCCAAGTAATTGTTGTCCCAGTGTTTTGGAAAATTGTTCTGCTTTAAAAAGTTCCAGCTTTGGTTTTGGTTCGTAAGTTTTATAAGTGAACTCGCCACCCAATACTTTGAAAAGTAGTAATAGTCGTGAGCTTTGTCCTCTTCGTATTCTTTCAGTTGAAAGAGTGTTTTGAGGCGAAGTGCAAGACTTTGATCCTTCGGTGATAAAATTCCGAGACCCCCGCTTTTGACGGGTAAAAAAAGTGTCTCTCTTTTGACCGGATTGAAATTGGTCTTTTGCCACAGATTTTCGAAAATGGCTCTGTGCAGTCGTTTTATTGCCCATTCGGGAACGGGCAGCACGTTTGCCAGAAACCACACTTTTGACATTGCTAACTGAACCACTTGCTTTTTCAAACAGTTTTATTTTTTCGAAAAAAAAGCGGACTGATTTTACGTTCCTGGCAAAAAAGTTTAAATCGTCTGCGAACTGCTGCAATTAAAGGGGTTTCGGTGTTCCTGGTAGTGAGAAACCCTCTATTCTGCTATTCGCTCTGACCACCAAAGCAAGAGCTTCGGCAACAAAAACGTACAGCGGAAGAGTGAGGGGTCACCTTGTCTGACTCCTCTTTCCATAGGAAAGAAGACCGACAAAAAACCGCAATTCAAAACAGATGCCGAAACTTCTGAATACAGGGTGTTAACAAAGGATACAAAATTTTCTTCGAGATTGAATTTTTGGAGAATTTGCAATAGAAACGCACGATCGACTTTGTCAAACGTTTTTTCTTGGTCTATAGATAAGATGAAACTAGATAGATTTTTAAATTCTGCGTAATCTATAAGATCACGGACTAAATGTAAATTTGAGAATATTGTTCTACCTGGGGTTCCGCAAGTTTGATTTGGTTCTATAATTTTCCCCATTACTTTTGCAAGTCTTAGGGTCAGCGCTTTTGTGATTATTTTGTAATCAGCGCCAATTAAGGATATGGGCCTCCAGTTTTTGCATTCGGTAAGATCTCCTTGTTTGGGAATCAGTGAATCAATTGATTTTTTCATAGAGTGGCTGGTATTTTTTTCTACGAATAATATTTCGGTGGCAAGTTCTTCAAACTCTTTTTCTGAAGTGTGCCAAAAGGTTTTTTTAAAATTCAGCTGGAAGTCCGTCATAGACCGGAGATTTTCTGTTTCCACTATCACCCCATGTAGGTGGCTATTTTGGGTTAGCTAGAAGGGTACTATCCCCTAAAATGTCAAGTGGTAACATTTGAAATTTTAGGGGATTACATTTAATATAATATGCAAGAAGCATGAGATTGTCAAAATTGATATTATAAACACATTTTGGATTGTGGGGTAATAAAAACATAAGAATTGTTGCACTTGTATATATGTCCGTATATATATTTATATGTATATATATATATATATATATATATATATATATATATATATATATATATATATATATATATATATATATATATATATATATATATATATATATATATATATATATATATATATATATATATATATATATATATATATACGGACCCGTAACGTGAAAACTTTTAGAAAAAAGGCAGATTATAATTGTAAATATAAATTTTTCTTATTTTTACATTTAAAAGTTGTTTGAAATAAAGAGAATTTGCAAATAAAGGGGGATCAATCGCACCTGATTACCCTCCTTCCTCCTCCTCATATATATTTCAAATTTCATATAAAATTTATTGATGACGATCAGAAAAAAGCATTTAATTCAGAAGTTTATTATAACGAAAAAAATAATTAACATAGTAATAATATAATCTGTGTACATTTTGCCTCTAATTACTGTCTTTGGTAAACGAAATATCATCGTTGCAAATATCATCAAAGGCGTTACTGTCAGAATTATCATTATCAATAGATTCAGGTGCAATAATAGCCTTCTTTGGTGTTGACTAGGTATGCCTATTAGTCTGGCTTCTGCCTTGATTACTGCGCGTTTTGCATGCATTGGCATTCGTTTTAATTGATCCCCGAGCGCCTCTGCCACCTTATGGACGTTAATGCGTTTTTGCGATCTTAGCTGCAGAGAATCTTCAAAATATAAAAATAAAATCTACATCTTTAAAGGAATAGAATCGATAAAAAAAAAAAAAAACATTTATCCAATTATATAATTATTGAAATCACATTAGCACAACAATATAACTTTTTTTGACAAAATAAACAAATTTAGCGGCAAAACACCTTGAAAAATGCCCCAAATTGTCCCCAAATTATTTGACTTTGAGCGCAAGGTAAATCTCAATATTTTGTAAAAAAAAAATTTTAATGTGATTATAATGTTCCAATTTCTTTTTTAGATTAGATTATTGTGTATTCTGGTTTTTTCGTATTTGTTGTTTAAAATAAAATAAAGTTTCGCAAAATTTAGTCAAAAAAATAAAACTTTATTGCGTATTTGCCCATAGTTATTTTTTTCTTAAATCTTTTTTTTTAAAACAACATTTATGAAAAAACCGGAATACATAACAATCTAAAAAAAATTTGGGTCATTATCACATAAGAAATTTTGTTTTCAGAAAATATTGAGATTTACCTTGCACTCAAAGCCAAGTAATTTGGAAACAATTTAGCGCATTTTCCGGGGTTTTTTCTGCTTGAGCACAAGTTAAATGTCAATATTTTTAGAATTTTTTTTTTGTAATCGTATTTTTTTCATATTTGCTCCATATTGGCTTTCTTGTGTATTTTCGTTTTATAATAAAAAATTTTTTGAACACCCCTAATGTCTAGTTTAAAACCGAAAAATTCAAGCATAATTTTAACTATCATTGCTAATTGTATATGTATAAATGTATTTCTAATTAGGAGTCGTTCATTAAGTACGTACGCTTTTATTTCAATCCTTCTTCCCCTCCCCCTTTTTAGTACCCTCCACCTCAATAAAAGAATCTACGCTTTTAACGTACCTACCTTTTTTTTAGTTAAGTGTCTTCTTTTATAATTTTGATATACGCTTGTTTTAGTACCCTCCACCTCAATAAAAGAACCTACGCTCTTAACGTACCTACCTTTTTTTTAGTTTAGTGTCTTCTTTTATAATTTTGATATACGCTTTTTTTAGTACCCTCCACCTCAATAAAAGAACCTACACTCTTAACGTACCTACCTTTTTTTTAGTTTAGTGTCTTCTTTCTTTTATAATTGATCCCCTCCCCCCCCCCCCCAAATCGTATTTACACCATTTACAGATATAAATATATGGTACAGGCGCAATGGAGTATTCATACATCAACTGTGTATTGTTTCATGTACCTCAAAATAATACTTTTCTACCGCATTAAAATCTAAGTTTTAATCAAAGAAGTTGCATAAAAAACGTGAGTATTAAAAATGTTATATGCCGTCTTCGAATTTATTAACGATTTACGGCGTTTATAAGACTTAAAAAAAGTTTCCTTTTAAATCAAACCCACTAGCAATCTGATTTTGCTATTTTATAACAAACAGAAATTATTTGAGATTTTTAAATAAAAATAAAATAAGTACAAATATAGTAACTAGATGTTACGTATTAATTAAAATTAATTTGTACGTAAAATTGCTGTCATTAGGTTAACCTAATTTCAGCATGTTTTCCACCGATTGCACCCTCTAACATCGTGTGCAATTTCTGTCCGCTTTTCTTTATTCTATCTTTCTAACCCGACTTCTTCTATCTTTCATTCTAACATATCTTCGTTCTTCCAAAACTCACTCTACTCTTGGCCGTAGAGCGGTAATGACGCTCCCCTACTAGGGGCTGAACATGTCTCTGCGTGCCATGGTATAGTGGTCTCCGTATGGCAATTAGCTGGAGGAGAATAAACCACCATACCAATATAGTAACTAGATTAGTTCTTTTTGAATATGTCTTATGCTAGTGTTACAAGTAAAGTAGAGGTGCTACGTACTAATCTGATAAATACGCTAGCAATGTCAAAAGTGTGGTTTCTAGCAAACGTTTTGCCCACTCCCGAGTGGGTAATAGTAGTGTGCATCGAGCCATTTTCGAAAATCTGTGGCAAAAGACCAATTTCAACCCGGTCAAACGAGAGACACTTTTCTTACCCGTCAAAAGCGGGGGTCTCGGAATTTTATCACCGAAGGAGCAAAGTCTTGCGATCCGCCTCAAAACGCTCTTTCAAATAAAAGAACGCGAAGAGGACAAAACTCACAATTCTTACTACTTTTCAAAGTATTGGGTGGCAAGTTCACTTGTTAAATATACTAAGCAAAACGAAAGCTGGAATTTTTTAAGGCAAAACACGTTTCCAAAACACTGGGACAACAAAATGTCTCAGTACTACAAAACTACAATTGATATCGTAGATAAATACGGGTCCCTCTTTAACATCCCCCTAAAATCAACAAAAAATTTTTACTTAGAAGTGGCAAAACACAAAAAGACAGTCGTGCCAGCAGAACTTTTCTGGAACAGTTCAACAAAAACAACAATGCCGTGGACCCAAATTTGGAAAAGAAATTTTACCTCCCACGCATACGGACCGACTCAAAACATCCTCTTACGATTTCTCCATAACAGCTTACCCTCTGCTGCCTTGCTTGTCAAAAGCACAAGGCAACAGATCGTTAAAAACAACAAATGTAAAACTTGCGGTAAAATTGAGGACAACCTGCACATCTTTGCCTACTGTCCTCCTTCTGTTACAATATGGGAATACTTTAAACATGTATATAACTCCTTGACATCCCAAAACAACTTTTCTCCAATAAATTGCATCTTCTCGATTGAGACTGCGAATTTATCGGAGAAAAACCCTACCTCGCAGCTGCTGTTGACAGTCACTCAAACCATTATGAGTGAAATATGGAACAGCAGATGCCACCATATGTATAAAAATTCAAATATTGACCCAACGGCAGTGATCAGGATAATTACCAAAAACATCAGGAATATTATTACTTTAAAATATAATTATCATGTCCGTAGAAACACCACGGACATTTTCTGTCAACTTTTTTGTATTAAAAACGTTTTTTGTGAAATAGAGAACGGGAACCTGAAACTAAACATATGAGCCAAACAAACACACTGGCTCGTAGAAAGAACTAAATGTTTAGTTGAGTGTTCCCGGGTCCATTAGACATAGAATTTTTTTACAACAAAAGTATTGTTATTTATGATTAAACAATCACTGCCAGCCCTTAGGTTTTTTAGATATATTTTATTATTTGCATTTTTTTTCTGTAGATTTCGTAACGTGATGATTTGTGTTAAAGTCCCGTAGTTTTTTTAGTATTAATCAATAAAATCTTTCTTTACTAAATATACTTAAATAATCTTTACCAACTTCATTATTAAAATTCTTCCATATTCTCTATTTCTTTCCGCACATAGGCTCAAAAAAACAAAACAAAAAACACAAAAAAATATAAAAATAAAAATACAAAAAAATAAAAAACTTAAAAACACAAAAAAATAAAAATACAAAAAACCAAACAAAAATTAAAAAATGTATGTATATATATATATAAACACGACTTTGTTTTTAAAATATTGGCATATTAACTAATAACCTTTTTAAAATAGATCAAAGTAAATTAAATGTAAAAAGCCTGTTTTTTTCTTTTGCTTTCTTGTAATATAAAAGAGAAATATAGAAGTGTATCATAAAAATATTTATAAAAGGAAAAATATATAACGTTAAACGATTTGTAAACTTATTGTAAATATGCGTATTTATTATGCAGAGATAGTAAAGACAATTGTAAATATTTATTATTTTGTAATAAAAAAAAAAAAAAAAAAGATGTGCTACGTGAACGCGTTGTTGAGTTTCGAACTCGTTTGGAATTTTCTAGAGTCAGCAATTTAAAATTTATCTCAGAGAAAGCCAAGGAACTTAGCGAGAAAATAGCAGCAAAGATTGGAAGGAGCAAAACTGACAATACCACTTACCACAGAGATGGTAGAAGGATCGCGGTTCTTAAATCAATCAATGATGCTAATAACCTTTCGATGGAGCAGATTGAAATAAATGAATGTGAGAAACCCGTTATATACAAGCGAAGAGAAGAACAAGGTTTTTTAATAACAATTAAGTGCGACCTTACTGTCACCGATGCTGAACTTTCCGATAAACTTGCTACTTACACTGATACAATTTACTCAATCAAACATACAACATACGACTTTGATCAAACTATCGAGGATGGTCGGAGACTGTTTCGAGTGAAGCTAAACACAATGGTAAAGTTTTTACCACACTATATCGAAATCAATGGTATGAGAATTATTCTAAACTTTGCCGGAAAAGAATTTTATTGTAACAACTGCCAAAGCAAACATATACCAAGGAATGCATGTGTTCCACCAACTAACAAAGATGAAATAAAAAAGATAACAACAGTAGAAAACCCTATCGAATTCACGTTCGGTCAGAGTGTCATTGATAATAAAGGCAAAGCACCCGTATTTAATTTTATTTCACCATTACATAAACCAACACCAGTTATGACAACGCCAAGAGGTGAGGTAAAAAACTCAATTTATTCTTTAAATAAAAATAACTCTATTATTAATTTAGAAAAGCAACTTAACTTGAGCTTACCGGATGATATGAAAAAAAAAATTAAAAATATACAACACGAAAACGAAAACGCCTTCGACGAAGCAAGACGTTTGGAAAAAGAAAAGTTAAAACGTTTGCATCCGATCGAAAATCTTGTTATAGTTGATGATCAGTTTATGGAATTTAAATCAAAAACGAGTCGGAGAAAGGTGAAAGAAAAAGACGATTTAATTGAGAAAAGTGATGTTGAGGAGGGAGAAATATCTAGCGATGATAATTTTGAAAACAACGACGAGGACGATGTTTCAATGGACCAAACAAACGATAAGGCAAATAGCTAGATGACGTAATAAAATACAATACATACACATATAATAATTACATATATAATAATTACATATCTATAAGCCGATATCTCAAACTGGCGACCCATATCACTTCTCAACACCGACTACAAAATACTTACCAAAATAATCTCAAACCGTTTAGCAAATATATTACCGTCAATCATCAAAGAAGATCAAACCGCATGCATCCCCCACAGATCCATTTACGAAAACCTTGCATACACTAGAGACGTTATTTACATCGCCAACAAAAACAATTTAGATGCTTTCATCGTATCCATCGATCAAATAAAAGCTTTTGACCGCGTCGACAGAAATTTCTTGTATGACTGCCTATTTAATTTTGGTTTTAGCATGCAATTTATAAACCTAATCAAAACACTGTACTATGACATAAGTTCACATCTAAAAATAAACGGTTTCCTATCAGAAAAAATAGACATACACAGGGGAGTACGACAAGGATGTCCTCTTTCAATAACACTCTACGTTCTGCGAGGTTTTTGCAGGATACATCCGTAAAAATACCGAAATAAAGGGAATAACTCTACACAACAAAGAGACAAAGCTCCAACAATACGCCGACGACACAAACTTTTACCTCTCTTCAGACAACTCTATAAAAGCTCTAGACAACGCCCTAAATGTATACAAACTAGCCACAGGAGCAAAACTAAATACTACCAAATGCCAAGGCCTTTGGCTCGGAATGAACAGATCTCGGATAAAAGAAAATTTCCTCAATTTTTCCTGGCACAGCAACACTCTCCTCTAGGTATAACCTTCTCAAACACAAGTAACTACATAAACCGTCAATGGGATGAGAGTATTAACATCATTAGCAAAAAAATTGTTAGCTGGAAGCGTTTCAAGTTATCCATAAAAGGTAAAGCTATCATAATAAATCAAACTCTTTTATACAGCTTATGGCATTTAGCCTTCACAATACCCATTCCTTCTGACAAAAAAATCGAAATAATTGAAGGTAAAATAGAAAGTTTTCTATGGAATAACAGCACCGTAAAAACCCCTAAGCAAACATCAAAACTTCCGATAGACCAGGGAGGTTTAAATATAGTCGACGTCAAGAAAAAACTCGAATCTTTACAGCTGAGCTGGATCTCAAAGTTGTGTAACAAAAACAAAAACGGTGCCTGGAAAGACTCAGCTTCCTACATACTTAATCAATACCGAAACGCTAATCAAGGAAACCTTGTCCTTCTCACATCACACTCATATGATTCTTTAAAAACTCTACCTCCGTATTACCAACAAACAATGAAAAGTTGGAAGAAATTCTACTTAAAACACAATAACCATAAGAATCTCACCATCGAAGAAGTGCTAATGCAACCAATATTTTTTAACCCATACATACGCAACAAAAACCAAACTATGAAACTAACTCCAGAATCCATAAATAATAACATAATCATGCTAGGGGACATATCAAAAGTATTTGTCCAGGGCTTTCTGGAAAGCCAAGTTATTGGTATACAACAACGCCTCTTAACAACCATAATAAATTCATTACCACCCCAATGGAAAAACATCATAAACACCCAAAGTCAAAGCTTCGACTACAACAAAACGTCGTTGTGCATTAGCACCAAAAACAACCGTCGAATACGATTCCTTGACTTAACTCCTAAAGCAATTTACAACAGTTCCCTAAATAACAACGATAAAAGTACACCCAATAATTTTTACAGATGGAAGGACATTTTCAACAGTATGAATAATACCTCAACAAAAGAATGGGCCCATTTGTTTATATCCATACACAAAAATGAAAGCAACAGTAAAGCCGATGAAATAAAGTATAAACTAATACATTTTGCACTGCCCACCAATACACTGTTTAAAAAAAGAGGCCATATAACAGACGATCTCTGCCCACAATGTATGAAAGAATCAGAAAACATACAACACATGATGTTTAAGTGTGAAAAAGTTCAACCCTTAGTAAAATACACTTTAGCCCTCATTCACAAAATATACCCATACCTAATACCTCTTAAAAACACTTTCAAATCACTACTTTTCTTTTCATCAACTTTTATAAATAAATTTTATATTGGAAAACTAATAACTAACGAACTATTATACATAATATATTGCAATAGAATGAGGTCGTTCCACGACAAAAAAATTTACCCCAGAAGGACGCTCATGCTGGAATTCCAAGGCAAAATTAAAAGAATTTTGTCAGACGAATTCCAAATTTCTATTATTAATAATGAAAAGATTTCTTTTCTACAAGAATGCAAAAGTTTTTTTTTTTTTTCTTTTTTTTCGTAAGTTTTTGTTTACATTTGACGTAATATATATAAATTACATATTTTTTTCAAATACAAACAAGGCTTCTAAAAGAAGATCAAATGATCTTATCGTCAGAAGCCTTTTACAAAACAGAGTACATAAAGTATTATAAAAACGCCTTTTTACAATAAGAGAACGTAAAAAATTAACATAAAAATATTAAAATAGTACTTAGATAAATAGAAACAAATTGTCAACAAGTATAAAACAAAGATTGAACATACATTTCAAAATTATTATATATCATAAGACAAATTAAAAATATTCTAAGATATTTTCAATAGAGAGAATGAGATCTTTTAATTTAATTTTAAAAACAGAATAAGTTAGGGGTAAGCCGAAGTTAGGCAAAATAATTTTGTTCCAGAGATGAGCTGCACGATAAGTGATACAGAATTGATTGAACTTTGTTCGACAGAGTGGTTTATTTAAATAGTTATTATTCCTCATGTTAAACTTGCTTAAAGGTTTCAAAATAAAAAGGTCTTTAAAAATTAAAGGAGATAAATCATACTTCCACATATAAACAAAAGATAAATTTTTATATACGTTTAGTTTATAAACATTGAGGATTTTCATTTGATTGAAAAATATTGAGGAATTTGAGAACCGATCCGCAAAATTAATTACACGGATCGCATGTTTCTGACGGCGATGGAGACATTGTAACTTGCTTTGATCAGTACTACCCCAGGCAATAATTCCATAACTTATATAACTATGAATAAAAGAATAATAAAGTTTAGTTAAATTATTTTTATCTAAATGAGTACGCGCCTTATATAGAATTCCAATACTTTTTGAAACTTTCGAGCAGACATAGTTAATATGATGTTTCCATGTGATGTTCTCGTCAATGAAAACCCCCAGGTATTTAGTTACAGAATCTCTTTTTATTTCATTATGGTCGTTAAAAATTTTTGGTAAATTTTGGGGTAGAGAACGTTTTTTGGAGAGCGGGTGGAAAAAAATCCATTTTGTTTTGTTTACATTTAATGTTAATTTGTTACTTTTAAACCATTTAGATATGTTTTGAAGTTCTTTGTTCATAACGGAGAATAGTAGGTAGATGTCACTGTTAGATAGAAATAAGTTTATGTCATCAGCAAACATAATACTTAGAAGATTTGATGCTTTATGCAAGTCGTTGATATATATTAAGAACAAAAGAGGGCCTAAGATGGAACCTTGCGGAACACCACAGGAAACATTTAAAAACTGTGTATGATTAAGATCATTACAAGAAACAAATTGTTTTCTGTTGGATAAATAACTTTGAAACCATTTACTAACTCTTTCATTTATTCCGTAATAATTAAGTTTATAAAGTAAAATATCATGATCCACAGTATCAAATGCTTTTGAAAGATCGATAAAAATTCCTAATGTAAATTGAGATTTTTCAAAAGAATTGGAAATCTCACGTACCAACTGAATAATTGCATGCTCGGTTGAGTTATTCTTCTTAAAGCCAAACTGATTGTTGTTTAATAAATTATTTAAACTAAAATAATTAAATACTCTATTGAACATGATTCTTTCTAGTATTTTTGAAAATATAGATAAGATAGAAATAGGCCGGTAATTACTAATGTCAGATTTGTCACCACCTTTAAAAATATCTGGAGCGATGAAAATAATTTTAATCTAGAAATTAACAAAGTTCTTGTAAATTAAAATGCCCAGATATATTTTTTTAGTGAAAATCTTTTTTTTTTTGAAATTTTCTTTTTCGCTTTTTCGTTTTATTTTCTTCGAATTTTAATTTTTTTCGTTTTTTCGTTTTTTCGTTTTCGTTTTCGATTTTTTATTTTTTATATAGTGGGTTTTTTATTTTCTTAAACGTGAGCCCCCTGGGAGTCTGTCTTTATGTATTTAAATAGTGGAACAGTAGACCACCTTGTATTTTTATTTCTTAACTTTTTTTTTTTTTTTTTTTTTATTACAAAATAATAAATATTTAGAATTTTTTTACTATCTCTGCATAATAAATACTCATATTTACAATAAGTTTACAAATCGTTTAACTTTATATATTTTTCCATTTATAAATGTTTTATTGATACACTTTTATATAATAAGAAAACAACAGAAAAAAAACAAGCTTTTTTATTTTACATTTTATTAACTTTGATCTATTCTAAAATATTCTTTAGTTTATATGCCAATATTTTAAAAATAAAGTCGTGTTCATATATATATACATTTTTTAATTTTTGTTTGTTTTTTGTATTTTTATTTTTTTGTGTTTTTAAGTTTTTTATTTTTTTGTATTTTTATTTTTATATTTTTTTGTGTTTTTTGTTTTGTTTTTTTAAGCCTTTGTGCGGAAAGAAATCCAGAATATGGAAAAAGGTTGATAATGAAGTTGGTAAAGATTATTTAAGTATTTTAGTAAAGAAAGATTTTGTTAATTAATACTAAAAAAAAAATACAGGACTTTTTCACAAATCATCACGTTACGAAATCTACAGAAAAAAAAAGCAAATAATAAAATATATATCAAAAACTAAGGGCTGGCAATGATTGTCTAATCATATATAACAATATTTTTGTTGTAAAAAAATATATGTTTAAAGGACACGGGAACACTCAACTAAACATTTAGTTCTTTCTACGAGCCAGCGTGTTAGTTTGGCTCATATGTTTAGTTTCGGTTCCCGTTCTCTATTTGACATAAAACGTTTTTAATACAAAAGAGTTGACAGAAAATGTCGGTGGTATTTCTACGGACATGATAATTATATTTTAAAGTAATGATATTCCTGATGTTTCTGGTAATTATCCTGATCACTGCCATTGGGTCAATATTTGAATTGTTAAACATATGGTGGCATCTGCTGTTCCATATTTCACTCATGATGGTTTGAGTGACTGTCAACAGCAGCTGCGAGGTAGGGTTTTTCTCCGATAAATTCGCAGTCTCATTCGAGAATATGGAATTTATTGGAGAAAAGTTGTTTTGGGATATCAAGGAGTTATACACATGTTTAAAGTATTCCCATATTGTAACAGAAGGAGGACAGTAGGCAAAGATGTGCAGATTGTCCTCAATTTTACCGCAAGTTTTACATTTGTTGTTTTTAACAATCTGTTGCCTTGTGCTTTTGGCAAGCAAGGCAGCAGAAGGTAAGCTGTTATGGAGAAATCGAAAGAGGATGTTTTGCGTCGGTCCGTATGCGTGGGAGGTAAAATTTCTTTTCCAAATCTGGGTCCACGGCATTGTTGTTTTTGTTGAACTGTTCCAGAAAAGTTCTGCTGGCACGACTGCAGAACTTTTCTTTTTGTTTTTTGCCACTTCTAAGTAAAAATTTTTTGTTGTTTTTAAGGGGATGTCAAAAAGGGACCCGTTTTTGCCTAATATTTCTATTGTTGTTTTGTAGTACTGAGACGTTTTGTTGTCCCAGTGTTTTGGAAAATTGTTCTGCTTTAAAAAGTTCCAGCTTTGGTTTTGGTTCGTAAATTTTATAAGTGAACTCGCCACCCAATACTTTGAAAAGTAGTAATAATCGTGAGCTTTGTCCTCTTCGTATTCTTTCAGTTGAAAGAGTGTTTTGAGGCGAAGTGCAAGACTTTGCTCCTTCGGTGATAAAATCCCGAGACCCCCGCTTTTGACGGGTAAAAAAAGTGTCTCTCTTTTGACCGGATTGAAATTGGTCTTTTGCCACAGATTTTCGAAAATGGCTCTATGCAGACGTTCTATTGCCCATTCGGAAATGGACAGGACGTTTGCCAGAAACCACACTTTTGACATAACGTATTTATCAACATAGTCTTTCCCCTAAGTGACAAAGTACGTAGTCCCAGAAACTTGAGTTTTTTCTCTATTTTGTTTAGAGTTACTAACCAGTTGAAATTGGTAGTATCGCTCAGTCTGGTGTAAAAAGTAACACCTAATATTTTGAAACCGGTGTTGTTGTTCCACTCTATGTCGTCCAATTCCGGGTACATTTTAGGATCAAAACCCCCAAGAGCGAGACCCTTGGTTTTTGAGGCGTTGATCACTGAACCACTTGCTTTTTCAAACAGTTTTATTTTTTCGAAAAAAAAGCGGACTGATTTTACGTCCGTGGCAAAAAAGTTCGAATCGTCTGCGTACTGCTGTATTTTGGCAACAAAAACGTACAGCAAGAGAGAGAGGGGGTCACCCTGTCTAACTCCTCTTTCCGTAGGAAAGGAGGCTGACAGGAAACCGCAATTCAGAACAGATGCCGAAACTTCTGAATATAAGGTGTTGACAAAAGATACAAAATTTTCTCCGAGATTGAATTTTCGAAGAATCTGAAGCAGAAACACACGATCGACTTTGTCTAACGCCTTTTCTTGATCTATTGACAAAATGAAACTAGGTAGATATTTAAATTGCGCGTAATCGATAAGATCACGGACTAGATTTTCACCTGGCACGGTTATAGAAAAGTCTGGATAAGATTCAAATTTATTATTGTTATCAAATAACTCAGTATCCAGATTGGAATCACATTGAATTTCCGGAGCAGGCAACTTAATACATCTTTTTATCTGCTCGTTAGTTTCTCTCTCTTGCTTTCTTTTTTCTCTGGCAGCTGTTTATTTATCTACTGTACCAATTTGAAATCTTCCTGTTATTCCAATTTTAGATTTTTGATCTTTTAAATATTCTCTATCCAATGGTGGTACCTAAAACAATTTTAAACTTTTTTAACAAGGCGTTTACTCAGTTCAATAATAAACTTGTTAAAGTAACTTTAGAATAGAATAAATACAATAAAATAGTCTCAAATATATTTTACAATTCAATTTACAAGACATGGGTTTAAAAATCCCAAGATTAATTCTATCACCTTCAACGCCAGTTACAGGTGTAGCCACGCTGGCATAACTTTTAGTCATTCCAAAAAACAAAATATAACAACAATGCACTAAGCTATCCAAAACTAATTAAAGCTTAAATCTCCTTAAAGCAACAAAAATTTTTACTAATAAATGGAACTATTAACACAATTTTTTTTTTTTTTCTTTTTCATTTATTACAAAATAATAATTATTAACAATTATTCTTTATAATTTACATTAACTCAAGTTTTTTAAACTTCTACTAAGTATAGATTTCACAAGTGTTAGTAAATATGTACATTTTCTATTTCGTATTTATTTTATAATATATATTTTTATATTTTTTATTTTTTTATTTTTTCGTGATTTTTGATTTTATATTTTTTTGTGTTTTTTGATTTATATTTTTTTGTATTTTTTTGTTTTTTATTTTTTTGCTGTTGTGCGGAAAGAAATCGAGAGTTTAGATTAGGTTACAAAAAAAGGAGAAATTCTAAAGTAGATTGAAAGAAGATTTATAAGGTAAAAGGGTTTAGATCAAAAGAAATTATAAAGAATTACAGGACTTTTACACAAACATTACGTGACGAACAATATAGAAAAACACTTATGTGTTAAAATTATAGTTTATAAAATAAGGGCTGGCAGTGATTTGCTAATCATATATAATAATAATTTTGTTGTATAACATAGGAAAAATTGCAAGAGGGAAGGAAATCTTTACTAAACATACAAGGAGCTGTAGTTTTATTTTAGCTCATATGTTTAGTTTCAGATTTCCTTTCTCTACTTGACAGAAAACATTTTTTATACAAAATACTCACAGAAAATGTCCGCGGTGTTTCTACCGACATGATAATTATATTTTATGGTAATAATATTCCTGGTGTTCCTGATTATTACCCTAATCACTGCCATTGGGTCAATTTTTTTGTTACTGAACATGTGGTGGCATCTACTGTTCCATATTGCACTCATGATGGTTTGAGTGAGTGTCAACAGCAGCTGCGAAGTGGGGTTTTTCTCCGATAAATTCGCTGTTTTAATCAAGAAAATCGAATTTATCGGAGAAAAGTTGTTTCGGGATGTCAAGGAGTTATATACGTGTTTAAAATACTCCCAAATTTCAACAGAAGGAGAACAGTAATTTAAACCTTATACTTCTAATGGGTAGAGAACGTGTGAAATTTGCTACTCAATACAATAATGTGGATTCAATCATGGGTTTTTTACATCCAAGAAGTGTGGTTCTGAAAGTTGTAGAGCCTTTGATATTAACCAAAGGTCAATTTATGCAATGCGTTCATGTGGACAAGGCCATACTGGCCTTAAAAGATTCTGTTATCTTATGAATCTTCCACCGCCAATGACTAAAAACACTTACATTAAAATTGTTCGAAAAATTGCTATTGAAGTTGAAGCAATTGCAGTAGAAACCATGTCTGATGCTGCACTTGAAATTATAAAAGCATCCCAACATACTACTGATGAATTCAAATTAATAAATACCAGTGTTTCTTGTGATGGTACTTGGCAACGTCGAGGTTTTTCCTCATACAACGGTGTTTATACTGCAATATCAATGAGTACAGGAAAAGTTTTGGATTGTGAAGTATTATCCAAATATTGCAAACAATGTTTTTTGATTATAAAAAAAAAAAAAATACAGACCCTGATGCATATAAAATGCTAAAAAATACTCATTTTTGTAATCTCAACTATACTGGCCCATCCACCGGTATAGAGGTCGCTGGAGCAAAATCAATTTTTGAACGATCTATTGAAAAATATAAACTTCGCTATACTGAATTTTGTGGTGACGGAGATAGTAAGGCATTTTCATCTGTTGAAAGAGTGTATGGTGATACAATAGTTTCAAAATTAGAATGCGTTGGTCATGTGCAAAAAAGAGTTGGCACACGATTAAGAAAATTGAAAAAGGAAAGGTGTCTAGGTGGTAAAGGAAGACTTACTGACGCAACAATTGACAGATTGCAAAACTATTATGGAATTGCAGTAAGAACCAAAAATCAGTCTGTTCATGAAATGCGCAGTGCTATACTTGCTTCATTGTTTAATGTTGCTTCCTCAAAAGAAAATAATTATCACACCTATTGTCCAAACGGTGAAAATAGTTGGTGCTAGCACAATATTGATCGAAAACATCCCAATCAACCTTCTCTCTATAAACCTGGCCCTGGTTTGCCACGTGATATTATTGAGTTACTAAAGCCAATTTATAAAGAACTTAGCTCTAATGAATTACTTGCAAAATGTATGCATGGAAAAACTCAGAACCAAAATGAGAGTCTTAACATGATGATATGGGAACGAGTACCGAAAACTAAATTCTGTTCATTTTTACATTTGAAATTTGCAACATATGATGCTATTGCAAACTTTAATATTGGAAGAAAAACATCAGTGATGACTTATGAAAAACTCAATATGATTCCAGGAACATTTATGATAGATGGCTGCAATAGAAAATAAAATACGCTTGTATCAATCGTCTTACAAAAATAAATCCAATGTTAAGTTGCGTAGAAAAACAATCAGGGGCAATAAAAAGAACAAAAATGATAAGGAAAAGCAAAAACAAGGAACTCTTTATGCTGCTGGTAGCTTTTAAACATTTTGCTTTAAAATTTACAGACATTGTTTATTTTAAAAATATTTTATTGCATTTTTTTCTCTTTTTTAATTTTTAAAGTGTTTTTTTGCTAACTTCTATTTTTCAATCTCCCGTCACAGTTATTTCATTTTCTAGTAATCAGTTTTTAATCAAATTTTCAGCAATGATGTGTTTTTATATGATGTATGCAATCTGGCAAAATTTAATTATAAAACATTTCAGAGTTTGAGATATTGCTGTTTTAGCACTAAAAATTGGCTTATTTAAAAATCTTCATAATCCGTGTAGTGCTACATGGAAACTAATAGTCAGATTTAAAAACTTTTGGCAGATTGCATAGATCAAACTGTTTTTTATCATTGGGGCAAGTTTTACTTTGAATACTCTATTAGAATCTGAGATATTTTTGACAGTGCGACGTGCATATTTTCCTATATCCGCCATTTTAGGTGATTGTCATGACAACATAACCACCTGTAATTTTATAAATCGATTTCGTTTAATAAGATCTTTCATAGGCTTAGTTTTAATTTTGACTATAATATTTCACTTCCAAGATAATTTTGAAGGGGGTATACCACCTTAAAGCACGAGTTTTCGTTTGAGCTGACGTAATACGAACAATAGGACGCACTGGACCATAACATTCCACAAAAAAGCGCGAACTACAACAATACAATTTACGACAGCTTAAGCGCTTTGTTAATAATAGAACATGCATTTCAGAATAGAATGTAAAAGAATTGAAAAAATTAACAAATTTGAGGTAGAGAGAAAATAAAAGAGTTTTATTGAAAATTAAAATAAACAACAGAAAAAAAAAAAAAAACTAGAAAAATTAAAATGAAAGAAAAATCTTACGACATCTTCTCCGCACAATTTAAGGCATCGTATTTATCAAAGTTAAAATTTAAATTTTGGTCGTCATCGATAATGCCATCAGTGTCTATCTTTTCTTTTTCCAACAAAACCGCGGTGTTTAATTCCTCAGTGTTTACTGCACATGTCACTTCGCTGCTGCTTTTTTTAGAATTAAAAGAGTATTCTGATTTATTTTTTGCCCTTTTCCTTCTCGATACTTTTGTTTCCTCGCTTGACTCCTTTTGATGTATTGCGATTTCATTTTTAGTTTCGTTGATTTCAACGTTAGTTTCCACAATTTCAGCTGTTTCACTTGACAAAGTGTGCTCTTTGTGCTCAAGTATACTTTTTTCAGTAGAGATTTTTCCCGCAACTTTTACATTTGTCAATGCAGTTGACTTTTCAATTCTTTGAGATAATTGTGGTTGACCGTTGTGTTTATACCTCAACGTGTACCCGTCGACGTTTTGGTATCTTGGTAAAGGGTTAAGATGGGGGTTTTGCCAGTTCTTTATAACAATAACGACGTTTCCGGTAAATATATTTTCGCCATGGACATTTACTTTTTGGCAACTAAACGAATCAAACACACCTCTCCCAGCAGCGAGAAATTTCCCCAACGTAGTTAAGGCAGTAGTACCTCAATTAACTAACATACCAATTGGTATGTTTTGAACTAAAACATTTCTAACATATTTCTGTGTTATTGACAAAGTTACGTTTTTGATAACTATTTCTGCGGCAAGAAATTCACTCACTTTGTTTGGATTGTTAACTACAAACTCGAAGAAGCGGTTATTGTAATGTCTAGTAACACCCCACACATAGCACAAAAGATTTTTTTTCGCGAGAACTTCTAGAAATTCTTCGACACTACAATTAAGATCGCCATATCTACAGAGAAGTACAGGGTAAGCATCGTTAGAAAGTGAGGGTTTGAAAATTCCAAGGTTAACTTTATCAGTTTCACCACTGACTCCAGGTGCCACCACGCTGGCATAACTTTTAGCCATCTCGAAGCAATAAAGGGCAGCCGATACAAAACCACAAGGAAAACAGGAACAACAAAACTATTATCAATCCAATTCGCAAGAATTAATTCTTAATAACCATCCTACAATAAAAATAGACAAATAATCACAATTATGTAAAAAGTTTAGATGTGATTTCTTCCGACGACGATTTCCGACGCGTTAAAATGGAGAATTAATTTTCAATTACTACGTAACTAGCGGTTACAGGAATACCCTTATTTATAAGGAATTAGATTCCTTATATATACCCTTATATATAAGGAATTAGATTCCTTATATATAAGGGTATTGCTTGTGGGTTAGTTTTATTAAAAATATTTTTTTTATTACAATGGTCTGGACAAATGTATTCAGTGCGTTTACAATATTGTTAATTCAACAAATTTGTTAAATACTGTAATTCATTTATGAGTTATGGTATTAAACGATATATTTGTCAAGACATAAGTAACTAAAAAAAGTTTTAGAAAAAAATATTTTTTTGTTAAAAAATTTAAATCGCAAAGTTGCAATTAGTTAATTGCAACTTTGCGAATCGAAACGCTGTTTTCGTGACAAATTTATTAAAAGTAAGTTAGAACTAATTTTTCATATATTGTTAAAAGTTTAAAAAAATACCAGTATGGTTTTTTTAACTTATAAATATAAGTTAAAAAAAAAACCATGACTCTTATAATTACAACAGTGCACTTTTAATAAGTGTAAACTAAGACGCAACATAACGTCAAAAAAATCTATATGTATTTTAATTGCGTCTCACATTTAGATTATATCAAGTCACATCAGGTTTTATTTGATCAAAAGCTATTAAATTTATAAGTTTAGAAAATAATGTTTATTAAATAAAACCCACAAGCAATCCAATCTAATTATTATAGGTATTGTGGTTTATTCCCCTTCGGTTAGTTGCCATACAGAAACCACCATACCAAGGCACGCCAAGATATGTTCAGCCCCCCAAGAAGGAGCGACATAACCTCTTTACGGTCGAGAGTAAAGTGAGTTTTGGAAGACCGAGGTTATTAAAGAACAAAAGATGGAAGTAATCGTGTTAGAAAGATAGCATAGAGTAAGCGGACAGGATTGCATATGATGTTAGATTGTGCAAATATAATTCAGCTATTTCAAAAGAAACAGGGATTATTTGAGATCTCAATCTCATTATTATAGGTATTGTGGTTTATTCTCCTCCGGCTAGTTGCCATACAGAGACCACCATACCAAGGCACGCAAAGATATGTTCAGCCCCCCAAGAAGGAGCGTCATAACCGCTTTACGGCCGAGAGTAAAGTGAGTTTTGGAAGAACGAAGTTATCTTAGAGTTAAAGATGGAAGTAATAATGTTAGAAAGATAGCATAGAGAAAGCGGACAGGATTGCACGTGATGTCAGATTGTGCAAATATAAATTAGCTATTTCTTAAGAATCAGGAATTATTTGAGATCTCATTATTATATATATTTAATCTCTATATATCATATTGTTGTTTATTTCTCTCCTCCGGCGTCTGCCTTGTAGAGATATTAATAATGAATACAATGGCATTAATTACAAGACGGTCCACTGTTCCACTACTAAGTCACATATAAAACTCACAAGAGATAAATACTTAATATAAAAAAAATGAAGACCTCACAAACACAAAAAAGAAGAAACGAAAATGAAATAAAATCAAAAAACAAAACAAACAAAAAAAAACAAGAAAAACATGAAAAGCAAGATTCGAAAATAATCGAAAAAGTTCCACAAATAATCTGGGCATTTTAGTTTAGAAAAAAAGATTGTTGTTTATATCTATTTTAATTTTGTTATCTTCGCTCCAGATTTTTTCACATTGTAAAAGAAAAAACTCTTTACTGTTTGATATTTTAGAAATTTCGAATTCTTCAAACAAAATCTTTTTGATTTTGTTTTGGAATTCCTCTAACAAACTCACTTTAGCAAACATCAACTTTTCATGGAACGACCTCATTCTATTACAATATAATTTATATAAAAGTTCGTTAAGAAGTAAATTTCCAATATAAAAACTATTTACAGGTGTTAAAGGAAAAAGTAAAGTTTTGAATGTATTTTTAAGAGGTGGATGATGTGGATAGATTTTATGAATAAGAGCGAGTGTGTATTTTATGAGTGGTTGTGCTTTTTCACATCTAAACATCATATGGGGAAGGTTTTCCGTTTTTTTCATACATTGAGGGCAGAGATCGTCTGTTACAAAGCCTCTTTTTTTAAAAATCGAGTTGGTTAGAATTGCAAAGTGTATTAGTTTGTATTTAATTTCGTCTGCTTTATTGTTGATGTTACTTTTGTGGATGTAGTTAAATAATTGGGACCAGTCTTTTGTTGTTATGTTTCTCATGCTATATTTATAGTAGTCTGCCCATCTGTAAAATTTTCCTGTTAGGTTTATTTCTGCATCATTTTTGAAGATAGTGTATACATTTTTTGGTTTGAGGTTTATAAATTTGAGAGAGGGTGAGTTTTTTAGATAAATAGATGTTAGTGCTTTGTTGTGGTCGTAATTTTGGCTTTGAGAATTTATGAGGTGTTTCCATTTCGGTGGTAGTGAATTTATTATTTTTTTTAGAAGGTGTTGCTTTATATCGAGGAGTTGACTCTCAAGAAAGCCGTTAGCAAATACTTTTGAAATGTCGCCTATCTTGATTATGCTGTTGTTTGTGGATTCTGGTGATGGTTTAAGGATTTTACGCTCGTGTCTTATATATGGATTGTAGAATATGGGTTTAGTACTTCCTCGATGGTAAGATTTTTGTGGTTGTTGAATTTTCTATAGAGATGACTCCATGTTTTTATTGTTTGACGGTAGTAGGGGGGGTAGAGTTTTTAATGAGTTTGAAGAATGCGTGGTGAGAAATATAAGATTTCCTTGATTTGCATGTCGGTAATTATTAAAAATATGAAGGGCTGAATCTTTCCACGCTTCCTGTTTGTTGTCATCAAAATATTTGGAAATCCAACTTAGTTGAATCGATTGCAGTTTTTTTTTCACGTCGATAATGTTTAAACCGCCTTTATTGATAGGGAGTTTGGAAATTTGTTTAGGTGTTTTTATGGAGCTATTATTCCAAAGGAAGTTGTCGTTTTTTCGTTCTAATAGTTTTATGGTTTTGTCACATGGTATAGGTAGGGTGAAAGCAAGATGCCATAGGCCACTTAGTAGTGTTTGGTTGATTATTAGAGCTTTTCCTTTAATCGATAATTTAAATCTTTCCCACTTTTCTATCTTTTTGTCCAATTTTTCTATGCTTTCGTTCCATTGTCGGTTGATATATTGATTAGAATTAGAGAAATTAACACCTAGACTCTTAAGAGTAGTATCATGCCATACGAAATTTAGAAAACTGTCTTTTATTATAGATCTGTATCGTCCAAGCCACAGACCTTGGCATTTGGAAATGTTCAACTTTGTTCCTGTACCTCGTTTGTATATGTTTAGAGCGTTGCCTAAAGCTATTATTGAGTTGTCAGTCGATAGGAAAAAGACAGTGTCATCCGCATACTGTTGCAGTTTAGTTTCTTTATTGTCGATTGTGATTCCTTTAATTTCTGGATTTCTCCTAATAAATCCTGCAAAAACCTCTGCCTGAAATATATAATGTATCATGGAGAGGGGACATCCTTGCCTAACTCCTCTGTATATATTTATTTTGTTTGATAAATAACCGTTTATTTTAAGATATGCACTGATGTCATAATATAATGTTTTAATTACATTGATAAAGACAACACTAAAACCAAATTTAGATAAGCAATCATATAAAAAATTCCTGTCCACACGGTCAAAGGCTTTTATTTGGTCTATTGACACAATGGAGGCATCTAAATTAATTTTGTTAGCTATATAAATTATGTCTCTTGTTTATCAAAAGAAACAGGATAATAATGATATCATAAAAAAACACGAGATGTTCCGACATCTCGTGTTTTTTTATGACATCATTTAGAATATTAACTAAAATTTCACCAATATTATCAAAGTTTGATTTGTAAAATTCGACTGTTAAACCATCATTCCCGGGTGATTTGTTATTTTTCATATTCGTTAATGCGTTTTTGACTTCAGATAATGTTATTGGTTCGTCCAATGATCGTTGTTGTTGTTTAGATTTTTTTTTAATATCCGAATTATCTAGTATGAATTTTTGGAGTGTGATATCATTTTTAGTGTCTTTGTATAGTTTTTGGTAGAAATGTTCAAAAGCTTTAGTGATGTCTTTGGTGTTATTTTTTTCAATTCCGTCTTTGTCTTTTATTAATGTTATGACTTGTTTAGGAACTTTTGATTTTTCCAGGTGGAAGAAGAATTTGCTCGATTTTTCACACTATGTTCGCCATTTAACCTTTGCTCGGATTTCAGCACCTTTGGCTCTATTTTTTTCATACATTTCAAGTTTTGTTTTTAATGCATCACTCAAGTTTTTCATTTTTGGGTTGTTATGGGCTTTTTTTAACGAGTTTTTTAATTGTTTTTTTAGTCTGTATTCTTGAATTCGAGTTACTTTAGCTTCCGTTTTGCTGAATTTTTGTGAAAATATTTTTATTTGTTTTTTTAGATGGTCCTAGTCAGTAGTTTTATTTTTGGATTGATCAATTATAGAGGCGTGTGTTTTAATAATTTGGGAAATGTTTTCAATGTATTCTATTTTTTTTAAATTTTTATTATTTAAAATCCAAATTTCTTTTCCAATATCAATGTTATTTATAGAAATCGCCGCACATACGGCATTGTGATGATCAGTAAATGTCATTGGTTCGTGTTTAATGGAGGTAAATTGGCGCATGTGTTTACTTATATATATCCTGTCAAGTCGAGAGAATGTTATGTTGTTTGTTGATTTACAGGTTTATTCTTGGGCATGTGGATTAAAAATACGCCAAGTGTCTTCGATGTTTAAAGTTTTTAATAAAGTTTTAAAATCATTTGTTGACAAACATATTTTTCTGTTTATTTGTGGATATCGATCAATATCATCTAGGACCATATCAAAATCACCTCCAAATATGATAGACATATTTATTTAAATTTTTTGTTTTGATTGTTTTTGTTATTTCTTTAAATAAATTTTTCCTTTTGATTTGGTCAGCATAACTTGAACCGGATTTTCCGTAAACATTTATTATTAAAAAACTGTGATAATCGTTTCCTACAAGTATGTAATTAAAGTGACTTTCGTGGTCTTCGTAATGGTCAATTATTTTTAGATTATGCTTTGTTTTATTAATTAATGTTATAGTACCTCCTGTGTGTGACGTACCGTTAGAATAGTAGCCAGGATTATTCCAAAGTTTTATAAAATTTTCTGCGTTTTGTGCATTAAGATGCGTTTCTTGCAATAAGAAAAAATCAAAATTCATTTTTTTTAATTTTTCTATAATTATGTTTTGCTTGTTTATGTCAGCAAGTCCACAAATATTTACGGAGAATATTTTAACGGTTTCCATTTTTGTTTTATTACGTTTTATGATATGTTTGTGGTTTGTGGTGATATAATTATTGGTATGACAGTAAGAGTAATTAAATGCGTAAAGGAATGGAATGTCAGATGTTTTACATTTACAAAAAAGTTTTCTCGTAAAAAAATAAAATAAAAAGATTGAACCAGATAAATTAGAGAAAAAAATAACAATAATATAGTATAAAAATATCTCATACCGCTTTTTTTCTTGGTAATCTCTTCGGGTCAATTTTTTGAGGAGTCGGTGGTGGGGCATTTTTTTTATAAATGTTTTTATCGTTTTGCCGTATTTCGCCTTCTTCCATTTCTGATTCTATATCGCTAAACTCATTTTGTTTGTTTATGGTCTTCTTTATCTTTCTTTCCTCTTTTTTTTGACTTTTACTTTTCACAATTTCAAATGCTGGTTCAGTAGGAGCAATTTTGGTTACTTTGCTTTCGGATAATTTTAATGTCAATTCATTATTATTTTCAGCTAGTTGATAACTAGATACGAAATCATTCGATTCGTTTTTGTATTTATTATGGTGTTTATTTGGAATAGTTTCTGCTGTTGGTTTTTCCGTAGGTTTTCGAGCAATACACTGTTGTTGAGGCGGATGAGAATACTGGCATGTAGAACAAAGAAAGGATTTACCTGCATAGTGTAAAGCTATTTTGATACCACCAATTTCAATGGTATGAGGGATCTCCTCTAATTTTACTTTTGGATTAACTCGAAATAGTCGTCGGCCGTCTTTTAAATTACGGTCAAATTTATATGTTGTGTGTGTTATTGAATATACTTCCCTAATAAATGGATCCAATTCTGAAAGAATATCATGGTCTTCGACTAATGGGTCGCATTTAACCGTAATTAGTAGCCCTATGTCAGAACGTATTTTTAAATTGATGTTTTGGTTACTTCCAGATAATTGAATGGTTGATTCGCTAACATGTATAGCGTCTTCTTTTCTTTTTAGTTCCATCACCCAATTTCCTTTTTTGTTGTAAGTTAAACTATTGATTTTATTTTTCCCGATAATTAATGATTCTTTCTCGTATTTTTCTTGAGCTCTGTTTTCTTGATATTTTTTATTGAAGCTTTCGGTCGGATCCATATAAACATGTAAGTCTAAAATGCATTTAAGTCGATTAGATTTTGAAGATGTAACACTCGCGTAACTTGCCATATTACGACAACAATAAGCAAAACTAGCAGTGTCTTAATAAATTTTCACGATCTCTAAATAAACTTCAGCCAAACAGATCAGGTGCATACCTTATTAACACAAATACTGAAGTAGTTTAGATGTGTTTTTTTCCGTATGGTAACGTAAAATAAACTAAATTTGTGACGCGTTAAATTCGCGAATTAATTTTTAATTAATACGTCGCATTATATATTAATTATTTTACATTATATATTAATTAATACATCTCTATATATATTCTCTTATATATATTCAATCTCATTATTATAGGTATTGTGGTTTATTCTCCTCCGGCTAGTTGCCATACAGAGACCACCATACCAAGGCACGCAAAGACATGTTCAGCCCCCCAAGAAGGAGCGTCATAACCGCTTTACGACCGAGAGTAAAGTGAGTTTTGGAAGAACGAAGTTATCATAGAGCTAAAGATGGAAGTAATCGTGTTAGAAAGATGGCTTAGAGAAAGCGGACAGGGTTGCACATGATGTTAGATAGTGCATTTATAATTCAGCTATTTCATAAGAAACAGGAATTATTTGAGATTTTATCTCATTATTATATGTCTCATTATTCTAATCTCATTGTTCTAATCTCATTATTATATTTATTTATTGTAATTTATTCCGTCATCCAGCTAATTGCCATACTGACGTCCTCATAAATAATTTACAAGGTTTTTAAAAAAAAAAACGAAAAAAACGAAAAAAAAACAATTACAAAGATGTCCTTCGGACCCGTAAATATAATAAAAATAACTAACACCAAAAAAATAAAAAATTTAATTTCCGAAGAAAAAAAGAAAAAATAAGAATTAATCGAAATAGTCACGAATATCTGAAATCAAATTTAATCTTCCATTTATAAAAATGTTTCTTATTTCATTTATGTGTTTTTCTTGTTTATTTTGTTGTTTCAGCATTAAAAATTCATTTGAAAACATTTTTTTAACTTTTTTTTCGAACTTTTCTAACAAATATTTTTTCGTAAAAACTTTGTTTTCATATTGACTTTTCATTCTGTTAAAATAAATTTCACATATAAAAATCTCCAACAACAAAGCCCCAAAACATCTCTGGGCTTGATTTTTTTCGTATCCAAAAAATATAAACTTAAAATTGTTAATATGAGGATATTCGCTAGGGTAGAGCTGATCTAAAATATCTAGTACAAAAAATATTAAAGGCTGTACTTTTTCACATTGATACATCATGTGTGCAGTATTTTCATCTTTTAGTTTGCATTGTGGACAAAGTTTGTCTTTTCTTACTTTAAGGTCAAGCATTTTTTCATTAGTTGGCAATATGAAATGTGCAGTTTTAAATAGAATTTCACTCGCCTTATTGTTTGTATTTCTTTTCTGAAGTTTTATAAAAAAACGTTTCCAATCTTTTTCTTTATATCTTTCATGCTTTCAAAAGTATTTTTCCATTCATAAAATTTATAATTTAACTTTTTCGTTGGTTTATTTAATAATTTGTATAAAGTTAAAACAGTTAGATTTTTATATTCGTATTTTGGTTTTCTTTTAGCTACATACAATGGAGACTTTTTAAAATCATAGTTTTGACATTCTGATAAGATTTTTTTATTCCATCTTCTTGGCAATGCTTTTGTAATAAATTCTAATTCTTTCTCACTCAAGCCAATACTTTTGTAATTTAAAAAACCCGGTTGAAATGTTTTGGTAATGTCAGCTACAAGGATTATATCATTTTTAATATGGATTTCGCTTGGAGTTAAATACTTATTCGAAGATGTTTCTATCATTAAATTGAAAAAGAGAGGCTGATTTAAAATTTGTTCTATATCGGTTACAGGTACAATATGCTTTTGTTTTAGTTTATGCCAATTAACTAAGAGTTGAGAATAAAACGGGGGTAATAATTTGATTTTAGTAGGGATTGTTTCGAAAATGTGTTTACCTTGGTTTGCATTTCTATAATTATTAAAAATGCAAAACATTGCATCTTTCCAAGGGCCGCATAAGTTTTCGTTAAAAAGTTTGCTGACCCTTTGCAGTTGAATTGCTTTAAGTTTATTTATTAAGCAGTTAACTCCTGCGCCACCCTCATTTATTTTTTGTTGTGTTTTTGTCTTGCTTAATCTACAAATTTTGCCTCCCCAATAAAAGTTACTAATTTTTGTTTCAATTTTATTTAAAATGGCTTTGCCAGGTAAGGGCGCTATAAAGGCAAAATGCAGAGCTTGTGGGATAATCAATGAATTTATTATTGTTTTTCTGCCCTTAAGCGACAAGTTGTACTTTTGCCATTTTTGAAGAGAGTTTTCCATTTTGTAAAAACGCTCCTTCCAGTATGTTTCGTACTGGAAGTTTGCGTTATTTGAGAAAAATACGCCTAAACTTTTAAAGACGTTTTCTTCCCAATTGAAATTTAAATGTTCGCTTTTATCTTTAAAAATGTTTTTGCCTAGCCATATGCCTTGGCATTGGGCAATGTTTATTTTCTTAATAAAATAAGTCTTAATAAAATTTTATTAATAAAATTTTATTAATAAAATAAGTCTTAATAAAATTTCTCATTATTATATGTATTTAAATTGTTTAATAATTGACATCTTAAATAATTCTAGTTTTCTATAAAATAGCTAAATCAGATTGCTAGTGGGTTTGATTTAAAAAGAAACTTCTTTTGGAAAAAACGGAAAAAAACACATACTGAAACTTTTTAGTCTTCCTTGTGGTTTTTACTGTTAAAATATTGTTTTGAAGAATTTATCGTCAAGTTTTGTATCGAGTGGAATTTGATTTTTATTGAGTGGAACTCATGGCCAAGAGTTATGCTGGCGTTTTGTCTACTGGGAATTCATCTGTGCTGCCGAAAAGCAATCTTGGAATTTTTGGTGCGAAAGCTGAAATTGATAACTCAAACGTCTTGGTGTGCCGGTACGGTGATTTAAATTGTAGTATAAACGATTTTCTTTCTGCCCTGGCTTGTAAAAAGTTGCTCGGAAATGTTTGGGGTGTGACGAGACACTGCGCCAACAAACTTTTAGAATTTGCTGTGATTAACAATTCCTCGTTGTCATCATTTCTTGACACTGACATTGAAGTTAAAGGATGTGTTTTAACCTTTTAACAGAAGTTCGTTCGAAAGGTCCACGTGCTAGTACAGAACATTCCGATTGGCACGCTAAGGAATGGCTGTCAAAGCGCCATCATCCTGCTTGGCAAACACCTCGCTATAGGAAGAGGGGAGTTCGACTCCTTTTATTTGCAGAAGTGTAAGGCGCACGGTGAGGATATTTTCACTGGTAACGTAATTATCATTTTAAGAAACTGGAGGAACCCTTCTCAAAACCCTCTACCTCGATATCAAAATGTTGATGGACTCACCCTAAGGTACAAACATCAAGGCCAGCCCAAACCAAATACTCCAAAATCATCAAACCATTTCACCCACAGTTTCAACCCAACCAACTATATCACAGATCGACTGGGCCAGTGTAGACATTGATGTTAATAGTGGCAATGTTGACATCAGTGTCGATATGGATACTGATAAGGAAAAGCCTAATGAGAAAGAACAGCTTTCAAAAACTCCAAAACTAAAAATCTGCCCAGCCGACAAGAAAACGACTGGGAAAATCCGAATGTGAAACACTAAAGAAACTAACAAATACAATAGAGAAAAAAGAAACCGTGAATTTGGAGGAATTTTTGTTTTCAAAAGAAAAAGAAGGGACGTGTTTCGACGACGAGACGGATTCACTAATAATCTAATAATTTTATTACAACAATTATCAAAGTTACTATGGAAAATCAGCCATTTCCCAAAATAATTAAAAATTTGGTTATTAAAATGAGCCAACTCCAATTATTCCTCCTAAGTAATCAATTAAATTAAACATCCATAAAACTTCATTGTAAACCTATTTCTGAATTAAATCTACCAAAGCGTGTTTTGAAACTAAAAAAATGAGAAGTTGTTGGTGAAAATGCAAAAGAGACACTTGATCAATTTGTATATCCAATTGTAAAAAAACTAATTGTCAAACTTAAATAGTGGCACATGCGTTAAATAACTGATTAGGCATAGTTTAAGAGTTTTGAAAAAAACAAATTGAAAATATTAGTCTGTTTTGAGTTCGATCGCGATCAGACAGAAGACCTAAAAAAAAAAAAAGGTCGTCATGCAAAATTTTTACTAAAGACAATTGATATTTTTTTTGAAAAAAATTTTTTAAATTGGAGCATGCTGAAAGTTTTTTAATTCCAAATGACAATAGGCGGGTGAATAAAAAAAAGCAATTGCTTTTACTCAGCGTTTCGGAGTAATTGTTAAGCTTTGATCATTTTCACTTAAGAATTTTTTCTCCAGAATTTGTTTAAAAATTCTTCTTTGTTCTTTTGCATTCCAGCACTCTATTGCATACCTCAAAGTTTGTTCAACTTCGGAGGGAATTTTACTTTTAGTGCTATTTTTACCTTCTTTTTATTTTGAATTAAATTTCAAAATTTAATCAGTTTTTTCGGCATTTACTTTAATACAATTTAAATTACTGTAAATATTGCATGTTTTTGTCAGCTTTTTAAGACCAGAGAGGGTAGAGCTTAAAAGTATGATATCATCCGCATATGCTACCACACTAGTAAAGTTACCGTATACAGATACAGATACAGTATACAAAGTACCGACTGTACCTTGATTTTTAATAGATTCACGATGACTTTTAGTATAAATGTTATAGAGTTGAGGTGAAAGAATTGATCCCTGTCTTACTCCTTGCTTTAGAAGAAAAGAGTTTGATTTACAACCTTGATGTGAGACTGGTGCACTACTATTGTTATATAACGAAGAGATTGTGTTAACTATACAGAGTGGTAATTTTTTATCGAAATATAATTTATCCAATAGGATATCCCAGTTACAGCCATCAAAAGCTTTTTCTGAATCTAAAGAGCATATGTACACAGAGGAATTGTTGCTGTAATTGTTTCCCTAATTAAAAATTTAGCATGTAGCGTTGAACAGTTAGCATCGAATCCAAATTGTAGAGAGTGAGTATCTCTAATATCCGGAAGTAAAACAAGGATTAGGTATTCTTGAAACTTTGTAAATATTGGTGCAATGCTAATACCGCGATAGTAGCTCGGGCTATCTAAAGATTTTTTGTTCGATTTAACAAGGGGTACAATAATTGACGTCGACATTGATAATAATGTCCATCCATAATTAATGGAGTAATTAAATTTTATTAAAGTATCACAATTTGCGTATTTCAAATGTTCTGCTGAGATACTGAAAGAGTCAGGAGATTTTCTTAATTTTAGGTTCAAAACAGCCCTAATTATATTCTCTTCAGTTATTGTAAGTTACAATAACTGAATGATGATGTTACAATTTGTAACATCATCATGTTTTGCACACGGGGTAATTCTCCGATGATTTTCATTACAATGTGTTATTTTTGAAGTATTCAGTGCTCTTTTGAAGTGGTTTGCGAATTCTGAATTGATTCTTTGTCTTTTTTATTATTTATGGTAAATAATCTAGAGCTTATATCTTAGTTTAAACATCTAAAAGCATTCCATAAGTTTTTTTGGCCTAATATTTTTTAACTTTTCAATTTTAAAACAGCGTGCGCAAATTTTAATATTTTGAGCCAACTTGACGGCTTTGCAAAAGCTTTTACGAGCCATTAGGTAACGATTGAAAAATACAGAGTGTAAATCTTTTAAAAAATCAGAATCTCTCCATTTGTTAAAATGAATTGAAAGAATAGTTTTAGAGCAACTTTATTCAGGTGTCCACCAAGATTTTGAATACTGACATTGCTTTTTATTTTTAAAGTTTCCTTAAAAGATATATGAGCGCTGCCAGCAATTATTTTTATAGATTTGAACAAAGTTGTATTGATAATTATCTGTAAAATTAAGATTGTTAAAGCAATTGGTTTAATGATCGTTATATAAGTTTATAAAGTTAGAATCGTTCCAAGCGTACCTAGGAATATTAATATCTTTTGCTATTTCAATGGCATTGTACTTAGTGTGCTTACCTCTAACTTCAACTGATATGGATAGTGGTGGATAATCCCTTAAATTATTTGAGCACTCAGGATAAACAATACATTTAATACGTAAAAAATTTGTAAATTTCGGTATGGCGACGTGATCAATATATGACGAACTCGGTAGTGTCTGGTGTCGATATGTATAAGTAGGGCCAGAACCTTTAGTTACATCTACTAGTTTTAATTGATTTATTTTTTTAAAATTCAGATAAGTGCACAGAATAATTATTTTTTTTAAAATTCGATCTTTCAAATAAATTATATATTTTGTGTAGAAAAGATTGGTCACTGGCTATAACTATATTACCGTTATATTTGTAACTATTAATTAGACCTTTGACGATCTCTAGTTGACGTCTGTATTCTTCCAGTGATGAGAGACTGTTCCGCAATGAGGAGAGGTATATTCCAATATCTAAAATATTAAATTCAATTTTTTTGAAATTCAGTGCTAAAATATGGTCATCCTCGTAAATTACTGTAATATTTTGGAATTGAGTTCTTCGCATAAAAAACGCATTTCCGCAAAATGGTCGACTTTTTTCATGTTTTGTCGACTGATGAACATAAATGGAGTGTGTTTTATTAGATAAGTCTCTTATTATGGAGTATTAAAGTTTAGTCATCCAATATTCACATAAAAATATTATATAATGAGATTGTCTATGTGACTTTGTAAAATCAATGTTTGACTTGAGTCCCTGACAGTTAAAAGTACATATATCGAAAGTTGTTGAAGGTTTTTTTTTCTCTTATGCTGCTTGGATCTATTTTCAATTAAAAATTGTTTATCCTGGCTCCCGTTATACAACAGATTTTGTTCACTGTTTTTGAAAAAGCATTTTATCCTAAAAGGTTTTACAATTATGTTATTGTGCCATAACTCAGGGTTGAAATTTTTCATTTTTTCCTAACTGTTTATTGTAACTCAAAACAATCTATTATACTAATTTATTTTGTTTGGCGTAATGTCCATTTTACTATATAATTTTGAAAAATCTTCTTTAGCAACATGATTGCATATGTCTCCCACAAAAACGCAACCGTTCTTCATCTATTAGGGTGGCGCAGATGTATTTTTTATACATTGTTTCCAGTTTAGGATGTTAAATGCTGGATCTTCTTGACTCAATGCATGGGTTTTGCTTGTGTCTCTGTTTTTATGACAAGGCAACTCATTCTATTATCTCCTAATGAGGGTATAGCTCTAAAAACTCAGTTTTATGGTTCTGAGGCCGGCTGGTAGTCAGGTTTCCCAAACTCTGTGGTAGCTCTCAGAGAGGCTGATTCCATCAACAGCTGAAAAATATCAAAGTATTAACAGTGCCATGTTGCGCATGGATGGTGTCCCTGTTTGTACTTTTTGAGTTGTCAGTCGATAGGAAAAAGACAGTGTCATCCGCATACTGTTGCAGTTTAGTTTCTTTATTGTCGATTGTGATTCCTTTAATTTCTGGAATTCTCCTTATAATTCCTGCAAAAACTTCTGCCTAAAATATATATAGTATCATGGAGAGGGGACATCCTTGCCTAACTCCTCTGTATATATTTATTTTGTTTGATACATAACCGTTTATTTTAAGATATGCACTGATGTCATAATATAATGTTTTAATTACATTGATAAAGACAACACTAAAACCAAATTTAGATAAGCAATCATATAAAAAATTCCTGTCCACACGGTCAAACGCTTTTATTTGGTCTATTGACACAATGGAGGCATCTAAATTAATTTTGTTAGCTATATAAATTATGTCTCTTGTAAAAAATTTTTTAAATTGGAGCATGCTGAAAGTTTTTTAATTCCAAATGACAATAGGCGGGTGAATAAAAAAAAGCAATTGCTTTTACTCAGCGTTTCGGAGTAATTGTTAAGCTTTGATCATTTTCACTTAAGAATTTTTTCTCCAGAATTTGTTTAAAAATTCTTCTTTGTTCTTTTGCATTCCAGCACTCTATTGCATACCTCAAAGTTTGTTCAACTTCGGAGGGAATTTTACTTTTAGTGCTATTTTTACCTTCTTTTTATTTTGAATTAAATTTCAAAATTTAATCAGTTTTTTCGGCATTTACTTTAATACAATTTAAATTACTGTAAATATTGCATGTTTTTGTCAGCTTTTTAAGACCAGAGAGGGTAGAGCTTAAAAGTATGATATCATCCGCATATGCTACCACACTAGTAAAGTTACCGTATACAGATACAGATACAGTATACAAAGTACCGACTGTACCTTGATTTTTAATAGATTCACGATGACTTTTAGTATAAATGTTATAGAGTTGAGGTGAAAGAATTGATCCCTGTCTTACTCCTTGCTTTAGAAGAAAAGAGTTTGATTTACAACCTTGATGTGAGACTGGTGCACTACTATTGTTATATAACGAAGAGATTGTGTTAACTATACAGAGTGGTAATTTTTTATCGAAATATAATTTATCCAATAGGATATCCCAGTTACAGCCATCAAAAGCTTTTTCTGAATCTAAAGAGCATATGTACACAGGGGAATTGTTGCTGTAATTGTTTCGCTAATTAAAAATTTAGCATGTAGCGTTGAACAGTTAGCATCGAATCCAAATTGTAGAGAGTGAGTATCTCTAATATCCGGAAGTAAAACAAGGATTAGGTATTCTTGAAACTTTGTAAAAATTGGTGCAATGCTAATACCGCGATAGTAGCTCGGGCTATCTAAAGATTTTTTGTTCGATTTAACAAGGGGTACAATAATTGACGTCGACATTGATAATGATGTCCATCCATAATTAATGGATTAATTAAATTTTATTAAAGTATCACAATTTGCGTATTTCAAATGTTCTGCTGAGATACTGAAAGATTCAGGAGATTTTTTTAATTTTAGGTTCAAAACAGCCCTAATTATATTCTCTTCAGTTATTGTAACATCATCATGTTTTGCACACGGGGTAATTCTCCGATGATTTTCATTACAATGTGTTATTTTTGAAGTATTCAGTGCTCTTTTGAAGTGGTTTGCGAATTCTGAATTGATTCTTTGTCTTTTTTATTATTTATGGTAAATAATCTAGAGCTTATATCTTAGTTTAAACATCTAAAAGCATTCCATAAGTTTTTTTGGCCTAATATTTTTTAACTTTTCAATTTTAAAACAGCGTGCGCAAATTTTAATATTTTGAGCCAACTTGACGGCTTTGCAAAAGCTTTTACGAGCCATTAGGTAACGATTGAAAAATACAGAGTGTAAATCTTTTAAAAAACCAGAATCTCTCCATTTGTTAAAATGAATTGAAAGAATAGTTTTAGAGCAACTTTATTCAGGTGTCCACCAAGATTTTGAATACTGACATTGCTTTTTATTTTTAAAGTTTCCTTAAAAGATATATGAGCGCTGCCAGCAATTATTTTTATAGATTTGAACAAAATCGTATTGATAATTATCTGTAAAATTAAGATTGTTAAAGCAATTGGTTTAATGATCGTTATATAAGTTTATAAAGTTAGAATCGTTCCAAGCGTACCTAGGAATATTAATATCTTTTGCTATTTCAATGGCATTGTATTTAGTGTGCTTACCTCTAACTTCAACTGATATGGATAGTGGTGGATAGTCGCTTAAATTATTTGAGCACTCAGGATAAACAATACATTTAATACGTAAAAAATTTGTAAATTTTGGTATGGCGACGTGATCAATATATGACGAACTCGGTAGTGTCTGGTGTCGCTATGTATAAGTAGGGCCAGAACCTTTAGTTACATCTACTAGTTTTAATTGATTTATTTTTTTAAAATTCAGATAAGTGCACAGAATAATTATTTTTTTTAAAATTCGATCTTTCAAATAAATTATATATTTTGTGTAGAAAAGATTGGTCACTGGCTATAACTATATTACCGTTATATTTGTAACTATTAATTAGACCTTTGACGATCTCTAGTTGACGTCTGTATTCTTCCAGTGATGAGAGACTGTTCCGCAATGAGGAGAGGTATATTCCAATATCTAAAATATTAAATTCAATTTTTTTGAAATTCAGTGCTAAAATATGGTCATCCTCGTAAATTACTGTAATATTTTGGAATTGAGTTCTTCGCATAAAAAACGCATTTCCGCAAAATGGTCGACTTTTTTCATGTTTTGTCGACTGATGAACATAAATGGAGTGTGTTTTATTAGATAAGTCTCTTATTATGGAGTATTAAAGTTTAGTCATCCAATATTCACATAAAAATATTATATAATGAGATTGTCTATGTGACTTTGTAAAATCAATGTTTGACTTGAGTCCCTGACAGTTAAAAGTACATATATCGAAAGTTGTTGAAGGTTTTTTTTTCTCTTATGCTGCTTGGATCTATTTTCAATTAAAAATTGTTTATCCTGGCTCCCGTTATACAACAGATTTTGTTCACTGTTTTTGAAAAAGCATTTTATCCTAAAAGGTTTTACAATTATGTTATTGTGCCATAACTCAGGGTTGAAATTTTTCATTTTTTCCTAACTGTTTATTGTAACTCAAAACAATCTATTATACTAATTTATTTTGTTTGGCGTAATGTCCATTTTACTATATAATTTTGAAAAATCTTCTTTAGCAACATGATTGCATATGTCTCCCACAAAAACGCAACCGTTCTTCATCTATTAGGGTGGCGCAGATGTATTTTTTATACATTGTTTCCAGTTTAGGATGTTAAATGCTGGATCTTCTTGACTCAATGCATGGGTTTTGCTTGTGTCTCTGTTTTTATGACAAGGCAACTCATTCTATTATCTCCTAATGAGGGTATAGCTCTAAAAACTCAGTTTTATGGTTCTGAGGCCGGCTGGTAGTCAGGTTTCCCAAACTCTGTGGTAGCTCTCAGAGAGGCTGATTCCATCAACAGCTGAAAAATATCAAAGTATTAACAGTGCCATGTTGCGCATGGATGGTGTCCCTGTTTGTACTTTTTGAGTTGTCAGTCGATAGGAAAAAGACAGTGTCATCCGCATACTGTTGCAGTTTAGTTTCTTTATTGTCGATTGTGATTCCTTTAATTTCTGGAATTCTCCTTATAATTCCTGCAAAAACTTCTGCCTAAAATATATATAGTATCATGGAGAGGGGACATCCTTGCCTAACTCCTCTGTATATATTTATTTTGTTTGATACATAACCGTTTATTTTAAGATATGCACTGATGTCATAATATAATGTTTTAATTACATTGATAAAGACAACACTAAAACCAAATTTAGATAAGCAATCATATAAAAAATTCCTGTCCACACGGTCAAACGCTTTTATTTGGTCTATTGACACAATGGAGGCATCTAAATTAATTTTGTTAGCTATATAAATTATGTCTCTTGTAAAAAATTTTTTAAATTGGAGCATGCTGAAAGTTTTTTAATTCCAAATGACAATAGGCGGGTGAATAAAAAAAAGCAATTGCTTTTACTCAGCGTTTCGGAGTAATTGTTAAGCTTTGATCATTTTCACTTAAGAATTTTTTCTCCAGAATTTGTTTAAAAATTCTTCTTTGTTCTTTTGCATTCCAGCACTCTATTGCATACCTCAAAGTTTGTTCAACTTCGGAGGGAATTTTACTTTTAGTGCTATTTTTACCTTCTTTTTATTTTGAATTAAATTTCAAAATTTAATCAGTTTTTTCGGCATTTACTTTAATACAATTTAAATTACTGTAAATATTGCATGTTTTTGTCAGCTTTTTAAGACCAGAGAGGGTAGAGCTTAAAAGTATGATATCATCCGCATATGCTACCACACTAGTAAAGTTACCGTATACAGATACAGATACAGTATACAAAGTACCGACTGTACCTTGATTTTTAATAGATTCACGATGACTTTTAGTATAAATGTTATAGAGTTGAGGTGAAAGAATTGATCCCTGTCTTACTCCTTGCTTTAGAAGAAAAGAGTTTGATTTACAACCTTGATGTGAGACTGGTGCACTACTATTGTTATATAACGAAGAGATTGTGTTAACTATACAGAGTGGTAATTTTTTATCGAAATATAATTTATCCAATAGGATATCCCAGTTACAGCCATCAAAAGCTTTTTCTGAATCTAAAGAGCATATGTACACAGGGGAATTGTTGCTGTAATTGTTTCGCTAATTAAAAATTTAGCATGTAGCGTTGAACAGTTAGCATCGAATCCAAATTGTAGAGAGTGAGTATCTCTAATATCCGGAAGTAAAACAAGGATTAGGTATTCTTGAAACTTTGTAAAAATTGGTGCAATGCTAATACCGCGATAGTAGCTCGGGCTATCTAAAGATTTTTTGTTCGATTTAACAAGGGGTACAATAATTGACGTCGACATTGATAATGATGTCCATCCATAATTAATGGATTAATTAAATTTTATTAAAGTATCACAATTTGCGTATTTCAAATGTTCTGCTGAGATACTGAAAGATTCAGGAGATTTTTTTAATTTTAGGTTCAAAACAGCCCTAATTATATTCTCTTCAGTTATTGTAACATCATCATGTTTTGCACACGGGGTAATTCTCCGATGATTTTCATTACAATGTGTTATTTTTGAAGTATTCAGTGCTCTTTTGAAGTGGTTTGCGAATTCTGAATTGATTCTTTGTCTTTTTTATTATTTATGGTAAATAATCTAGAGCTTATATCTTAGTTTAAACATCTAAAAGCATTCCATAAGTTTTTTTGGCCTAATATTTTTTAACTTTTCAATTTTAAAACAGCGTGCGCAAATTTTAATATTTTGAGCCAACTTGACGGCTTTGCAAAAGCTTTTACGAGCCATTAGGTAACGATTGAAAAATACAGAGTGTAAATCTTTTAAAAAACCAGAATCTCTCCATTTGTTAAAATGAATTGAAAGAATAGTTTTAGAGCAACTTTATTCAGGTGTCCACCAAGATTTTGAATACTGACATTGCTTTTTATTTTTAAAGTTTCCTTAAAAGATATATGAGCGCTGCCAGCAATTATTTTTATAGATTTGAACAAAATCGTATTGATAATTATCTGTAAAATTAAGATTGTTAAAGCAATTGGTTTAATGATCGTTATATAAGTTTATAAAGTTAGAATCGTTCCAAGCGTACCTAGGAATATTAATATCTTTTGCTATTTCAATGGCATTGTATTTAGTGTGCTTACCTCTAACTTCAACTGATATGGATAGTGGTGGATAGTCGCTTAAATTATTTGAGCACTCAGGATAAACAATACATTTAATACGTAAAAAATTTGTAAATTTTGGTATGGCGACGTGATCAATATATGACGAACTCGGTAGTGTCTGGTGTCGCTATGTATAAGTAGGGCCAGAACCTTTAGTTACATCTACTAGTTTTAATTGATTTATTTTTTTAAAATTCAGATAAGTGCACAGAATAATTATTTTTTTTAAAATTCGATCTTTCAAATAAATTATATATTTTGTGTAGAAAAGATTGGTCACTGGCTATAACTATATTACCGTTATATTTGTAACTATTAATTAGACCTTTGACGATCTCTAGTTGACGTCTGTATTCTTCCAGTGATGAGAGACTGTTCCGCAATGAGGAGAGGTATATTCCAATATCTAAAATATTAAATTCAATTTTTTTGAAATTCAGTGCTAAAATATGGTCATCCTCGTAAATTACTGTAATATTTTGGAATTGAGTTCTTCGCATAAAAAACGCATTTCCGCAAAATGGTCGACTTTTTTCATGTTTTGTCGACTGATGAACATAAATGGAGTGTGTTTTATTAGATAAGTCTCTTATTATGGAGTATTAAAGTTTAGTCATCCAATATTCACATAAAAATATTATATAATGAGATTGTCTATGTGACTTTGTAAAATCAATGTTTGACTTGAGTCCCTGACAGTTAAAAGTACATATATCGAAAGTTGTTGAAGGTTTTTTTTTCTCTTATGCTGCTTGGATCTATTTTCAATTAAAAATTGTTTATCCTGGCTCCCGTTATACAACAGATTTTGTTCACTGTTTTTGAAAAAGCATTTTATCCTAAAAGGTTTTACAATTATGTTATTGTGCCATAACTCAGGGTTGAAATTTTTCATTTTTTCCTAACTGTTTATTGTAACTCAAAACAATCTATTATACTAATTTATTTTGTTTGGCGTAATGTCCATTTTACTATATAATTTTGAAAAATCTTCTTTAGCAACATGATTGCATATGTCTCCCACAAAAACGCAACCGTTCTTCATCTATTAGGGTGGCGCAGATGTATTTTTTATACATTGTTTCCAGTTTAGGATGTTAAATGCTGGATCTTCTTGACTCAATGCATGGGTTTTGCTTGTGTCTCTGTTTTTATGACAAGGCAACTCATTCTATTATCTCCTAATGAGGGTATAGCTCTAAAAACTCAGTTTTATGGTTCTGAGGCCGGCTGGTAGTCAGGTTTCCCAAACTCTGTGGTAGCTCTCAGAGAGGCTGATTCCATCAACAGCTGAAAAATATCAAAGTATTAACAGAGCCATGTTGCGCATGGATGGTGTCCCTGTTTGTACTTTTGGTGTGCATTGCCGAGGCCACATTTGGAGCCCTTTGTTATGGCTTAGGGTTTATTAATAGTAATGTGGCAATTGGTTGGGCTATTAAACAGTGTTCTGAGTACTATCTATGCTTTAAGTCAAGTTCTTCAACAAATTTAAAAATGAATAAAGTACCAAAAACTATAAAACACAAAAAAACCATCACCATCACTAAGTTCTCTATACCTATCATTCACTAATATTTGTCTTCGAAGTAACTTTTCTTCAGTTGAGCCTTATCTCTTGCAAAGTTCACCCAACCTACTTGCTCTTTGTGAGACTAATTTGAGTTCAGCTGTCTCATTCTGGGATCTTAGTGTTGATGGTTATCTTCCTTTAATTCTTAAAGACTCCAATAGTCACATGCTTGGCCTGGGCATTTACATTTGTAAGAATTCACCCATTTGTCGTGAAACTAGGAATCCACAGACTATTCTTTGAAACTGTGAATGAAAAATGAAACTTTGAATCCACAGACTATTCTTTCATGTGCTTTTTGTTTAGCACCACTTCACTCTATCGCCTTTCTCTTTACTCTATATTGCTCTCCTTCATCTCAATACTACACTCTTTTTGATGTTATTTCTGATCATATTGACCAAGCCCTCTCTCTTTATCTATCAGCCTATATTGTTGTTGTCGGTGACTTTAATGCTTATCACACTAAATCTAGTGTCAGTGATTCTGCACACATTAAAGTCCACAACTTTTGCCTTTCTCAATCCCTAACTCAAATAGTCAACTTTCTAACTCGCTTTCCTGACAACCCGAATCATTTATCTTCTCTACTCGACTTATGTCTTGTTTCTGATCCTAGTCAGTGCTCAGTTTCTCTACATTAACCCTTAGGTGCTTCTTATCACAGTTTGATCCCTCTAAAACTAATATCTCATTCTTCTCCATCACCTAAATCCCCCTATTATCGTACCTCTTACAACTACCTTAAAGCTGACTTGGACTCTTTCCGTGATTTTCTTTGTGATGGCCCATGGGTAGAAATTTTTTGTCTTCCTGTCGACAAATGTGCTTCTTATAACTTCGTGGATTCAGGCTGGTATGAAACCTTTTGTTCTCTCTCGAGGATTCAAGGTCAAGCCTCACTCTCCTCCATGGTTTTCCACACACTGTGCTCCTGCGATTGCCAATCGAAACCATTACTTTTATACCTATAAGCAAAACAGTTCTCCAGAAAACAGACGTTTATTACTGCTAGAAACCATTGTAAAAAGGCTTTGTCTAACGCCCAAAGCACGCTATTCTCAGGTCATGAAATCTCGTATCTCATCTCAAAAATTAGGCTCTCGTGACTTCTGGAGAATATTTAATAGTATTAACAATAAGGGCAAAGCTTTAATTCCACCTCTCTTGTATGGTTCTTGTATGGTTGTATTTCTTCAGACTTTGTCAATTTACGTAAAGACAAAGCTGAGTTGTTTGCTAAAAACTTTTTATCAGTATCATCTCTTGATTCCACTAGTTGCATTCTACCTGATATTGCCAACAAACAGGTTGAACCATTTCTTGACATTCGTATCACTCCAGCTTCTGTATCTCATAATTGGTTCGAAATAAATACACTAGTTTATAAAATGTACAGATTTAGGTTGCTGCAAACTTTTTCAAAATCCTCTGTTAAGAAAATATGTTTAATATATAAAACCTTTAATAAAATATGTCTTTGCTATTTTTTTAAAGGTTTTATATTGAATAAGTTGGTTTTTTTTTTGTTTTCATAAAGAGTACTAATTAGTCTTAGGAAAAAGGTGCGAAAAGCAATATATCTTAATTTTCTGATATTAATAGTTACATTAAAATTTTTTTTTTTCTAAGCGGTTTTTTTTTGGGTTTGTTTTTTTTCTTTTGACACACTTATACAGCGCTAGTTAAAATAATTAAACGTAATTATTATTGATTACAAAGTTTTTGAATAAATCAATCATGATAAAACAAGAAGTTTTTAGTTTTTATATTTAAATAATATAAAAAATAAAAAAAATTTTGTTTTAAAATTTTAAAATTTTTGATAAAAAGGTTATAAACAAAATAAAATGATTTTTTTTTAAATTAATTCACCTCCCCCAGGACACTACAGATGAGGAGGCTACTTGTGGTTATAGTTCTCTCTCAACTCTATAACTCCGAAACACGAACCTTTAAGAACAAGGCCACAGAGCGGAGAAACAACCTGAGCGCAGTACTATCAGGGACGTGGTGGGAATCGAACTCGTAACCTCTCGCTTATAAAGCGAGCGCTCTACCACCACACCGCAACCGCATTAACAGTAGTTTTTGAAATTTACACTATATTGTTTTCTTTACACTTAGTTTGCTAATTTAGCTTTATTTATTTTCATTAATGTCTCTCATATTATAAAAAAGTTTTAGAGATTTGAAAATGGTAGTAATATTATGAAATATACATTCATGTACCAGTGACGGATCAAGGGGGATCGGGTTAAGCACCCCTTCCCCCTACCAAATATGAAAGTCCTAAAGGACTTTCAGATTTGGTAAGGAGGACTATTTTTAAATGTAATACAAAATACAAAAATTTTTTTTAAATATGATACAAAATGTAAAAAAATTTTAACATCCCCCCTCCCCCTCCTCCACAACCACCACCAAAAATTCCCGAATCTATCACTGTCATGCACAAGTCAATGTTTGTAAACATAACTCTAATTACTTTTGCATAATCCAAATTAAACATTGATTTTACAAAGGTTTACTTATCTCAAACAAAATCCTCAAATATCAAATTACAAAAAAAATTTTTAAATGGGTTTTGTTTTATAAATAGTTTGTACAGAGCCTAAAACTAATTGATCTGCAAGCATAATAGAATTAGCAATGTGTTAAAAAAAAAACTTTATATTATGTATAAATCATAATTAAAACTATGTTTTTACTTATTATATTATATACAAATTATAATTAAAAGTAAATTAGTTACTGTTTTATAGACTTTATTATTATAAACTTATATATATATATTCATATATAGGTTTTAGATACCATATTAGTTACTGTTTCTCGCAGTACCAGGAATTAGCCAAATGCTAATAATCATAATAAAATACTGTATTATAGAGTTTTATGTGTTAGTACAATCATCAGACAAGTAGTAAAAAGTTTATTTTGTTACGATTTGTTTAGTAGAAGTTCCGGTCTATATGTGTGTTTTAGATCGGAAAATGTAAATAATCTCTAACAAATTAATATTTTATTTATTGCATCTCTAAGCTAATTAAAAAACTATCCACATACATAGCTTATGTAATATATTTCAAAATTAAATTAATATCTTTATTTTTTTATATCTATATATATTTTTGTATGTTTGTATATGTGTGTAGTATTTATATATATATATATATATATATATATATATATATATATATATATATATATATATATATATATATATATATATATATATATATATATATATATATATATATATATATATATATATATATATATATATATATATATATATATATATATATATATATATATGTATATATATATATTAGCTTAAAACAAGCATGAGATTTTTTCATCTTGCAATATCTCTCTCATTGTTTGCTTCAGGTAAGTAAACAACTGTTGATTTTATGAAAAAAAAAATTATATCTAATCATAAAAACAATTATTATATACATATATATACACACACGCAAGCTATGCTTTGAAATTTCCTTGATACGTTGAATTTTAGCCATACTCAACAATGATACCAAGTAACTAAAAACACTTTTGAACGCAAGTCATTTAAGGATTGATGTTAGGACAAATACATTCAGGACAACCCTCCAAACATACATTATAACACCACCAAAACGTGAGCTATACTGAGAAAGTACGCTATGGATGAAAAAATATTCTCCAATTGAGAAAAACTACCAATGTTCTCCTGAGACGGTCGTGACGTGACGTTTTTGTTGAGCATATGTATTGATGTGATTGCTGAGCATATGTATTGATGTATCATTTCAATGTGTGTCCCCTGAAGACTGCTGAATCTTTTAAGAACTGTTAGGTTTCCACCAATCAAAATTGGTTATAGTTATATTTTAAATACAAGCAATAAAAGCAACAAAACAATAAAATAAATACAACAACACACACGACCTACACCTTAATAAAAACTTAAAACTTTTTTTTATTTTAATTATTTTGTATACATTAACAAAACTTTTCTTAACAAAAAGAAAATCAAAACCAAATTTAAAAAGTAAATATAAGTTTAAAAATAAATTTATATTCATTATGACCTAATTCTGCTTTTTTTAAATTAATCTGCTTGATTTTAATTAATCTGCTTGATTTTAATAACTGTCAGGCACTTTGAAACGTTCCCATGATTTCTTTTATGGGTTATGACTTTTTGACTTTTTTTAAAAAAAAAAATTTCCTGTATCATAAATCGATGAACTTTTGTTAGAAAACATTGAAAACATTCAATTCCTCTATGTTGTAAAAAAAGGTCACCTCGCAATTAAAATTACGAATCGTCATTTATTTAATCTTGTTACTGCTACTACTAATACGTGTGGCTTTGCTGAAAACCATTTAAAACTTGTATAGATTAGAAGTGTTTAGAACTTTAGAACATTTTGGAAAATTCCAGTTTATTTTAGACGAATTTAGAACATTCTGGAACAATTTAGAACATTCTGGACCAATTTAGAATATTCTAGAACAATTTAGACTGTGTATATACAGCTGCTTATCTAATTTTATAGTTATTACAGAAGCAATACATAGCAACATACAAGCCTAGCAATAGTAGCATTCAGAAGCCTTGTTCTTCTGAATGTCTGGACCAATTATCAGGTAAAATTTGAAGACTCTCATAAAAGAAGAAAAATGTCCCTTTGGAAGAATATTCACTGGAAGAAAAGTGCAGAATGCCTCTTCAAATACATATATTTGGACGCTACCATTTCCTTGAACCAAAAATCAAAGGAAGAAAGGAGCGAATAGCGGAAATTTTCAAAGAAGTCACCAAATTGTGGAAAAATAAACTAAATTTTCCTCATGTATCTGATCAAGTTATTCGAGCATAACTTAATAAAATACTGAAATGTTATGATGAATATGTCAAGCGAACCCCTTGATGAAAGTTTTGATGTTACTAAAGTGGATAGAACATCTTCTGAGGACAAACGTGGATAGTTATCTTCCGAGCACAAACAATTGTACCATTTCCAAGTGGAAAGCAAAGGAACAGTGGGATACTCTACAGGCCAAGCCGCCAATAAAGAAACAATGCATCCCTCTAAAAGATTAAAAATTTCTAATAAATCATTCAACTCATCATCAAATTATCCTGGTTTTAATGATTCTGACTCTGAGGCTGACGACATTGAATATGAAAACAATAAAGAAGAAGATGAGACTCCTTCACCAAGCAGAAAACATTATAAAAGCAAAATTGCAGTCAACTAAGTAACCTACACACGAGTATCAACAAACAAAGCTGCTAAAATATTCAAGCAATTGGCTCGTGAAGACATTGACATCCCAACTTCATGTCAATCATCTATTTACAAGTCAACAATCAAAGAGATAATTAAGCTGAAAAAAGAAATGATTGAAAAGTTGCATATGGAAAGTCATATGCAACTTTCAATATGGAGAGCCATCCATACTACAGATCCCCAGACGTAATCAATGCGCAGAGCGCGCAATCAAATTAATAAAGGAAATGTATTCGTCATGCAAAAATAAAGATAACTTGCACCTTCTATTCCTTCTATGCAACAAGCAAGAGCAAGAGCAAAATTAACGGTCTGAGTCAGTTTTGGATTGAAAACTTATTGTATTACATGACGATGACATTTTAAATACATTTGAAAACATAGTAGTACTTATGTCAAAATCAATTTTTCAATGGCGGGGTGAACTTTTTTCATAAGATATGCAAATAATAGTTTATTTCATGCTTTTTATGTAAAAGTTCATCAAACTAAAGGACAGGAGCATGAGGTTAAAAGTAATGTCATAACCCTAATATATATATATATATATATATATATATATATATATATATATATATATATATATATATAAATATATATATATATATATATATATATATATATATATATATATATATATATATATATATATATATATATATATATTAGGGTTATGACATTACTTTTAACCTCATGCTCCTGTCCTTTAGTTTGATGAACTTTTATATATATATATACATACATATATATATATATATATATATATATATATATATATATATATATATATATATATATATATATATATATATATATATATATATATATATATATATATATATATATATATATGTATGTATATATTCATGTACTTGTTTATTTGAACCGATGAAAAGAAGAACAGTATTAGTCCAATTCTTTCATTTCGAGATATTTGAGTATTAGATGTTTGAGTATTAGATAGATGAGTATTTGAGTATTAGATAGATGAGTATTAGATATTTGAGTATTAGATATTTGAGTATTAGATAGATGTTTGAGTATTGTTTCTTGACTAGTTCAAATCTACTTTATGGCAAAAAATATTAAAAGAAAGATGGACTAGTACTATTTTTGTAGTACATAGAGAGATCGACCTAAGTTTAATGAAATTATTAAAAAAAGGTGCAAATAACAAAAAATGGACTAGTACTGTTCTTCTTTTCACCGAGTCATTTATGAACCGAAGTACTTGTATATTTGCTTTTATACATAAATAAACACATAAATGCTCAACAGATTATCATGTATCTAACATACATATATGGTCGTTTGCCATTCCAGACAATTTTTTTATAATTTAAATAATCATATATAAATGACATCATTATATAGAGCTTGACTTGACTTAAAAAATGAGGGGTCATTTGGCGTTCGAAGTTAGGCGGATCTAAAGTTATTGAGTTTTTACCATAAATATGGCAAATTTGCTATATTTATGGTAAAAACGAAAAATATTTTTGAACCGTTATTTCATTTGATTTGAAATTTTCTTTAATAATTAAACTTTTTTTTTAAACGGGATTGACCAGAATCCTCTATTTTACAAACTGAGGATTTTACCTTATTCACTTTGTTTAGGAAAATAAATTTGAGGTTATTTATAATTACACCATGCAAATATGCATAAACGAATCATGGAATCCAAATAATCAATTTCTTATCGCGGCCCCTATTTATATAACAAATTAATTCCAAAATACACCTTAATTACTCTTTCTGACAATATATTTTCTTTAAAGTCAAAACTTTAAAATCTTGTTTTTAATATAGATAATTACATAAAATTGTTCTAATTCACATGATAAATCAAAGTTTGAACTAAATTTAACTTTAATTTAAATACAACATGAGAAAAGTCGGATTTATATATATATATATATATATATATATATATATATATATATATATATATATATATATATACATATATCTAAAAAACATTAAAAAAAAATTAAAAAATAAAAAAAATACTCACACACAAATCATAATACAACTAGAAAAAAACAAAACAAAATTTTATCACAATATTTAAAGTATTTGTGCATAAGAATCACAATGTTTATGTGTATCTTACGTAATACCCCAAGGTTCTCAATGATAAGATTTATTCAGTCTTCTACGAGTTCCCTGTAACAATATAATCTATCTTAACAAGTCCTTCATAATATATTCAACTAATGCTTCCTAAATTAATTTTTTAAATTGTTTTTTCTTTTTTAACTAAGTGATATTTTTTCTGTTAAATGTATTTTAGCAGTATTTGATTAAATATATTATTTTGTAACGGAAGTATATTTTGCCTATATTACGATGTGAAAAAGTTGTAACTAATATGTAGTCGTGAAAATATAAAAAAAAAAATAAATAATACATTTTATAGTTATTGCTAAATTTATCGACAATCAGTAAATTACTGCGTAAACCTATTGAAATCTGTTAAAATTATTCAGAATGACCTATTTAACAGACGGAAAATTCTTCAATAATGTTAAAATTTAATTTTTAATGAAAATAACTTACAGCAAATGAACTTTCTAAAATTCGGAGTACATACAACAGCATTAGACGGATATAATAACAGAAACTCTAATAATGTAAAAAAATTATTTTAAGAAACACAGATACACAATAACTTACTCTTTGAGATTGTTTATGCAAACCTTAAAAAATGCGTAAGATAAATGAAAATATTGTTAAAAAATATTTTTATTCTAAAACTTATTTCTTGGCTTTTAGTAAATGATTAGAAGAAGCAAGTTTCAGTAACGTTTGGTTACTCAACCTAATAATTATTTTTAACAATAGACACCATTGAGAAGGTAAGCCAAATTCAACACAAAACATCACAACAATAACACGATCATAAAAAACACAGATAATGTGGCACTAAACGCTCCTAATTCACACAAGTGTCATTTAGTGATGGGTTATTTTCTAACCAAAACTAATGATCATCCTGAAAAGCTCAAAGATAGTTTTATTTGCGGATGACATAAGAAACATATGGATTATAATCACCTTGTTTTAGAACTGACTTGCTTAATGTTGTTACAGAAAGGTAATAACCTAGCATCACCTTTTAATCAGACCTTTTGTTTTAATGTTAACAACATATCTAGTCTGTCATAGTTCTGTCTAATAACTGAACATTTTATTGTATTTGCTCATTGTTCTGGAGCGTCTTTTAAAGATTTAAAAACTGATAGCAGGTTGGTTTTAAATGTCTCTATACCAAATTTTTTGTAATTTTCACCTTTTTCATTTTCCTTATCTGTAACTGCTTTTTTGGAAATTTTTGCTGTAATAATTTTTTTCGAAATTTAGTTTGTCTTTATGACTTCATTACAATTTTATTTTCAGTACCTAAAATTTGTTTCAAATTGTCTTTACACAAATTAAACCAACATTCTTTCCAACTTCTGTTATCAAAAACTCATTTTCTTCGCTTGCCTTTTGTCGTATTATACAGAGCGAATTTCATCATTATACCTACCTCCTTTAAAAACGTCAATTACATTTTTTCTCTAGTCAAATTAATTTCTTTTTCCAATCTTAATTTTATTTGCAACAATTGGTTAATCCAACAATCTTTTGTAACATTTGTTTTGTTGACATTTCTGACATTTTTATTTTAACAAAATCGCTTGATATTTTCTTTTATATTCATTACATCTTCTAATAATTTGTCTATTTTGCAATTTAAGATGATTAATTCTCTGTTTGCATTTTTTATTTGATAGGTCAAACCACCAGATATTAAAGGTAGTTTTTTATCCAAAGTTTTTTGGAAACTAGGAGATTCTTTTCATTAACTAGCGTTTCAAGAAAAAAATTTTCAGAACCATTTCCAAAAGGGATGTATAAAATAGAAGTTGGGGTAACAGAGCACGAAAAATCATCATTAGCAATTTGCAAGTTTAAATCAGAGATACAAAAACAGTAACTTAATTTGAAATAATTTGCAAGTTTAAATCAGAGATACAAAATCAGTAACTCAATTTGAAATAATTTGCAAGTTTAAATCAGATACAAAAACAGTAACTTAATTTGAAGCAATTTGCAAGTTTAAATCAGAGATACAAAAACAGCAACTTGATTTGAAGCAATTTGCAAGTCTAAATCAGAGATACAAAAACAGTAACTTAATTTGAAAGAATTTCAATATTGTGGACAATAGTAGAACAAGCATTAAAGTTAAATCAATCTTTAAGTTCAGGTTGTTGTGAAAATATCATTTTAAATACATTTGGAATTTTTTTGCTATATCTATCTACAGCTGATTATTTTTGTAATTTTTTTTGAATTGTTTAAAAAGTATGATTTATATATAACTATAGTTAAAACAATTTGATGTAACACTCGTGCTGTGACACCACCTAGTCATAAGTGAAATAAAAACGCCCGCAACGTAGTTAACATATGCACTTTAATGAAGCAGGTCGGAACCATCAAAATAACAAAGTGTCGCCAAATGTCCAGGAGCCGAATTTTTGGTATTCGGTATTCAGCAAAATCACTATTTGTGACATTTCTAATCAAGGCGTAATATTTCAGGAAACCTGAGTGTTGAAAAATACCTTTTTGTGTTGGTTTTTGCCTCTTCAGACGTAGGCATGGATTTTTGAATACGGATGCGAGAGCAGTGAATTGAGGTTTTTCATGCAGGTTATATGACTTTTGAATTTTAGGGTGACGACTGGACCTGAAAAATGAGCCTGCAGCCTAGCAATCCACACATTTATTTATTGTCATTTACTTTAATTGTAATATAGTCCCATACATCACTTTCTTTCCATTTCGGCATCGTAATTAATCAATGCATATGTATATATTGTGAATTAAGAGTACCATTTATAACTATGAAATAATTATTATAATATATATATCAGAGCCGTAACCACAATTTTGATATTGAGGGGGGGGGGGGGGCCTGGGGTTTCTTTGATTAAAAAAAAAGAGGCGGAAGGAGTTATGATGAAAAAAAAATTTAAAAATAATAACTTATAATAAGTAAAACAAGCCTTTTTAAATTAGTTTTAATAATAGAATGCTGATAATAATTCGAAAAAATGTTGATAATAACACTATTCGATTTGACAATCGAATTGTGATGTGTAAAAACCTCACGTGTATTACAATAAATACTTCATTTTTTGCAATAAAATTCAGTATTTAGAAAATAAAAGGTTTTCGCAGATTTTAAGTTTATCGCAAGAATATAAATGCTATAGAAATAAAGCCATTCTATATATTTTACAATAGGTTTCTTATAAAAGGAATATTTTAAAAAAATTATTGGGGGCCTAGACCCCCTGGTTCCCCCGGTGGTTAGGGCTTTGTATATATATATATATATGTATATATATATATATGCATATATATATGTATATATATACATATATATATACATATATATATATATACATATATATATATATATATATATATATATATATATATATATATATATATATAAATATATATATATATATATATATATTTATATTTATATATGAAGGAAGTCTAACAATATACTCTTTCGGAAATTAAAGAAAAACTGCATTTTTCCCCGTAATAAACTTTTGTAAATGGTTTAATAATTTTTTTTTTGAAGGTTAAAAACATTATTCTTCCTCAGAAAAAAAAAATCATTAAACCATTAACAAAAGTTTACTATGGTGAAAACTGCAGTTTTTCTTTAGTTTCCGAATGAGTACATTGTTAAACTTCCTTCAAATATATATATATATTATATATATATATATATATATATATATATATATATATATATATATATATATATATATATATATATATATATAAATATATATATATATATATATATATAAATAAATATATATATATATATATATATATATATATAAATATATATATATATATATATAAATATATATATATATATATATATATATATATATATATATATATATATATATATATATATATATTTGAAGGAAGTTTAACAATGTACTCATTCGGAAACTAAAGAAAAACTGAAGTTTTCACCATAGTAAACTTTTGTTAATGGTTTAATGATTTTTTTTTAAATCATTCATTCAACGACATTCTACATATAATAATAAACATATAACAACAGCATTTTATTTTTGTTTTATATAACAGTGTAATAAATGTTTTTTAAGTTTTTTCCGTAAATTCACGTTTCGATATGCTCCTTTTGTATTCTTTTGAAATGAGTCGTTTCGCAAGTTTTTACTACCAAATTTATATTTTTTAATTTTTCGTATAAAACGCATTTCGAAAGGTGAATTTTTGCATGTTTAAATTCCATAATGGGATTTTTAAATCCATATCTTCTTTGAGTCCTTGTCAGTTTATATAAGTTCTTTTCTTTTATGAAAACGTTTTACCATTTTATTTTTCAGTCGTAAAAACAATAAAAATGATATTAGAAAAAAAAATTTAATTTGAGTTTAGTAAGTGTAATAATAATTCTTTCAAAAAAGGTTTTGAATATAAATTTTGTTTATTTTTGTTTATTTTAGTGAAGAGTGCTTCTTTGAGTATTTTTGCTAGCAAGACTGATTTAAAAGAAGGAGATAATGTTACTATAACAACTCAAGTTACATTTTTACCAGGTGAAGAATTAACTTTTATAAAATGGGTGAATAATCAAAATGTAGCATTAGCTAGTGCTTTAACTGCAGATTGGTTTGCAGTATTGCCAAATGGCAAAAGTATTTTTAGTGATAGAATTTCAGCTAGTTATCAATCAAGCGCTGGCTATCTAATAAAATTGACTAATTTGCGAGCCAATGATTCTATGAACTTAACTATTGTGCTTGAATATAGAAAACCTACCGAAAAAACATATGGTGAAGTTTACCAAAGTTTATTTATTGATGTAAAAGGTTTGTATCAAATTTTTTTATGTTGATGATGATGATTTTATGTTGATGATGATGATGATTAATTAATTAAATTATACAATAAAATCGATGTTCACATTGTCTGGCAGTTGTAAAAATAAGTTTCCAGTGTAAAAAAGTTAACAAAACAGTAAACATTAGGCTTTTATCCGAACTTCACAATTTACTTAAATTTTAAGTCTAAGTTTTGAATGTTTAAAGTTAAAAAATTCTTTATTTTATTTGAGATATTGTTATTTATTAGCTGACCCAGTAATTTTGAGTTTTCCTGAAGTGCTGTTTGTAAACGAAGGTAATGAACTGTTTGTAGAATCAACAATATATGGTAGACCAAAACCTAGTAGCAATATAGTGTATGGAGACCAAGCATTTAATGCCTATAATTTCTTTGACTTTTCTAACAATACCTATAAATATTTTTACAATTTGAGTGCTTTTTATGCCAACAGCTGTGGAAGTGTCTTACTGCTGAATGTTTTTGGAAATGGAGTTGCACGTAGCAGAAGTGTAACAGTTCTTGTTCAATGTAAGTTGTTTAATGTAATTCTTTATACTTGAATAAGACATTGCTAAAAAAAAAGTATTTAAATATTTCCATTGTAACTTAATTGTTTTTTTCTTTTGTTTAAGTTAATACGAAAATATGTATAAAGTTTTTAAAATTTGTTAACTAAACAAAGCATGAAAATTAATTTAAATACTGATTAACTTTTTCATTTATTAAATAATTTAACTAGTTTTTGTTTTATGAGGATCGTGTTGAAATAAAACTTAAGTGCATAAATAAAATTATATTAAAATACTATAAGTTGAATAACTTTTGTTTCCTTATTAAACGATTATTTAAAGTTGTTAATATAAAAGAGTGTTGCTTAATTTTATGGAAGCAATACAATATATCAAACTTTCAAAGCTGTTAATTCTAAACATAATTGTGAACGTAATTTATTATTTTATTTTTTTTGGTTTTCCAAACATCATTTGTTCTGTTTGTACTTCTGTGACAACAGATAAGATTAAAGGGTGACATTACAGGCTTCTTGTAAGGAAACTAAAAGCCCTACATTCAGTTTTAAGGTTAAAGTAGTAGGTTTAACTGTTTTGATAATTTATATATGTTCTCATGGTTGGAACATTTTTTTTTTTCATAAAGTTTGTTACTACATTTCGATTTGAAAAATTAAAAAACATCATATTTTATTGGGATTCTTATAAGACATTTAGCAAAAAAAAGTCTGCGCAAATATTTTAAAGTATATTTATTCAACTAATGTATTTCGATATCGAATGTTACATATATTTGGAAAATACATGCATTAATATTCTTAAATTTCACTTAAGTAAGTTTGTGGAGTTGTGTACCTGAGAATGCATGCACTTTGCGTTTTATACTCAACATAAGGTTTCGCACAATCGCCAGCTGAACTTTTTTGGTAGCTCTAATCCATTCATTTTTGAAGTCTTGTATGTTTTAGCTTCTTTTACATTGAACCTTAGTTTTCCTTTGACAATAGTCAAAAATACCTTTCGCTAGAATGTAAATCTGAATAATTTGGTAGATGGCAATCTTTTTGATCTAAATCTAATATATTCTCAAAGCCAGTTTAAAGTTGTCCCAGAGTAATGACATAATGCTAAATGGGGCCAAAATAACGGATTACCTGGATGAAAAAAGGCAAAAGACACTTCTTTGATGTACAAGTGTAACAGTTCTAGTTCAATGTAAGTTATTTAATGTATACACTTCATCTATATTTTAATGTTTACACTTCATCTATATTTTAATGTTTACACTTCATCTATATTTTATTGTATACACTTTATCTATATTTTAATGTTTACACTTCATCTATATTTTAATGTTTACACTTCATCTATATTTTAATATTTACACTTCATCTATATTTTAATGTTTACACTTCATCTATATTTTAATGTTTACACTTCATCTATATTTTAATGTTTACACTTCATCTATATTTTAATGTATACACTTCATCTATATTTTAATGTATACACTTCATCTATATTTTATTGTTTACACTTCATCTATATTTTAATGTATACACTTCATCTATCTTTTAATGTTTACACTTCATCTTTATTTTAATGTATACACTTCATCTATATTTTAATGTTGACACTTCATCTATATTTTAATGTTTACACTTCATCTATATTTTAATGTATACACTTCATCTATATTTTAATGTATACACTTTTACTATATTTTAATGTATACACTTCATCTATATTTTAATGTATACACTTCATCTATATTTTAATGTATACACTTCATCTATATTTTAATGTATACACTTTTACTATATTTTAATGTATACACTTCATCTATATTTTATTGTTTACACTTTATCTATATTTTAGTGTTTACACTTCATCTATATTTTAATGTTTACACTTCATCTGTATTTTAATGTTTACACTTCATCTATATTTTAATGTTTACACTTCATCTTTATTTTAATGTATACACTTCATCTATATTTTAATGTTTACACTTCATCTATATTTTAATGTTTACACTTCATCTATATTTTATTGTATACACTTCATCTATATTTTAATGTTTACACTTCATCTATACTTTAATGATACACTTCATCTATATTTCAATGTTTACACTTCCTCTATATTTTAATGTTTACACTTCATCTATTTTTTAATGTATACACTTCATCTATATTTTAATGTATACACTTCATCTATATTTTAATGTATACACTTCATCTATATTTTAATGTTTACACTTCATCTATATTTTAATGTATACACTTCATCTAAATTTTAATGTATACACTTTATCTATATTTTAATGTATACACTTTATCTATATTTTAATGTATACACTTTATCTATATTTTAATGTATACACTTCATCTATATTTTAATATATACACTTTATCTATATTTTAATGTATACACTTCATCTATATTTTAATGTATACATATCATCTATATTTTAATGTATACACTTCATCTATATTTTAATGTATACACTTCATCTTTATTTTAATGTTTACACTTCATCTATATTTTAATGTATACACTTCATCTATATTTTAATGTATACACTTCATCTATATTTTAATGTATACACTTCATCTATATTTTAATGTTTACACTTCATCTATATTTTAATGTTTACACTTTTTATAAAGTTTTTATAAAGTTTTTTTTTGCTTATTAAGTAATGCTTTAAATTCTAGTAACTATACTTTAAAGGCCGAAGTGGTTAGCCGCTTCGCTTCTGAGGTGAAACTTCTGAGGTGATTTTATATTTTAAACTATTTCCATTTTACATCATTTTTTATTATTTTAATAATTCTATTCATTTTATAATCTCGCCGTTTTACAAAAAGAAAAATATTTTAACGAAAAACACGCTGAAAAGTATAGTTATTGTACATTTTTTTGTTTATTAAAATTGTATGCAAAAAATATTGGACACAAAGAAAACTTGGACATAGAAAAGTTGGACATAGAAAAAATTATTGAAGAGTCGAATTATCTAATTGTTTAATCATTGAAAAGCGTTATATAAATTGTTCCTAGGAAAATTCTTCATTTATTCTGTTCTATTCATATTGGCTTCTTTTTAACATATTGAAAAAATAACATGCTGAAAAAATACAAAAAATTAGTTAACGGAAACATAAAATTTAGTTACTGGACACTGTGTCAATAACTGTCCATTAACAATGAGATAAAGAATAATGCATATAAATTTATGCCCATTAATAAGCAAAAACATAGTAACAAAAACATACCAATAAAACTTTTAAAAAAAAATACTTTTATATATTAGACACTTGTCCATTAACTGTCAATTTAATAAAAAATGTGATGCAGTTACTTGACACCCCCCACTATGCTTAACCTTACGGTAAAGAAGGGATTAATCGCATGATTTGCAAAATTATTTACGGAGACATCTCTGACAGTATTGTACAAGTTTTTTCAAATCTGTTCTTATTTTTAAAAAATAAGTTCTGTAAGGTCCAATGACTGTTCCTGTCCAATAGCTGTACAGTTTACCTTACTTATGCTATTAAAGTTCTAAGGCAATTAGTTAAGCATGCACGTTAAACACACATGAAAGAGACATCTTTTTTTGTTATATCAAAAAAGATTTTACATTAAAACTTTCGTTTTCTTCAAAACTATTTAACGGGGCAAGGATCCTAATAAATTGCAGGTGGTCTGAAACAAATCTTAATTAAAAACTTAAAAAAAAACTTAATAAAGAAAAAAAATTACGAAGCCCGTCCCCGTTTTTTTATAGAAATTTACAATTTTTTATAAAGTCTAAAGAGGTTATAAAGTATTGAACATTATTCATAAACTCAAAACAAAGATGTTAAAGCTTTTTATATTCTTCCACTTGCTACCTATTTTCTACTACCTGCTAAAAATTATTGAATAAAATGATTATATAAGGAATAAGTACAGAGATGCTCGGTATGGAATAGACTTGTAATGACCCGTATTATGCGGGTCATGGTAAGTCCATTATTTCTTATATTTTTAAGTTTAATTCCATATGTTTTTTAAACTTTTTATACCCATTGTAATTATTCAAAACAATTCAAGCGGGTATTCTAAATACTATTTAAATTGGTACTTAAACCGCTGATAAATAGCGGTTACAAAACGGCTACTGAAGCGTTAAAAATTTTTAAAAGTAAGTTATGTTGTATATATATATATATATATATATATATATAAAAACTATATATATTATCTATCTTTTAAAATTATTATTATTATATATATATATATATATATATATATATATATATATATATATATATATATATATATATATATATATATATATATATATATGCATATATATATATATATACATATATATATATATATATATATATATATATATATATATATATATATATATATATATATATATATATATATATATATATATATATATATATATATATATATAATAATTTTAAAAGATAGATAATATATATAGTTTTTTTATATATGGAATAAACTTGAGACTTATAATTTACTGGTCTGGACAGCTAGTAACAAAATATTGACATTATTATTGACAAATATTGATAACTTACGATTGAAATATTGATTGAAAAATGATGTATTAAAATAGAATAGTATTTAAGAATAAATTGTATCAAAAATAGTTCGTTATTAAAAAGTTAAACAGTTATTAGAAAAAAAGTTTCTGCAATTCCCAATATCCACAAAACTAACATGAACTTGACAGTAGATTCAAAACTTTTACTAGTTCAGGAATATTCTTGAAGAATACTTTGTATTTAATACAAAATGAGAACTTTCTCGAAAAGAAATCATCTTTAAAAATACAATTCTTCCACTCAAATAAGGAAATTTTTTGTGAAACAGAACAGTTATTTTCTATTTGTTTATAACAAATTGGGTTTTAACAAACTTTCAGCCTAAGGTTCAAACTTTCAACCTGAGGTTCAAACTTTAAACCTAGGCTAGGAACACGTTTTCATCGAAAAACCATGGGTTATCCATGGAAAAACAATTGGTTTTCCATGGGAAACCTGTGAGTTTACCATGGAAATGTGTTCCAAATACTCATGGAAATTCCATGGTTTTTCCATCTATGGAAAAACCATGAAATTTTTATGTGTATTTGGAACACCTCTCCAAGGAAAACTTATGGATTTTCTATGGTAAAGTAGCATGTTTTTTTTTCAAGTTTTATTTGATCTAATGTTATTTGAATTGCATATAAAACCATAAAAAGCAAATTTTATTGCACAATTTGCTAATATTATTGAGTTCTTTTGATCTATGGGATCGCCTTCACCGAATAAAACCAATAAACAAATATAAATCTTGTTGAATCCTATAAATCTTTGAAAAAAAATAGCTTTAATGCACCTAAAACATTAAAACTTGACTTGACAACAATATTTAATGCAAGCAAATGTATAAACATACTGAAAATACTTAAAACAAAAAATTACAAGTAATATCATACCACAAGTCGTATGTATAGAGTGATAAACAATTTAAATTGATTAAGAAAACAATTTTTACAGAAAATATACCAATTTACATGTTTATTATTTTATATTAACTATTTAATAAAAATAGTATTAATAAATTTGATAATAACAACTTCAAGTTTCAACAAAATAGAAAGAATCATTGGTACAACAAATTAAATAAAAAAAAAACATCAAGACCATTTATAAGTGCGATTGTACCACCAACTGTGTCTATATAACCAGGTAAATGTCAAACAAAGTACCATTCACATTTTGATATTCATTATTTTTTCAACACAGTTAGTATCATTGTCTATTTCACCAAGCACATTACATTATACAATTCACCAAAGACATAACATCATACAATTAAAATATACATACTAATTTTCTTTATTTACTCACTTATTTATACTTATAATTAATATCTATTATAACTTACAAAATTTTTGAATGTTCAGTATAAATGTTGCCAAATGTTGGGTAACATTTTTATTGAAAAAAGTAGCAATGAATATATCATTATTTATAAATAACAATTATAAGATTATTACCTCTTTTTCGCCTTACCTATCTGCATGATGTACAACATCGTTTATATTTCCAGTCAAACATTTCTGCCTGTAATATAATTTAAATAAAACGATGGAGTTAAAATGAAAAGATTTGTTACTTGCATGTTAGTAACATTTACATAGAATAAAGCCGCATTAAATATAGTATTACTTATAAATTGTAATTTAAAAAAGAACTTACTTCTTAGCTGAGCTATCTGCATGATGTACAACATCATTTACAAATCCGTTTTCTTCACGTCCTTGCCATCTATATATATATTATAAAACACGGAATTTGTTAATGCACGGCTAAATAAATGAATTAAAAATTTATATTGCTAGCAAACCTGCCTGCTTATAATGGAGTAATTTAAATAAAATGATTAAGTCAAAATAAAAAGGTTTATGCACAAATATAAATGTTACCTGTATATTGGTAACATTTATATAGAACGAGGCAGCAACAAATATATTATTACTTAATCGTAATTTAAAAAATGATTTCTTCTTTGTTCGATCTATTTGAAAGACTTGAAGCATTATTTCTATCCCCAGTCAAACTTACCTGCTTATAATGTAGTAATTAAAATAAAATGATAAAGTTAAAATAAATAAGCTTATGCACACACTATTAAATTCAAAAATTTATTATTTTTTAAAAATTTCTATTTCAAACATAACAAATATAATAAATATGTAACTTATTAAGTGTAGAAACATAATAAGTATTAAAGCGTGTACATAAATTAATTTATTTTTACTTAAGACAAGCACTTCACATTAGTTAAATATAAACAAATAAAAAAAAATAGTATTATAATAAAAAGTACTGTATTATTTATAAACATATAAATTGCTTTTATATGCTTATACTTAACTGAGAAGTAAAATTTTTTGCATTAATTAACTTTCCTTTCTGATATATTTAAAAAATTACCTTAGTTTTCCTTCTCTAATTAAGTTGTTCTTGGAACATCATTACTAGCTGAATCCTAAAGATTATCCTTATATCTTTTCTCGTCAAACTCAATTCACCATTTTATTTAGACAGCTTTTGAACTAACTTTTTAAAATATTAAATGCATATAAAAACTGACAATGTTATAAATGACATAAATGATGAACAACATTATTTATATCGCCAGTCAAACCTGTCGGCTTAAAATGTAGTAATTTAAATAAATCAATAAAGTAAAAATAAAAGGATTTATACACAAAATATTTAATTATTTAAATATTCTAACAACATTACTACTCAATAGTAAAGAAAAAAATAAATATCCCAGCTAAATCTAGTTGCTAACTAATTGCCAACTTAAATGGTCGCGTCAACAAAAAGACAAAAACAACTTAACAAAACTAAAATTGAGTAAAACATTCATTATAAAATAAAGTGTTTTATTACTTAATAAACATTTACTAAACAATAAAGTGTTTTAAATTAAAACATTTTACGCTAACTAAAGCCATTAAAAAAAAGTTAAAAAATATAGTACTAGTTATCTTTTGTACATTTGTTATCTAATCTTATCTTATCATTAGTAATTTACCTTATCATTAGTTATCTAATCTTATCTTATCATTGGTAATTTAACCTTATCATTAGTTATCTAATCTTATCCAATACACTGCTTATCTAAGCTTATCTAATATATTAGATATGTTTTATAATAATAATTATATTAGTTATTTAATTATCTAAATGTTGTAAACCAAATCAACATTAAAAATCAAACTGATTCACTTGACATACTTGCTATACTATTGCAAGTTATGCAAATTAAGCAAAGCTATTGGCATTTGCTAGAATAAGTATATGCATAAATAATGCATTTTAAAATGCATTATAGTATGATAATATACAGAGACGTAAAGACAGTATAGGCCAAGACTAAGACCAAGACATTTTGATTCAACACCTAGACTAAGAACAAGACAGTTAAATGAGTCTTGAGACCTCTCAGGACCAAGATTTAAGTCTCGAGACCAACATCTCTGATAATATCATATTATGATGCATTATATAATGCAAACATTTATTATATTCTAGCTATTGCAAACAGGTCTATTTTTTTAGTTTGATTCATATTAAATGTGATGCATTATAAAAAACTTATAATTTGTAGTCTTATTAAATACCGAAAAATAGAAGAATGCATAAAATATTGCTTACTCAAGTTAGAAATAATTGTAACTCTACGAGTTATGATAGCATCTTTAAAAGCACATTTGTAAAACTCATGGTGCAACATTAGCTGTGAAAAAAAACATGGTTCACCTATGGAAAATTCCATTGGATTTCAATTTTCATGGAAACTCATCCATGAAAATTCCATAGAATTTCCGTTTTCCATGGGAAAACCATGGTTTACTCAAAGAATTCAATGGGTCTTCCATGGAGTACCTATTGAATATTTCCGTAAGGGTATCTATTCTAAAATCTCTCATAGCTACAACATTCTTAAGATTTTTTCATAGCTAAAATCATAAACCAAAAAGTCCTGAAGAATTTTTTTAAAACATCAGATTTAACACACATTCAATTAAAAAAAGTATGTCTTTAAAATTTGAACCAAATTTGCATACAGCAAGCTGTATGTTTGATTAGTTTAATCAAAAACAATTTACATTTTTATTGAAAAAAAACAACTCAAATGAGAAAAATAAAATGGTTAAATGGTTGCAATGAATAAACCAAGTTAAAACTTTATCCTGACAAGTTTTCAGTGAATACCCTTTATTTCGTTACTAAAAAACTTGTGATACAAGTAAGTATAACCAATTTACGGACCTTGAAGAAATAACATAGGCCAGCAAAGAATTCCATTTTTTAATTATTCTATTGCTGTAAATGTTTTTTTTGAGGAACACTTAAATTTTTCACGTTCAATTCTTTTACTGTGTCCATGTATGCTTGATAAAAGACCGTCGCTTGTTTGTGAAGAAACTAGTTTGGGATTTTTGAACCAATTCACTAATTGTAAGCCATTTGAAATTTTGTATTGGTATATCAAATCCTCCCTAGTTCTGCGAGTTTCTAATGTCGTTAAATTTAGTTTCCGTAGTCTATTTTTATATGAAAGATTTTTGAGATCTGAAATGAGTTTTGCGGCTTTTCTTTGAACCTTTCAAGTTCTACTATATCATTGGATTTCAAGTTGGTGCTGAATATTTAAGATGAGGTCTCACTAATTTAAAATATAATGACTTAACTATGTCCGAATTTAAATAAGTATAAGTTCCTTTTATCAAACCCAGTGATCTTTGCGCATTTGCAACTGCTAATTTTACTTGCTCATAGCATTTTAGATCAGCTGACATTAATATATCTTGGTTTCTTTCAAACTTTGATTCTTTTATTTCTTAATTTCTATCTGTGTTGTTAATAGTATACTTTTATGGTACTTTTTTAGTACAAATGTGCATGATTTTACATTTTTCTTTATTGAGTTTGATTACCCAGATATTGCAACAGTTTATTACTTTATTAGTGTCAGTTTGAAGTTGATTTGCTGCTTTTTAAATGATTTCATCGTTATCAATAATTGAAATTAATTTGCTGTCATCAGAAAACAATTTTCATTCAGAAGTTAACAGTTTAGGTAAAATGTTTATGTATATATTAAAAAGAAGTGGGCCCAGTACAGAGTCTTGTGACACTCCAATAAATCCTTCACACTAATTAAATTTAATTTCACCTAAAATTACCATTTGTTTCGTTCCGATTAAAAATTGTTTGATCCAAGCTCTCAACTTCCCTTTAATGCTATAGTCTGCTAATTTTTTAATTAATTGATTATGCGGGACTTAATCAAGTGCTTTTTCAAAATCCATGTATAATACGTCAACTTCCTTACCATCATAAGCAGCACTTGTAATGATGTTCCATGATTCTACTATATTTGTGGCACATGATTTTTGTTTCCCAAATCCATACTGTAGTTCAGAAATCAAATCATTTTTGTTCAGTTGATTTAATATAATTTTGTGAATTAATCTTTATAAAAGATTACAGAAAACTGTTGTCAGAGACACAGGTCTATAATTGAAGGGATATTTGTATTTTTAAATATTGGTATTATATTAGCAGTTTTCCACATAGTAATGAAGATTTTAATTGATCAGAAATTTATTAGATTATTATTGATAAGATAATATTGCTACAAAATTTGCCATTTGTTTAAATTGGAAAAGCTTTTGATTAATATTGAAAAAATCAAATAGACATTTAAACTTTTGATATGCTTCAATTTTTGTTGACAGTATGTAAATAAAAAAAATTAAAACTTCCAATTTTTTTCATTAGCTTTTTGTATCTAAACATTATATTTCTTGCTGAAATCATTAAAGCAAAGTTTTTTTTAAAAATATTTTATGAAGGTCTTGATATGATCTAGCATCTTCTAAACATTCTTTTAATAATATTATGTGTAATAATTTTCGTTTTTAAATATTTACTTTTTTTTTTTGTTTATTACTTTTATCTTCATTTATTTATTGTTATACAGTTCATCATGCAAAAAAAGTTTAAAAAAAAAAAAGTACATTTAATAACTCTTTATTGAAAAAATTTTTCAAGATTTTTACATCAAAAAATTATGCGCTTTGTTTCGTTTTTGAATCGTGAAGATATTTGTTAACTATTTAGTTATTTTTTATTATCATTTTTTTTACTGTTTTTATTTTAATTGTTGTAATACTTTAACTTTATAGTTATACCAGGATTCGTACGCCTTTCATCGCCAGTGGTGCAGTTAGAGAACTATTTCATTTACTTGAATTGGAATTCCATTCCTTCTGGAACATGTCCTGTAACGTATAACATAGAGTTTTTAAGCAACACCAATCAGATAGTCAATCAGTTTTATGGGATTAATACAACATCATTTTCAGCAGCTAACAATGCTAATGCAACTGTTTTTAGAATATATGCTGTTTACAATGGTACACCAGGGCCTGCACTTAATCTAACCATACCTCCTCCACGACCAACTACTACTACTATAACTAAGACAACAACAGCAGTTAAAACAACCAGTTCTACAGTTACTATGACAACAACAGCAGTTAAAACAACAAGTTCTAATCCAGGTTATATTTTTAGTCTAAATTTTTACGTTTTCTAATTTATTTTGTGACAACTAAATATTAAATGCACATTTCTATCATATGGTCACATTATGTATTAAAATAATGATTAGTAGCACTTTGAGTTGTTTACCTAGAAAACATAGAGCATAGAGATAGACAATTGGCAGTACCACAAAGATGTTGTTTTTGCATATTTTTGATAGGCGACTGCTCATCGGCAGGACATAAACAAAGACGTCAAAATAAGATTGGCGCGACATCCGCATTCGATCAAATAAAGACGGCAATTTTTCATAATTTGATAAGCGGCTGCTTATCGGCAGTATGTAAACGAAGAAGTCAAAAGAACATTGGCGCGACGTCCGTATTTATATGTTTTGTTTACGTTCTGCTAAAGAGCAGCCGACTATCAAAAGTACATATATGTACTTTTGATAGTCTTTTGATATATTTCAAACACAAATTTCATAAGTAAAATGTTGTAAATCAATTTTAAAGTTTTAAAAAATGCACAATAAATAATCTTAGCCATCTTTTTTCGCATAACAACTATTTATCGTGGTTTTTGAAACTTTTTAGACTCTGAACCAAAACATTGAACAAAATCTTCACAATAGGCCATGCAATAGCGCAATCAAACGGAAAGTCCAGAATTTGATATTTTAGCGTAAATTTGGAAGCAAGTTGCCTGAGATATATGTAATATGCCACTAAAATGTTGTATCACTTTATACTCGTCTAACTTTGACAAAAAGAATAAAAAATATGTCTCCGTTTATTGTTAACAAGGATAAACATGCTGTAGTATGCTTTAAACCAGGTCTTTTAAGAGTTTAAGAAGCTTTGTTCTATTATTTTATTTGACATTATTTTAAATGTGACATTTTCCTTTAATGATATTTTATTGTCATGTTGATAAAGCCAAATTTTAGATTTTCAGTACTTAAAAAACCAATTATTAATAAAGTTAATTTTTAAGAAATATTTTATGATTTAGATTTTGTAGAAAGGTAAAATCCTCAAGCATATAATTATTAGATTTTTGGTATAGAGTTTTAGGTGAAATTATTATTTCAAACCTTTTCAAATTAATATTTGCCTAAAGCTTTCTTGGAAATGAGTTTGTATATTTAAAAAAATTGCAGTTTACCCTTACTACAAGCTTTTTGTTTGTTATTGAATGTATTTCCTTCCAATTAAAAAAAATATTTGTAGTTGTGGGTGTAGAAATTAGGCCTAAAATTGTTAATTTGAAAATGATATAATGATATAATATTGATAATGAATGGTAAGAAACGACCATATGTACTTCCAAAAATATTTCATAACATTAATTTTAGTCGAATTCCAATAGCACCAGCAAAACACACGAAAAAGTTTATCATTAAGAAACATTCAAGAGGATAATATTAATAGTTTTAATAATGCTGACAACTTAGAATTCAGTGACATTATAATAAAGGTTGAAACTGAACTATTACCATTGTAATGATGACACTATTTTACAATCAAAAGACTTTATTCAAGGAACTGGAGTGCCACTGTTAGGAACATTTTAGTTATCTAACCTTTAAGTTTTTATTATAAAATACTTGGTGCAGGTATGATAATGTTTGATGCAGGCATGATAATGTATTCTAATTTTTATGATAATATATTCTACTGATTGGGATTAAAAACATTACTTTTCATGCCATTTAGCAGAATGACATAGAAAGTATTTATTTCATGAAAATATATCCAAATAATAATAATAACATTAACATAGCAATCGTTGTTATTAAAGTATTATATTTTCATAAATTAAAGACTTTTTATTTTATTTTATTTAATGTTGTAAAAATGCAGAATTGTTGGTCCAGACTATGGCCTTAGCCTCGGCCTTGCCTTAAGGTCAACAATTAGGGCCCTGGTCTTGGCCTTGGCCTTGAACGTTTTGGCCTTGGTTATTTTAGCCTTAGCCTTGCACCATTTCTTTAAGAACGCAGAACTTTCTTTCATGTAAATTTTACTAAATTTGATATTTAAACAAGAGTTGCTTTTTTTTACTTGAAAGCTTTAGAACATAAATTTGTGTTTTATGTCACATTTTAAATTGCCATTTGTGACTAGCCATTTTAAAGCAACAATCAATGACATGATTGGTTAATAGGAATTTATTACATCTATATGTTAAGTCATATGATAAACCTTAACGTTTTTTATTAGTTATTAGTTAAAACATTTCAAAATTAAAAAAAAAGATTTGAGCACATGATTTTTTTTTTAAATTTATAATAGAACTTTAAAGGTTTTTTGAATAAAAATAGTTTTTATTATATTTAAATTATAATTTATTATAAAGTTTTTTAAAATTTATTTACATTGTAATATTCAACTTATCTAAATCTGTTTAAAAAAGTAGTTAGCAATGTATATTTAATAGATTTTTTTAAAATAATTTTATTCATAAAATCCATATTTAAACCAATAAGCAATAATTTAATTTGACAGTTCGGTCCCAAGAACAACACCAGAAACAACTTTGACAATTACTAAAAAAAGTGTTACATCTCAGAATATAAAGCTCTTTACCAAAAAACAAAATTAGAAGTTTTAATTGTTTGCGATGTAAAGTGCCACTGCTACATTTTTACTCACCAGATATTATTCTAAATAATATAGAATAATCCCTAGCGAGTCTTTGAGTATATGGCTGTATCTCGAGCATTATACAATCATTTAAGAAATTCTTTTCAGCTACCTAGTGCACAATTTTTAACAAAATTGACCTCAATATCAAATTAACTTGAGACTATATCTATAATTTCCAAAATTTTTCATAGTTTGGAAGACAGATAGCGCTGACGCATTGTAATATTTGATGAAGTATACATTAAAGCAACTGTCATATTTTAAGGTGGAAAAGTACATGGTCATGCTCAGGATAACCCAGAAAAGTTTGCCAGAACACTCCTTGCTGTAATGTTTAGATGCTCATTTGCAAGACTTACATTTATTTTCAGTATGGTACCGGTTTCTAATGTTGATTCTGATTTCCAATAAAGTTTTGTTTTTAATGTAATTGAATTTATTGAACAATCCAGTGGATTTCCTTAATTTGCGTAACAATCAAGTAAACAGGCATTTTTTTTACTTTTTTTGATACCATTCCTAATAAACCTCGGACAAATATATTTTTGTTATATGATTATGTCCATTCATGGATATACGTAACAATTACCGAAAAGACTAAAGATATTAAATTTCACTTTGGTGAAGCTGAGAAGTTAGTTGCAAACGGATCCAGGAGTTTTTAGTCGTGGTGGTGGTGGAGGAGGGGGAGGAGATGTTTAAATACTTTTACATTTTGTGTCAAATTCGCGTCTCTTAAAAAAAAAAAAACGTCCTTAATATTACTTACTATTGTTTTTCTGCAAATTTTTATTGATGCATGGCAAATTATAAATGTACAAAGAAAGCCTGATGATGTAAGATTGCAAGATTCATTGCAAGCTGTCATTTGAAGTGCTAAACATAATCATCTACAACATTTATCAAAAGTAGCAAAAATGTGCAAAAATTTTGGTACAAAAAATGATTAAAACTTTTTAAAAAAAGACTTAACTAGCTTTTTACTTGAAACTACCCAAGATTATTAATTCATAATGCTTATACAGAAATATACATCTTTTAGAGAAAACCTTTGTTAACTAAGACAAGGTGCTGGTGGATCATACTTTATTTCTGCTCAACAAGCTGTAGATTCCTATAATTTCCTATTTACCATGCTTTATTACTACTAAGATTTAATGCAGAATTTTATGTCTGCTCAGAGCAACATTCTTGTGATGGATGTTTTCGACGGTTAACTGAAGAAGAGAGTAAGATTTTAGACATACTGAATGACTTAAAAGAGTCTATGAAAACAAGACAGCAAAACGGGTGTTTATATTGCTGGATACATTGTTCAAAAAAACAAAATGAATAATGTTGAAGATGCTTTTATTTATTATAAAATTTATAACAGTTATTTAAAAAAATAGGTGAGGTTAAAAACATCTTCGTGATAATAACATTTTACTTATGAAACCAGATTTTTCTGTTTTGGTTTGTCAAAATTAGTCTCTAAATATTTTAATTCGATTAATCGAACTTATTTTTATATTCTTCCAAACATAAACATTTGTTCCAGAATCTTATCTAATATACTTTTAAATATTTTTATACAAAACTGGCTACTCCGCGTTCTAAAAAAGAACCTTCACAAATAGTTTTAAAGCCTCAATCAGAATAAAGAAATAAAATTTATTTTTTAATTGAGTAGAAAAATTATATTATACACTTATTTTGTATTTTTTATTTTTGGAATAAGTAGTATTTTTAATCAGTCTCCAGTTTTTCTGTTTGGTTGCGCGATTGCAAGATCTATTGTTAAGATAACCTTACTTTAAACCGGTTTCTATCAGATTACCGGTTCTAATTAGATTATTAAACAGACTCTCATCAATTTAAAATTTATTTTTTAACTTACTTTCATATTAGAAGGATTTTTAAAATTAAGAGCTAACATAAATTGAATTTTTTAATTTTCAATTTTAATAATTAAATGCTATTTAAAAAGTTGATTTATTTTAGCAAAAACAAAGTTAATGATTTATGACTAACAACTTGACAACAGTTAGTTAGCAAAATAACAATAAAAACCAGCAGCTGTATTCGCATCTCTCCGTTAAACCCTGCGAAAAGCTATTGGCTGGTTAAAAGTGAAACAGCAGTTTTTTAATGTCAGTGCATTGACGTTAAAAGCTTCCGTTTTACTTTAACGGAGAAATGTGAGTACGGGTTCAGATGTCTAAAATACTTCAGATAAAAATTGACAAGCCTAGTTTAGAGAACCTTAATTAAGATTTTCAACTATTACAATACTATTTCAATTACTATAATTACCAACTAAAATTTCGAAGACCAATTTAATTTCAGATACTAGCAATGTGTATTGACCCAGCTAACACAAAAGTTCAAGTACGTTCGACAAACGTTGCTAACGTTTAAGCATGTTCTATAAACGTTTAAAGAACATTCTTGAACGCTTACAACGTTTGTTGAACGTTTTGTGTTAGCTGGCGAGGTGTTTCATATACTTAAGTATTTGAAATGCGTCAATAACTTATTATTTTAAGAATCGCATTTAAAATTAAATTTTAATTCAAATTTATACTAAAGTTTAATAAATGAGTTATTTATACACGAGCGAATCCATGTAAAAAAAATCCAGGGCATGCAACTCTAATTCTCATATTTTGATGACTTTTACATCACTCAACAGTTTTTATTAGTTATGAACATCCCCAAAATTTCATCATCTAGTTCCAAACGGTTTCAATGATATAACTATATTTATTTTGTCTTGAACCAACATAAATTCGTCATTTTAAAAATTGTTTTCGGTATTTGTTTTTGTGCAATGAAAAGCTGAAATTACGTACACTTAAATATTTTAGGTATGGACTCCAATAAAACAACTTTAAGTATTTTGAAATAAAGATAACACCAGATTTTTTGATAGTTATTGCAATTTTACTTGAGCAAGTTTAATTACAAAAATACCAAATTAACTCGATTTTTTTTAGATGTCGTCCTAAAGAGTTTAGTTAGAGTTGTTACGAAGAATTGGAGAAGGGTCTAAAAATAAATATAAATATTTAGCTCAGTTTTTTTTTTTATAGATATTGCATGGAAAATTTATATTGACTCATGAAAAAGTTATTAATAAAGTTTTTTTGTGCAAAAATTATGATTTTAAAAAAAATAACTATATCCAGAAGATAAATACGCATGAAACATGTATTTTAGGCCGAGCGTTTGCTAAAACTTATTCTACCATGGGTACGTATAATGTTTCGTTTAGCAACAACGCTTTTTCTATCAACAGGAACTTGTTTACCATCCACAACTCTTTTAAAACCATATGAGATTTGATTCAAGCTCAAATGAAAATAAAGTGTTAACCAAAACATTACAAATACGATTTTAAAATACTTAAAGCCGATACATAGCAAATTTATGCTTAGAGTATCTTCAGTGACTGATCCAGGGTTTTTTGGTGTTTGAGAAAACTTCCTGAAATGAGTAAACAGCAAACATTTGTGTCTTTATACTTATATCAAATAATGAGGCTTTAGAAAAAATCGCAATGATTTGGAGGCTGGGAGCACAAACACCTCTTAACTTGATAAAAAACGCAAGGGACAACAAGTTGATAAAATATTTTTTGTACTATTTTCAACTAGACTGATATTCATTGATAAATTTCAAGCTTTATGTTATTATCTTTCTGAGTTCAAAACTTATTATTATATAAAGTTTAAACCCCCTCAATTTGAGAGGGTTACAAATGATGTTTTATCAAGTTGTTGCCCTTCACGTTTCGGGTAGGAGTTAGGATGAAGTTAAAAGGCGTTTTAGCTCCCAGCCTCCAATCATCGCACTTTTTTTGCAAAGGCTTATTATTTGACATAAGTGTAAACAAATTTTTGGAGTTGACTACATGTCTGGAAGTGAGATCAAACACTAAAAAATCCTGGATCAGTCACTGAGGCAACCAGAAACAAATAAAAGAGCAAAGTGTACTGTTCAGAAGATAAAAATAATGTCAGGTAAAGACGAATAAGTTTAGGAAAAAGCACAGAACGTTTACTCAAACGAGCCTAAGAATAAACAGTTTAAAAAGGATAGTTAAAAACGAGATGCTAATAGAGAATAAAACAAATTGCTTAAATAATTCAGCGCAGAGTAGAGAAAAGACAAAGCAAGGTCATTTCTAACAACATTTGAAGTTGTCGCCACAACACCAAGATAAAAATGAAGAGGAATCATGTCTATCCTGTTCCTGTTCGTGTTTTGTTCTATCACGTTATTTTTTCTTTCTTTGTTATTTTTTTTATGACAATTTAAAGCTTAAAGTATTTATATATATATTCTAAACTTCATTTTCATGTTTACAAAGTTTAAATAAAACATAGTTTTACAAGTTAGTTTTATAAATCCCTCTTACAAAAATATTAACATCTGTTTATGCATTTTTAAACTTATTTTATATAAATAATTTTGATTTTACTATTGTAAATATATAAAAAAGCACTTATCTAATAATAAATGAATGGAAAACAAATTTCTTTTTTTTAAAAACTTGATATTTTAATGACAAATATTTTATTTTAAATGCAGCAAATGTATCAACAATAGTTGGAATAGCTGTCGGAGTTTCTGCAATTTTTGTTGGATTGTTAGTTGCTAGTTATTTTTTGGGTTTTTACAGGTATTAAATTATTATTTTACAAGAAAAGTTAAATTTTGATATCAATTTAATATTTATTTAAAATGAAGAACTAAAAAAATATTTTCAATTTCTTTGTTTGTTTATTTGTTTATAATCAAGTTTTATTTACTTTCAAGGCATAAGAAGCTGTCTAAAGTAAAAAAGGTAAGTTAACTAAATTATTAAATTTTTTACCTTTGCTCACATTTTCATAATTCCTATCACAAATAAATATGGAAATAGGACTTTTTTTATTATTAAAAAACTATATTGTAAAACAATGATAAAGTTTAGAAAGAAAAAAAGTAAATGAATAGAAAAAACAGTAAAGTTGTTATGTATCATAATATGATATATATGTACATAATATATATTATATACATTTTATCTTTTAACAACTGCATTTAACAATTGTTAAATTCAATAAAAGTTGTTATAAAAGCGTTTGGAGCACTTGCTTCAGAATCAAGTGGTCCAACGTAAGATGTTAACTTTGTTCATGATTGCGACAAACCAAAAACAAATCAAAATCAAAAGTTTTTTTATCTAACAACATAAAAGTAAATTTGATAGTGTAATAACCAGTTAAACTATTTGTATTTATTGATTAACTTTAGTTTCATTCATTATTGATTAACTTTAGTTTCATTTATTCAGAGTTTTAATCCAAAATACCTGTCTTCGACACAAAAACATCTAAAATAAAGCCTATATCAGCTTTGAGGCAGCTTTTTTCTAAATTCAGTGCTTTACCTTTAAATTTAAACTAATAATGTCACTACTTTACCAAAAATATGGCGGATTTGCACAATGCATTCCACTTTCATATTTTATTATCGTTTAGATAAAATTGTTCATAAAATCTTATCTAAAATTATTCTTAAACTCAGATCATATTCTATTTTTTTATGTAAAGTTTCTTCAATTATATTGAAAGTAAAACCTCTAGGCATTTTAAGTATGTATTTATTTTAAAATAAAAACAGGATAGTAATGTTTAAAAATTAAAGAAAAGCAGACAAACTGATGACAAGACATTTTCGCAGAATTTTGGAGGATAGCACGGTAAATAGGAACTGTAATAGACTTAAGCTTGCAATTGGCCCCCAAAAAATCAGAATACAACTTTATTCCATTTGTTTCTATATTTTCTACGCGCTCAAAATTATTTATAGCTCAACAGGTTTTACTTACATTTTTTAACTTTGAATCAATTTATGACGTTTTATGATCCCCATAGAACCCAAGTAAAATTTCTATCCCTAGATCATGCAAGACCAATCATTGACGCTTTTACTGGTTTGTAATTGCTCATTTCAACCAGCATTTATATTTGGTTACAAAATGCGTCTTTGTTTACTATGTTGATGACTAAATTTGACTTTTTTAAACAATTTTTCAAAAAAAGAGCATGCACTGTTTAAATACTTGTTCTACAGGTATTCACACAATACCTATGAAAATTTCATAAATCATATCACATATTTTAAAAAATTAGACTTCTAAGGTACAGGTAAATGAAGTTTTTTAATAATCCTAATATTCATAATTTTTTACTAATATATACTAACAAACATATTTAAGAAATTATCGTTTTTTTTGTTTAACTTTTGTATTTTCATATTTACATAAGTTTGTATTTGAGTTGATTAAGCAACAAAGTTTTACGTCGTGGCCTTACTACTATTTTTTTTATCAATTTTAACTTAAAGTTTGTTTAATTGTTTATTTATTTGAACTTTGCTAGATCTTTTTGATAAATGTTCTTTAAAGCCTGTTTTTGATTCATCAAACAAACACCAGAACGTTTTGTCTCCGATCCTCAGGGTGTAATTTTTGGAAATTATTAGACTTGAACAAAGGTCACAAACTTTTCTACAAGTCCAATGTTCCTTTTAGCACAATCTTCTGTGACACAGAGATGTTTTTAAAAATCACAATTTTCTTGCAAAAGACTTTAAATTGTAAATCTTCTCTATTCTGACAAGTTTTCAATAATATTTTTGTTTGATTTACTAAACCCAAAACAACAAAAATAAACCAGTTTTCACTGGTAAAAGGTCAGTAATATTGGTTTCACATAAGTTAGTATTTTTATCTACTAAATAGGAAATGATTTTTCTTTAATAATTTTAATAATGTTAAAAGTCTCGCGTTAAAAGTCGAAAATTCTTTTAAAAGGATTGGATTAGCAAAAGACATAGCGTCACGGGTGAAAGTGATCAGGAACGAGATTTTAAGCTTTTTATGAGTTTTTTTTTTTTTAAGTTTTTATATTAGTATCGCATTACTTTTTTATGATTATTGAATGAGTTGAACTCATTAATAGTGAATATTCACGGAGACTACACTTTACAACACACCCTGATGCATAAAATGAAGCAATCATCAAACTCTTTAAATAGGGGAGCGTTCGTGAAGTATGTACAAAGTAAAAACACTGACTTAGGACTCACCTTTCCTCTTCGACGCACCTGTATGGTTTCAACAACCAAACCCCCTTCCTTTCTCTCTTTTTTTTCGTACGAACTCATTATTTATTACAAAATCAACCGTTCCCCCACCTTCCTAAAACCTCAAACTTTTTAAATCATTACTAACGAAATTTAAATTTAATTTGATTTTTTTTCTTAAAGTTTCGTATTACTTTGTTACATATTTCCTCTCTACATCCTTTCTTAACATTAATTTTTTTAAATCTCAAAATACAATATTTTTTTAAAAACTATTCTAGGAGAGATAGAGAACAAGAACTGCTCAAACATTTTTACTCACTGATATCAACATACCCTCCTCCTTGTAAGCATTCGTACGTTTTTGGATGACCTCTCTTCTCCGCATAACTACGAACGTACTTTATTAAGGACCCCTTATTAGTTTCTTGTGATGTTTAAGCTATGTGATAAAAAGCCTCTGCCATAAGTCTAGTTTCATACCAGGTACCTGGTCAATGATTCCTAATCTTTTTTAGACGATCAGACCCTTTATTAATGCAGAAAGCTAACATTTGCATGTTTTTATACGTCTTGGTGGTAAAACTTCAATTCTAAAACTAGTTGATATAGGTTTTTGCTTTTAAATACAGCTTTGGATCCAAGAACTAATTTAATTTATTTAAATTAGTTCTGGAAGATTGTTTTTTATCAATTTTTCTCAGTGTATAAAAAAGTTTTTCTATACACTGAGAGAAATTGTAGCCCCAATAAGACAACCTTGAGTGTTTTTTTATAGAAAAAGATTTAGTTGGATCAAAGCGCAATTAGTACATTTTTTTAAAGTCATTGTATGATGTCTTGAGATTCATCCTCAGCAGAAATATATCCTGTATTGCTTACCATTAAAGTTAGATTTGAATACATTTATTCAAATCTGACTTTAATGGTAAGCAATACAGGATATATTTCTGATTATCATTATTATAAATTTATAAAAAAACTGGCAGTTATCAAAAAATAAAAATACACGACTATTTGCCATCTTAATACTGAAATAATTACCGTAATAAAAAATAAAAGACATTGCGTTATATACATTGCATAACTTTATATAATTAAGTAATATTTGTTTACGACACTTCTACTGAGTTCTCATTTGTGCTGGTTGTTGTTTATATACAAGAATGGCAACCAACTTGTCAGATAAACTTTATTTTGTAGCTCTAAGTACTTTTTGAAAATATATTAAACAAATTTACCGGTAAAAATGCATCAATCATTACTCAAAAATCTATGCTAAAAATACTACTTATGACATATGAACCATGATTTATCTCAAGTAACAGCTTCAAAATTGTCTTGCCTTAAGGTTAAAAAAAGAGTTTTGCTATGTCCTTAGGTGTTATATTTCCAAAACTCTAAAATCACTGATCTTATCTCCAACCGCTTTTAAAGATAATGACCTTGTAAAGTAGATAAACTCTAGATATGGAAGTGTATCACTACGTTTGCATTGCTTTAATGCTATAACTGATGCAATAATCGGCCTCTACCTACAATAAAAGTCTGCGGTGTCCAAGAATGGTTTACTGCAGTGGTTCTAAAATGCGTAAAACAACACAAGTATTTACACATAGCTGGCCTTTACAACCAAACTTACAGCTTTATATATATTATTGCTCAATATATTGTTATTTGGAAAAATTGCAATACAGAAATAATAACGAATATGCCAATAGTAAAAAAAGTATGTGATCACATGCACGCCAACTACTACCCTAAACCCAGAGCTTAATCACAGATACTAAATTTGTTTCAAAATTAAATGCGCATTTAATGCTTAGATATAGTTTGGCAAGGAATATTTAATCTAGACATATCACCTTAACTCAAGCCATTTTCTCTTATGTTAGTGAACAACTCGAACATATCAAATTTAAAACTAATGCATTAGTAATAAAATTACCAAATTAGTTACTTCTGCTATACATTCTCTTTGATGCTACAACTCATTTTCTTTTATTAATATTCTTAATTTTACTTTTTTGTTCTGTTGAAAAGCTGTTTACTTTTATTATTTTTATTATTGTTATTACTGTAGTTACTGTTATTGTCTTTAATATATTATTTTGTATTTTAACAAGTGTTATTAAAAGTCAAAAGATCAAATAATCGTCATGCTTATCATTCTTGATTGTAAATTTGCTTTCAAACAAGTCATATTTAACAACAAACCTCCTGAATATAAAGTTTATAAGAACTAATAAAAAAAGCTTAACTGATCTCATTCTTTTTTTTGTTCTATGTAATAGACGTAAACAATAATCTCGCGACTTACAAAAGAAGAGTGCAGATTATATCCTAGCTTACATACTGGGTAAAAAACTTATCCCTTCAAATAGAAGGAGCAGATGATGGTGGAATGATAATAAAATATATCTCAACAAACTATATATAATGGCCTAGGTGCAAAACCAGTAATAACGTCAAAAGACGAAGTTCTTAAAAGCTCATACTAAAACCTTGTCATCTCAATTCAACAAATAATGATAATATAAGATTATACTATAAATATGTTCTTAACAAAAAATCTCTTGTAGTTCTCAACCGCCTTCTGAAAGCAGCTTGTAATGATCTTTGTAATTCAACCTACCATGGTATCCTTCACATTGGTTAAATTCTTGATGCTGAATACCTCATTACACTCAAACAAATTTTAAACAAACCAAACCATTCAAATAAACTTTGCCTGCATTGCAACAATCATTAGCATTTTTGTTTCAAATTCAACTCAAGTTCCGCAAAATCAATGTTTTTAAATATACATATACAAAAACATATTTGCCACCAACTTAAAAACGCAAAATAAACCTGCTGCTAATTCTACTTTTAACATTATTTGAAAACATTCAATCCTTTGTCAATAAATTTCATCAAAATATTGTACTGTTAGTTTTTTTAGTTCAACTCAATTCAATATTTATTTCAATAAAAGATTATATAAAACAAAATTATAATCAAGTACATAGGGTAATCAGTTCAACGTACCAAAAATGGGAGCAAGAATTTACTTCAAATAATAAAATCGAAAGTTCAAATAACTTGAAATCTTCTTTAAACTGACTTATTTTTAAGTTAATATCAAACTTAACGGAAGTAGGGAGTAAAAAAGAAAAACAAATTTGTACTAAAATGCTGTTTAATTCTTAATCTTCTAAAAAAATAAATATGACTTAAAATTTTCTTTACAATTAAAAAAATTCTTTACAATTAAAAAAATCTAAAAATTGTTAACATTTACTTTAGCACAATCGTTGATTAAAATAGAATTCAAAAATTCTCAATCTGTGATAGCTATAACTTCGCTTGTACAAAAATCAAAATCGATTTTTACGTAATATTCATTTGGAAATATTTGTCTACTAAACTACGTGATTTAAGCATGTTGGCATTCTCCTCAAGCATTTCGAAAGGATCATATTTACCATTTATACTTGCAACTTGTATTTCCTACGAGATGCCTGCCTTTCTAAAACAGTTCGTTACAGTGTTTGCTTATAAAGCATCCTATGACATGATCACCATGCTCATAGCCTAAAAAATGTAGAATCTTGGGGTCGTTATACCAGCATCGATGATTTTGATCTGGCGCCTCACAACATTTTTGCAATAAAAAAACTTTAAAACCCTATAGTCTTTCTTGTCCTATAGTTAAATTTTAGAGGTTTTGTTTGATGGAAAAAATACTTATTTAGCTGCTTTGAAATTGTCAACGTTAGGATGATAAGATAGCTCCCAGTTATCTATGATTGGAGCAACTTTCTACCCTTAGCATTTTTGCCTCAAGCGTATCTACATAATCAGTAAGGATTTAAGAGTTCATCCAGGATTTAGAGTTCATGCAGGCTGTTCTCTAAACCTATCATTCATTTTAAAAAAATTTGAGTTTTACAAAGCTGTTTGTCTGTTGTACTCGACTGTCTCATCCTGTAATCTTAGTGTTGATGGTTATTTTCCTTAAGTTCGTAAAGACGCAATAGTCACATGCACGGCATAATACATTTTTAAGAATTCAATTCTTACAAATGTAATTGCTAAGGCCTAATTTAATACCAAGCAACTACATTTGTATAAATTCAACACACACATTCGTTGGAAAAATATAATTGAACCCACTGACTATTATTTTATGTGCTTTCATTTAGCTCTACTTCACTCTATTGCCTTTCTCTTTGTTCTATATTGCTCTCCTTTATATTAAGACTGCACTCTTTTTGATTCTAATTCTGATCAAATTGACCAAGTCCTCTCTCTTTATTCATCAAGCAAATATCGTTGTTGTTGGTAACTTTAATACTCATTATACTGAATAACTTGGCTGTAATGTTTTTGTGATGGCCCTTAGATAGAATTCTTTCGTCTTCCTGAAGACAAACGTGCTTCTTACAAAACTTCTTGGGTTCAGGTTGGCATCGAATCTTTTATTCCATCTCGACAATTCCAAGTTAAGGCTCGCTCTTATTCATGGTTTTCCTCTCATTGTGCAGCTGCGAGTTCCCATCAAAACTATTACATTCATATCTTTCAGCAGAACAATTTTTCAGAAAACAGATGTCTGTTTACTAATGCTAGAAATCATTGTAAAAAGGTTTGTCTAACACCAAAGCCCGTCATAAAATTTCAAAAAATAGGCTCTTGTGATTTCTGGAGAATCTTTAACAGTATCAATAATAAGAATAAACCTGTTATTGAATCTAATAAGGTACTTTCTGATCTTCCTAATGGAATTTAATCTTCTCGTTCCACAGCTGATTTGCTAATAGTAATACCGATAGGTTTTATTGTGCGTTAGATAAAGGTGGAGAGGTTAATGATAAGGTTTTGTATGCTGGTCTTATCCATAAGCTTTCTTTTTATGATAAATAAGGAAACATCTTTTAAGATTATGGAATTCTTCCTTTCCCATCGTAGTATAAAAATTGTCTTCGATGGACAGCACTCTTCTTCATATCCTGTACCTTTCGGGGTTCCTCAAGGTTCTATTCTTGGCGCTATAGTATTTCTAATTTACATTAACGATCTTCCGGATATTCTTACATTTAAAGTTGCATTGTTCCTGACAATACTACCATTTATTCTTGTCTTGATAAGAAACCAACACTCTTTGATTGCATGGAGGAGGCATAAGCTCACAGTGGCTGGTGAACCTTAATTCAGATAAAAATCAATTTTTTTAGCCAATTGTTATTGCAATAATTTAGATCTTCTTTTATTTATGAACAATAATGCACTCAATGAGACATCTACCCTTCAGCTTGTAGGATTAACTCTTATTTCCGATCTTCTTTCGAAAATATATTTCAAATCCATTGCAAAATTAGCATCTGTTAAGAGTGCATCTCTTTATTGTGCTCACCACTTTCTAACTCCAGATTCTATTCTTTATCTCTTTAAATCTCGAATCCGTTCTTGTATGGAATACTGTTTCTATATTTGGGGCGGATCTTCTAATGATGCTCTTTCTCTCTTAGACAAGGTGCAAAAATGCATGCTAACATTGTTAGACCTGCTCTTGTAGCCAACCTCCAATCATTATAACATCATTAGAAAGTTGCTTCTTTTCTCTACAAATACTATATAGGCACTGCTCTAAAGAGCTTGCGTCTCTTGTGTTATCTATTAAAATTTATTCTCGTGTTACTCGTCACTCTATTAAGTCTCATCTTTTTACTGTAACTGTTTGTGAATTTTCTTAAAACTCTTATTCATATAGTTTTTTTCCTCAAACTTCAGTTCTTTGGAAATCACTTCTTTATCTTTCTTTCCTGTTTTATATAATTTGCAATCTTTTAAGTCGTCTGTCAATTGTTATCTCTATAAACATCATCTTCTAACTCTGATAGTTGTTGCTTGCAGCCTTGATTGAGCGAAGATTTTGGAAAAAAAAAATTTGGACTTGTACTTTTTTTACTTGTTTTAGGAATTGTACTGAAAAAGTAGAATTTTGACACTTTTAAAACATTACGTGATTTTTCTGCCGTTCTAATTATAATCATAGTTAGCTTTTCACCAATACCATTTTCTGCTTCTAAGCCTGTAAACTTAGTAAAGTTTTCCTCCTGCACATTGTTTACCTTTTAGATGAAAGGCTTTCGTCGGAGACTGCTTCCAAAATAAACCAAACTCGTTAGCGTTGTAAATATCCCTAAATTCATACCTTGTGATGATTGTGGGAAAAGAGATTTGCTCTTGACTTAATATCTTTTTTTCTGTACACGATCTTTGCTCTTCAGAAATAGTCAAAAAATAGCATTATGTTTAATGTCTTTTTCCACCAATCAAGCTACCCATTTGAAGACTTAAAATCCGCAATATTAATTTAGCAAAATCTAAACCTTTCTCCCTAATGATGTATCCACCAATTGGTACATTTTGTTTACGTGCATTCATAAACAACTTACATACAGCATCATCAACGGAATCTTGCTTTTATAAACTTAAATTTTGCCTTCTTTACTTTAAATTGATGAGACTTATACTTTCTGATTATTTCTTCTTTATGCTTAACCCAGTAAGTAAGAGGATTTTGTTGAACACTAAACTTTTAAGCAACGTTTTTTTTTAGTTATTTTTTCTAAATCTTGAAGAGCAAAATATTACTCTTTAATTTTTAGAACGGTGCTTTTTTGTATAGGTACCATGTTGATAATTCAACCGCACTCGATGATATATTATATAAACTAGATGTCTAACTTACGGGATTTTAATGGACAAAAAATAAACCGCTGTTTTTGTTTATGAATATTGTCTGCAATTTGTAAAAAAGGTAAAGCATTTTTAACATTAATTCAACACATCGGCTGAAGCCGATGTGAAGAATTAAAGTTAAAAATGCAAGTTAATAGCATCAAAAGTTCCAAATATATTAAAATTCAATAACACTTTTCAATAATTATCAAATACTTATAAAAGTTTTTTTATGAGCCAAGGTTTATTATAAAGGATTATAATTCATCAAAATGCTTCAATAGCGTCTGTCTTTTCACTTTTCTATTCAAAAGTTTAATATCCTTCTGATCGGAAAAGAATTTAGGAAACATGTATCATTATTTTAAAAGTATTCTAACTTCCTTTTAACACTTTTTAATAAGTAGCATTTATATTTAAAATATATTTACTTCATTTTTAAGAAAAGAAAAATTAGATAATATTTGTTTACAAATTTAATTCGCCATATGTAAAAAACGCAAAAGCGACATCACTTTACGAATCGATATTAGACATCCAGTATATACAAAATATTATTGACCGCACTACGTTGCAATGTGTTTGATTTTGTTTCATTATATTTAAGTAACCTTATTTATTTTATTATTTTTTGATAACGTTTCCTAATGTTACGCAACGGAATGGTGTCATTCGAAAAATACTTAGAAGAAGTGACGCGTTGTAATTCCTATGAAAAGAAATTTTAGTGTGACATACGTCATTAAAATGCTGTACTTATAGTTAGAAAAAAGTCTAATTAACGCTTTTACAACGTTGTACTTTTGATGAAAAATAACATCAATGTAAGCAAGGTTATTGCAACGTTTAGTTTATTTGGTACACATAACCCAACATAAATCCAACATTCGACCAACTTTGCGTGCCGATTGCGTTGTGATATGCCTTTGAAAGTTATTAATAACGTAAAGAAAATATCGTCCGATTGGTCTGCCTACCCACTCATTTAATTTATATTTAAACGTTAAAATATAATTTTACGTTAAACTCAGTGGCGCTGCGTGTGAAAATTCAGGGAGGGGAGAGATCTCATTTTTTCCAACTCCTTCAAACCCCACCTAAAGCGACGCCCCTGGTTAAACATACTTGAAAACATAATTAAAATCATAACTTATCATAATATTGATAAATTCAATTTTTCAAATTTATAAAAAGTTTTATATGAAAGTGGCGTTTAAAAATATAGATTTAAAGTATTGCGATAACGGTTGGCTGAAAATATTGAGTTTTATCTGAATTAAAGTTCACCAGCCACTGTGAGCCCTCATGCTGTAGCAGAAGTGAGATCGTTTTCAAGCTCAGATGCCTCCTAAAAGCAATCGGAGAGTATTGGCTTCTTATCCTGACAAGAAAAAAAGGTAGAGTAAATTAGCGAACAACGCAACTTTAGATGTGAGAATATCTGGAAGCTCATTAATGTAAATTAAAAAGAGTATAAAACTAAGAATTGAACATCGAGGAACCTCTGAAGTTACAGAATATAAGGAAGAGTACTGTCCGTCGAGGACAACATTTATACTACGATTGGAATGGGAGAACTTAATAATCTTAACAATGTTACCAGATACACCGTAAGAAGAAAACTTATTGAGAAGACCAGCATGCCAAACTCATCAAAGCATTAGAAATGTCAAGAGCAATAGCCTTAGTCTCTCCATCTCACTCCAATGCACGATAAAACCTATCGGTTATTACTGTTAGCAAATCAGCTGCACAACAAGAAGATCGAAATCCATATTGATGATTAGAAAGTAAATTATTAGATTCAAGAAAAGAGATCAAGTATTTGTTAATTAATGATTTAAAAACTTGCTTATGATATATGGAACACTAGTGGGACGGTAGTTAAATGAGTAAGATCGCTTTTAAAATTTTGAAAAATAGTAATAACAGCTGCCGCTTCCCAGCATTCCGTAAAACAAAACTCTGATAAGCACTTTTAAATAGTTTTAAAGTATAGACAGCAGCTCCGGAGAACACTTCTGCAAGAGTACAAAAGATACTTTTTCTGGATCACAAGCTGTAGAAGAGTCTAAGCAGGAAATCACTTTTGATACAGAATATGGAGTGATATGAATGTTATGCAATGGATCAACCTGTTTAACGGCTATATCAGGTAGAACGCAACTAGTGTAATTGATAAGTGATAATACAGAAAAGTTCCTAGTAAATAATTCAGCTTTGTCTTAATGTGAGGTGACAAAGTCTGAACCATACACGAGAGGTGGAATAACAGATTTGCCCTTACTATTGATACTGTTAAAGATTCTCCAGAAGTCACAAGTGCCTAGTTTTTGTGATAGAATACAAGATTTTATGACCTAAGAATAGAGAGCTTTAGCGTTAGATAAAACTTTTTTACAATGGTTTTCAGCAATACTAAACAGACGTCTGTTTTCTGGAGAATGGTTTTGCTGATAGATATGAAAGTAACGGTTTCGATTGGAAATTGAATTCGAATGGAAAAAATTCGATTGGAAAAACCCTGGAGAAATGTGAGGCTTGACCTGGAATTGTCGAGAGAGAATGAAAGATTTAATGATAGCCTGAATCCACGAAGTTATGTTAGATGCACATTTGTCAGCAGGAAGACGAAAGATTTCTACCCAAGTGTCATCACCAAGAAAATCACGGAAAGAGTCCCAGTCAGCTTTAAGGTAGTTGTAAGAGGTGCAATAATAGAGAGATTTTCATGATGAAGAAAAATAAGATATTAGTTTTAGAGAGATCAAAACGTGATCAAAAGCATCCCAGGGTAAATGTAGAGAATCTGAGCACTGACTAGGATCAGAAACAAGACATAAGTTGAGTAAAGAAGGTAAATGATTCGGGTTGTCTGGAAAGCGAGTTGGAAAATTGACTACATAAGTTAGAGACTGAGAAAGGCAAAAGTTAAAGCCAGCTGAGTCACTGACTCTAGAGCCAAGTCATTCAGTGTGATGAGCATTAAAGTCACAAACAACAACGATATTGGCTGTTAGATAAAGAAAAAGTACTTGGCCAATTTGGTCAGAAATAACATCGTAAAGAAAGTCTTTAGATGAAGAAGAGCGATATAAAACAAAAAGGAAGGCGATCGAGTGAAGAGGTGCAAAAGGAAAGATCTTATAAGAATAGTCTGTGGATTCAAACATAGTTTCACGACAAATGGGTGAGTTCTTACGAATGTAAATGCCCAGGCCAAGCATGTAACTATTGGAGTCTTTACGAATTAAATAAAGATAACCATCAACACTAAGATCATAAGATGAGACAGCTGAACTCAAATTAGTGACACAAAGAGTAATTAGGTCTGGTGAAACTTGCAAGTGAAAATACTCAACAGAAGAAAAGTTACTTCGAAGACCACGAATATTAGTGAATGTTTTAGAGAACTTGGTGATGACGATGATTTTTTGTATTTTATAGTTTTTGGTTATTTAGCCATTTTTAACTTTTTAAAGAATATGACTCAAAGCATAGGTAATACTCAGTACACTATTTATTAGTCGAAGCAATCGCCTCATTACTTTCAATAAACTCTAAGCGGTAACAAAATGTTAAAAATGTGACCTCAACAATGTACACCAAAAGTACGAACAGGAACACTATCTATGCGCAAATGGCATTGTTAATCCTCTTATATTTTTTAGCTGTTGATAGAATCAGCCTCTCTGAGTGCTATGACAGAGTTCGGGAAACCTGACAACAAGCCGGCCTCAGAACCATAAAACTGAGTTTTAGAGCACATCTCATTAGGAGATAATAGAATGAGTTAAGAGACACAAATCCATGCATTGAGTCAAGAAGATCCAGTATTGAGTCAAGAAGATCCATGCATTGAGTCAAGAAGATCCAGCGTTCAATATACTAAACTGGAAACAATTTAATAAAAATACATCTGCGCTAGCCTAATAGATGAAGGTGTGCGAGACTAGTCAACAGATAAAACCTGTTTACCCTTTAAGTCTTTTCATAGGAGGCCTTCTACAAGACAGTAGCCGAATGTATTTAACATCTGCCCAAGATGAGTACTTTTATCGAGACACCATCTCTAGCCTTTACTTAACCAAGAGCCCCAAGGCAGTGGGTGCTTTAAATTGTAGTTGATTTCTCCTAGTCTGTGCCTTAAAAAGCGTATTCTACAAAGCAGCAGGACATACAGGTTATCCTGCGTTACATGTTACCAGTAGCAGAAAAACCTTAGCTGACATTAACAGTTATTGAGAAAGACAGTCGGCACCTGACTGGCTTTCTCCATAACTATTACCTAGGTTTAAGTCCAGCTTTTAACTGTTGCTAGTAAGAACTTTCAAAATTTCTGTTTTTCTTACAGTCAATTATATATCGCTTGCTCCACAGTTGGAACACAAAAAAAATTTATGTTTACATACATACCAAAAAAATTAAAAACATTTATCTAGCATTAATATGAAAAAGTGTCAACAAATAATAACAACAAGATTTAATTTTTAATCAATAAACAAACAAAATGTATTTCTTTTTCTAGTATAGTAACCAGTGCTTTGAATTTGCCAGTTACATCTTAATAAAATGAAAAAAATATTTTACACCATTTTCAAAACTTTTGTTACTTTTTTGTTGTCAATATATTAGTTCAACTAATTTTTCATTTTTACAAAAGTATAAATATATATTTCCGGTAAATAAATTATTTAGCTTAAAACTATCAAAAATACTTTTAAATATTTTAATACAAGAACTATATAACTTTATAAATATTATATAAATATTTTAATATAGGAGGTGAATAAAGACAATGGTTATCAAGAACTAGTAATGCGTAACGGTAATATGGGTTATCAAAAGTCGGATGCAGTTAATTCAGTTAACGAAAATAATACAAGTCTGCCCAATATTGATTATCAAAATATTGCTGTTTCGGAATCAAACTATAATTATGTCGACCCTAAATTTAGTTGAGGCTTGTTATTTGTATATGGATGCTGTTGATACTGATAAATATGATGTTTATTTATTTAATTTAAAGTTTATATAACTTGCATTTTTGAAATGATATTAAAAATACCACAAATAGAGGGCATAATACGTAAATTAGACAACTTTAAACAAATTAAAACGTTTTAAGACGTGTTTTAGACGCTTTAAATACGTCTAGCACCTACTAGAAAAATAAGGTTGTTAATTGGGTTTATGGCCGACTTAAACTACACGGCATGATTTGTTATATTTTCCGGAAAAAATCAAGATTTTTTTTAGTGTCTTTGTTATACTAGATTTTGGCCATACAAGGTTTTCTCTACCCACCCACCCCCTACCTCCTTACCTCGTTTTTGTTATTATTAATGATGAAATACATTATAATGAATTTTATCATTATCAATCATAAAAGCGTATATTTGCATGTATCAGCATAATTATGCCGATTAAGAATCGTATAAAAGCATAGATTTGATAATATAAAGAAATAACTCTGAAAAAATTACAAATATTCAATTTTTTTTATTCTCGCTTTGATTAAATTCTTTATCTAAGTATTACCTGAAAATCACCTTGGCTTCTATTGACACTAAAAAGAAAAGCCGTTTTAAGTAAAATGCATCCCCCTCTAATTGATCTCTGATCTTAATATAAACCTAACCGAAACAGCCTACTTGTGTTTACCTTAATCCTTGTTTATCAGCTGATGTATGTACGTTTAATTGCGTTAATCCTTATTCGGATGCTATAAACGGAATGGGACCAAACGCCATCTGTATGGTTTTGAGAAAAAAGTTTTCTTTTTGTTTGTTACCGTGTACTCGATACAGCTTATCCATTTTTTTTTAATTCTCTTCCTGCTTATTAAAAACACTATAGTTAAAGCAGGTTTTTAATACTATATAAATTTGACAATTCTTTACAAGATAGCGCATTTAATTCAATTTAGTTAAAAATGGCGCTTGGTTACTTTCCGTTCAAAGACGTCCATTGGTTAGTGGATGTATGTGACTCTTAAAATGTACATTGAACATAAATATATTTATTTTTGACTACAATAAAAACCTGATTGCATAATCAATATTTTAAATGACTGACTTCTTAATGAAAGTATTGTTAAATAATATTTTATTAAAGTAAATATAAGCGTTTTCAATTTAATTAGACTACTCTCCTTATCCAATATTTTTATAAGATTCCGAATCAGCATAATGTATTTTAAAATATTCATTCATAAAAGCAGGAGAGGGAGAGAGATTTGAATAGTTTTTTCAAATAACACAGAATACTAAAACAAGATTTTAGATAGCCAAATATCAACATGCTACTTAAAATAACCTTACATGGTGCTAAAACCTAAATACTTTACCTAAATAGTTTCGCAGTGGCAAAATAACAAACTGTAGTATGTTAAAAAAAGTAAATATACATATATACATACAAATGTATATATATACACTGAGGCATATTCGTTTAAACGCATCAATTTTTTTCTCTTTGTCTTAAATTTTTTCTATGAATTGTCAACTGATATGCATGCAAGTTATTATCAAAATAATTGTTGTGTTGAGGGCTAATAAAAATCACAAAAAAATTTTTTCTATGTGTCTTTATTAACATGAGAGTATGCTTGATATACAAAAGAACATTTTTTAATTGGAATATATCTATAGACGCAGTCATATTTTTGACATTAAAAGATGTAAATTAGTAATGCGTGTGTCTTCCATTACACTGGATCACCTCAAAAATTCTGCCTTTCATTGACTCCACTAGTCGTTGACGTGTAGTTTGATCCAACTCGGACCACGCTTCAAGGATTTTACACTTTAACTCAGTAACAGTTTTAAATTGGTGTCCGGCTGCTTTAGCGTCAAAAACTTTTCTTGATAGCATTCCCCACACGTTCTCGATTGGATTTAAGTCCGGGCTACAAGCTGGCCATTCGAGAATCGGGATGTTGTGGTCTTTAAACCATTTCAGAGAATGCCTAGATGTGTGAATTGCAGCATTATCTTGCTGAAATATGGCATTATCGTCCATGTTTTCATCCATATAAGTTATGAGAACATCATCCAACAATTCTGTATAGTTTATCGAGTTCATTTTAGGTAAACCACAACACAGAGTCAATTTTCCTGAATAAGATAATCCACCCCAAACCATTAAACTTCCTCCTCCATAATTTCGTTTTGTTTGTGGCTCATTTATTCCTCTTAGATCATGCCAATAACAACTGTAAGAGTCCGGACCATCTAAATTGAACTTTTTTTCATCTAAAAATATTACGTTTTGCCACTCATGAGTCCAATGCATATGGTTTTTAGCAAACTGTAATCTAGCAACTTTATGGTGTTTTTTTAACATTGGTTTTTGATGTGGTTTCTTCCACTTTACGTTTGGCGTTGTACGTAGAATATGTGCAGCATGTTTATTGGTAACAGGCAATAATAATTTATCCTTTAATTGTGTTGCATTTAATTTATTTTTGGTTGCTTCGAAGCGAATTCGATTAATTTGCCGATTTGTTAATACTTTGTTGCCGTTTGTTGCTTTTTTTAAACCGTAATTGTCACCTTTTGCAATGCAGTTTCGTACAACATGGTCAGATCTTCCAATTTGTCTTGCTATTTCTTGTATAGAAAGTGCTGGTGAGATTTCTGAGCCACGATATAAATTAATTTGTATTTTTCAGCATCTTTCAAATATTTTCCTTTAGGCATTTCGTAAAATGCAATAAAAATGATACTGGCAGAGCAAAAGATCAAGTTACACTAAAATTTATCAATTTATTTGTGTAAAAGTGATTAAAAATCAATAATTACCGTTATTAACCTGATTGCGTCTATAGATATATTCCAATTAAAAAATGTGTTTTTGTATATCAAACATACTCTCATGTTAATAAAGACACATCGAAAATTTTTTTTTTGTGGTTTTTATTAGCCCACAACACAACAATTATTTTGATAATAACTTGCATGCATATCAGTTGACAATACAAAGAAAAAAATTAAGATAAAGAGAAAAAAATTGATGCGTCTAAACGAATATGCCTCAGTGTATATATATATATATATATATATATATATATATATATATATATATATATATATATATATATACATATATTAAAAAGAGTTGTGAGAATTGAAGATAATTATACATTACAAATAGAGTGCTCAATGTTCTTAAAGAACAGAGCAATAATTAATTAGTAAAAACACTTATCTAACTTTTATCTTCGACTTGAAGTTTCACCATTGCTGGATCATCAGGAAGAGTTCTTCCTGATGATCCAGCAATGGTGAAACTTCAAGTCGAAGATAAAAGTTAGATAAGTGTTTTTTACTAATTAATTATATTTATAATTAATATATATATATATATATATATATATATATATATATATATATATATATATATATATATATATATATATATATATATATATATATATATATATATTCCAAATTTTATGAATTTGAATTTTTTTTTTTATTATCCAATTTAATCAATAAATAAATGGGGTTATTTTTGTTAAAACTGCTGGTAGCGAAAGCCTTAATTAAACATGCTTCATCTATTGTCGTCCGTCAGGGCGAGGTTGAATGGATTGCGCGATAAAGTATTAATTCTGTCGGCGAGATTAATTTGGTCAATCGAGCAAAAAGTAATTTTATACATTTTCTACCATTTCAAACAGTTGTAATTAATGTTATAATTAAAGAATAAACTGTGCAGAACAAATTAAAATTAAATACTAAAATGCGCAATAATTAGTTTACTTGGTAAAGTTGCATTATAAATCATTTCTAACTTGCTAATATTAGGCTAAGTTAAGTAGCAAAAAACATACCAAAACGAAAAAATTTTCTTTAAAAGACCTTTCTTTATTTGCGATTCTTTTGAGGTCAACGTTGTATTGATCTTGAAAAGGCTAGTTTTCTGCTCTAAATGAAACCCTTTTTAATGGTGCAACCCGTGAATTAACTGACATAAAATCAATAGAAGATAGTGGGCGAGATTAAGTGATGGGGAAAAGTCTGTTATATTACCCTACACTAATGATAATATATGTATTGTAAAAATTTGTTGCATTTTTTTTGTTTTAGATTTGAGTTACTTTCAAATTTGCGAACAAACTACTTATACATTACATGAAATTATTTCTCAATAAATACAAAATTTATTTTAAATAAAGGCTTTATTTCATTTTCGTTATAGAGTTTATACGATCATTAATTGTATTAATTTTAGCGGATCATTATAATACAACTTGATGAATCATTGGATTTTAGAATAAATATGTCAGATTTCAAAAAAAAATTATAAGGTTTTCACTTCTTTGTAACAATAACAATGAGAAGTATTGTTACTTACGAATTACCACAGAAGTAAATAAGTTCCATGTTTCACTAATAGCTTTCGAGCACTGGTACATATGGATACTCTAAATTCAGATAAAATGTAATCCTATGTTGACTAAATAGAAATATAGATCATGAAACGAGTCTTTTTTAAAAAAAATACAGTATCTGTTAACCATGTAATAACAATTATCTGATCTAAGTAGTAGAAAATCACTTAATAAAATTTTTTTCATTTAACACTTTTTATCAATAAAGACTCATCAGAAATAAATGATCAAATTAATAAAAATTCCATTTATTCCAAAAAGTAAATTACACGAAGATGCATATGACTTAACTACTGTAAATTTTCAGATATTTGTGGAATATGCTGACACTATTATAAATGAATTCTATATAACTGATTACTTCTGTTTTATCAAAAATATATTTTTTAAAATGGGGGAGTTAATGTAATTATGATTTGAGCTCACTTATTTTTATAATATTTTAGGAGAAACTTATTTTCGTGCGTGCATTTAGAAATCAATTTCGAATTTTTGTTTAATAAACATTCTTGGTTTGCATATGTAATAATTTCTAATTTTTCTTGTTGGCATAGTATGCATTTTTTGGAAATATTGTTATATGCAGGAACTTTTTTAAGGATGGACCAATTCTGAATAAAATCATCCATATTTTTATCTTTTAATTCCCATATATATTTTGACAGAATGGTTTCTTTTGAATACTTTTTATTTTTAAAGGATTGCTTATGATTGGCAAAACGATTTTTCCATTTACCCTCTGTTATGCCAATATATTATTTATCCGGTACATTATTCGAGGAAACAGCACATTTAAATAACACATTTTTATATAAACAACTTCCACTCATTGGACAACTGTTTTTGTTTACAACAACAATTTTCTGTACCTTTGTCATTTAGGATTTCGTTTTTGTTTACCAAAGCATTATTGTGACCTTTTATAACTTTTTCCATATTTTTGTGCACTGTAGCTAACTTTAATTCTATTTCGATTAAAAATTTTATGTAATTTATTAGAGGGCGGGAAACGCATATTGACCATTTTTAAAAACAGTTTTCCTATGTTAGTGGAAACATTTTTGCTATATGGGGGGTTGAACCAAATTACATTTCTAGTTCTACTTAGCTTTTTTGTATTCTTTTTTTCAGAGTCAAATTTTAGTTCAAAATTTTTAGAACCACTTTTTTAAGGGCATCCTCAAATATTAGTTTAAAGGAATTGAATACATTTTCATTAAAGGAGTTTTGGTTTAGCCGGTTATTAACTGAAATCGGGATTTGTTTTAGAATTTGGGATGGATAATTTGAATTAACATCAATATAGAATAATTCATCGTTTGGTTTTTTGAAAGGCTTATATGAACTTTCAGAGAGATTAGATGTGACTTCAAAGAAGATGTAACAATAAAAAATTGATATAACAATGGGTAGTTATGATGGCCATCATAACTGCCCATTGCTATATCAATTGTTATATCAATAACAAAAAACAAATGTTATATCTTAACAAAATTGGATTGGATGGGCAATAAAAGTTTCTATATGCTCTAATACAAAGCCCTTTAGAGGTTACATTGAACTTTTTCTGTTGAAACCATACCAAGCATAATTAGAAGATTTTGGGCACAATTTGTTACAAAAATATCCTTGTTTTTTTTTGTGTAGTACTTCAAACTAAACGTAATTTAAGAGTTAATTTTAGATGTTTTTGAAATATTGTTAATTTTTTTTTGGTTTTTAGAGAATATCTAAACATTATCATTAAACACTTGAATAGAACTTTTTTTATGTTTTCTACTAGTCATTTTAGCCTAAGAAAAGTTCTTTAACCTTCGTAATTCAGAAATTGAAGCATGATATTGCAGTGATATAACAAAATAATCCAAAGTTTCCTTGATTGGAGATAAAAAGTTTTCCTTACTTAATTAGTAATAGATTCAAAGAGTTTTAGAAATAGTTCAAGCGTAATTTAAAAATACTTAGTAGCAACCATTAATCTTAATTAAGTCATCAAAAAATAAAATATTTGTTTTAAAAACAATAAGTATTTGTTTGAATACAATAGAAAAAAACTTTACGAATACAAAACAAAAACCAAAAATTTTCAAGTGTTTCAAAATTAAATTTAATCAAAAGGTTGATATTAAATAATACTATTGAGTGCAGCTTTGGCATGATCTAATATTTGTCTACCATTTCGATTTTGCTGGTACTCATGACTAAAAAAAAACATATTTTGCCTTCTCTCTTCTGAATGTACTGAATCTTCAAACTTCATCTTTAATCTAAGAAAAGTTCATTTTAGCCTAAGATAAGTTCAATTTAAAATATTGTTTCATTTATTTTGTGTCAATTTCTTAAACAAAAACAGCATAGTAAAAGGTACAAAGTGACAAAACTCATTTAGGAGTTAATATACAGTTTAAACAATAGGAGAGAAAAACCTCCACTTTGGTGCAATAAAGAAGATTTTAAAAGATTTTAAAGTAATTTCTTGAAATGTGTCACAATAAAAGTACTCAGTTTTAATATTTGGATCCGTTGGCAAAAAACGAAGAAAATAGAGTTATGAAAAAATGTGATATTTATAAGAGATGAAGAGGCATAAACATAAAATTTAAAAAAACTAAGTGTTAAGTAGATACAAACTCTTTAAATTTTTTGTATTGTAGCGTGTTTTAATTAAATTTAAAGAATCATTCAGCAACCATTATTTAAAAAATTACGGTCTGCTTTTTGCCAAATAAAAAAAATCATCATTTGTTGGCATTGAAACGTTTAGATACGGTGACAGAAACAGAACGAAAAATAGTTAACGGAGCTGGCTAACGAAGGAGTTTTAACTGAAAAACTTATCAAAGCGGACTTCAAAGATTTTTTTAGATTTGCTAAATATGATAATAACTATATATATATTTCTTACATTCGAGTTCAATACTTTAATTTTTCCCGTTGGATTAATTCAACAAAGTTAGCAAATTATTATAACAATACTATAAACATTAATATTGAGCTCTTTTTACATAATAATAGTAAAACTTTTTCAAATTAATTATTTATTAGTCATTGTTTCTTGCCTACGTACAAACAACAAATGTTGAGTTTCAAGAAAAATATATTTTGGCTCTAAATGCAAAAAAGTAAACAATTGCTTTTATTTGAACTTTGAAGAAGTTATTTCTGCTGCCAACAAGATGTTAATAGAAGTATATATTTAGGTTAGAGTTCTTAAAATGAATTTATTAAAGAGTGCGGACAAATTGCCAATGTTAACATAATTATGATGTTTAAACGGCTATTTACTATTCCATTCTCTTTAACTAAGCACTTTACTTTTGTTCTTTAAATTGTCCACAATGTTGTTGATAAAAGACGGATAGTTAAGAAAAGTTTTCTCAAGTTGAAAAATCTCAAGGCAAGGTAATAATAGACATCTTGGATCAAAATGAAATCAAATTAAAAAGCTGCGGAAGTCATAGGTACGATAGTGGAACCAACATGTCTGATGTTTACAAAAGAGTAGAAACGGGTATACTTCAGAAGAATCCTCAAGCTCTTTACATGACATGCAACGCTTATAACTTTAATCTTGCCTGTGTTTGTTCCGCTGAAACTTCCGTTGAAGTTAATTATTTTTTTTTACCATTTTTTATAATCCATTCTTTATAATGCATTCTTTATATGTCATTCTTTTATAATCCATATATAATAAATAAAAGAATAATCGAAGGAGTCCAAGAAGATTTAGGAGTTGGTTTAAGGGGGGTGGGGGGCTCAGGCTAGTAGCCCCCCCCCTCCTTCCCTTGGGACTCATATTATTGTTTAAAGCGAATAATAAAATATATCAATGATCTTTATATGCATAAGTTATGCATAAATGCATATACAGCGGTGGCCAAAAAAAGACCACTCTTTTTTTTTCAAAATTTATTTTTAACCTTAGTATAATTTTATTTTGGAAAAAGAAAAAAAAAAAAACATTTTTAGAAAGAATTTTTATCGTATTTAATATTTGGTTATAAAAGAATTTATAACTTTTTTACAAAATAATGTTAAAAAAGTAAAAAACTGACTAGTAAAAAATATAAATGGGAAAAAAAATTGGACAAAATTTTAAGACCAGTTTCAAAAGTATTTCAAAAAGCAATAAAAAAATAATTTAGAAACGTGTTGTTCCTCCATTTGTTTTCAAGCACTCTTGTACTCGTTCTGGCATTGAATTCATTAAAGTTTTGATTACTTCATCAGACACATTTTTCAAATGATGAGAGATAGAAGATTTCAAATCTTCCAAATTGATAAGTTGTTCTTTACCAAGCTTGTGATCAAGCTACGACCATAAATTCTCTATTGGATTCAAGTCTGGACTATTGACAGGCCATGGAAGCACTTGAATTTTATTAGAATTGAACCAATCGCTAACAACATGCGCTTTATGACACGGCGCATTATCTTGCTGGAAAATAAACCCATCGTGCAACTGCCATAAATCAATGCTAGGAATAAGCGAGTTTTCCAAAATTTCGATTTTGGAAAACTCGACCACTGCCTTGTTTTGTTCGTTTTAAAATGCATGATTCATCGAACCGTTCGCTTGGAAGTCTACGCAACATAACTCGACCTTTTCTGTCTACCTCAACGTTCATTTCATCACTAAATACCACACGGCTACACTGATCTGTTGACCAATTTTTATGTAGTTTGCACCACTCTTTCCTGGCAAATTTTTGTTTTTTTATTTAAGCGTGGTTTTTTTGCAGCAGCACGCCATAAATAATTTAAATTGTGGAGGACCCTTCGCACAGTTCTAGGGCTTGCTTTCAGACCATTTGACAGTGTCTATTTCGTAGACAAGTCTGTAGATGATGCTTATCTGTTTTCTTTCATTAATCTCACTAACGAGCGAACATCACGGTCATTTGAAATTTTATTGCGTCCAGTCCTATGACGATCATTAATTGACCGGGTCTCTTTGTATCGTTTTTCTTTGTATGTTAATAATGCAAGAGTGAGACCTTCCGAGCTTTTCTGCTATTTGTCTGATGCTATAGCCTTCTTCTTTTAATACAAGAGCCGCGTATCTGTCTTTTTCTTCGATCTTTGCACGCATTTTTGCAATATTTTTATATCTTTATTGCAATTCAAAAAATAAATGTTTATTTGATATCGAAACTTTAATTAATTTTTGGCCACCGCTGTACATAAGTTATGCAGCATAACTTGGTTTTAGTTATTTTTATTGCAAAAGCGCTCGAATGCTTCATGCAACCATAATGCATTGATTACTTAGATTGATATTATAAAGCGGATGGTCATAAAGTTTGCATTGTAGTTTATTCTTCTGTATTTGTTTAATTTAAGTAATTTGTCATTTATAATATCATATATTTATTTTTTAATTTTAAATTTAATTTCTTAAACTATAAGTGATATTTTAAAGTTTTATGTGTTGAATGTCGAGTATAATTTTAAAGTTTTACTAAAAATTTTTAACAAATGAGCAATGCCAATGGAGATGGTAAAAAACCAGTTACTGCAAAAAGAAAACAAGTCAATATTTCTACATATTTTAACAAGAAACATATTTTATCAGAACAGGTTAATAAAACAGAAAACTCAATCATTCCGATACCGTGCACTTCTTAATTATCTGAAAATAAAAAAAAAACTGCTTCCAGTATCGAAAAAGATATTTTAAAACCTTTAACTTTTATTGAGGATATTGGATATTATATAAACTTAGTCTTTAAATTAGAATAAGAGATATGGATTAGTTAAAAAAAGTTGGTTGCTTGTATCTGATTTGCATCTGATTGAGAAATAAAACGATACATAAATCAATCTCACTTAACGAAATTTCCTTGGTTAGCATATTTATCAATAAAATCTGGGTTATTCTGTAAATTTTGTGTACTTTTCCTTGTTAATAATACTGGAGGATTAATAAATACTGAATCTTTAAAAAAACTAGTCACTCTACCATTAAGTATATTTGCTAAACTACTAGGAAAAGTTGGCGATCTAGAATCCCACCAAAATAATTTATATCACAAAAATGCAATTTTACAAGCTAATAAGTTTTTAATCCGTTATGAGCAGCGAGAAAAAGAAGTTCTTAACTTGCAGTGAAAGAAAAAGACAAATAATTAAAATTATTATAAAATCATTATAAAATTATTATAAAAACACAACTCATGCTTAAGCTACGTATATAAGTAATACTATTCAAGAAGATATAATAGAATGCTGTAAAGAAGAAATTATTTATAAAATATTGACAGATATTCAATGTAATAAGTTTTATAGTATTTTATTTGATGAAACTACAGATGTATCACATTCATCTCAAATGACACTAATTTTAGATTAAAAAAACTAAATTTAAAAGATAGATATTTAAGTAAAAAAAAATTTAACTGTTTATAAATTATTACTTCTTATACCAAGCTTCGTTGTTGTTATTAAGTTGCATGGTATGAATAATATTGCAGACATTGTTGCTAAAGAATACTCATTTATTTGCATAGAAAAATGACAGTTTTATTCAGAACTTGATTTGTGGATTACAAAATGGACCAGAGTTAAAAATGAAGCTAAATATAAAATCTATTAAAAAAATTTTTCAGGCTAAATTATCTAAATTATAAGAAGTTAAACTCTTAATTTCAAGGAGGTTATCTACCATATACAGTAAATGATCGTTTGGATTATTGTTCAGATATATTGTTACAAAGTATTAAAACAATACTTTTAATTATTGGTTGTCTTTTTTGCCCATTAGTATTGCATCAGCTGAAAGAAATTTTTCTACTTTGCGAAGGTATATCTACATTAGAAATTACAATATCAAATTAATAACCAAATAATCTTATTTTTAACTAAAATGATTTGAATCTAGATTAAAAGATTGGTTATTATCCCCAATGAGTCAAGATAGATTGAATGGTTTAGCTTTAATTTATGTTCATTGGGAAAAAGAAGTATCAACAGGCAGCGTTATTAAAAGGTTTTCAACAGTTAAAAAAAGAAACATTGACTTTATAATGTAATGTTCAGAAAAACGACTCATTTTAGTTATTATGTTTCTTTTTTAAAGATGGTTTCCAATAAAAATTGATATCAATTAAACTTTTGTTGATAATAAATAACAAATCAATAAACACGTAGTCTTAAAAAGCTTTGCGTAGGTAAGAAAAGTTGTTAAACACGTATTTAAGTTCTTCCCTATATTAAGCACGCAAGAGAATGAGTAAAACCATTAAGGGTAGTCCATAAATTACGTCAACCAACATTACCAATTTTACCCCCATCGTAATTCTTTTGTAACAAGATCCGTAGGAGTCGTCACAAAACCACTAAACCCTTCCCCTTGAGTGTGGCGTAGTTTAAAGACGACCCTTTATGTGAATTAATACGTTAGAGTTAAATACGACTAGATAGATAAGCCCCCCTCCCTCTTCTTTGGTAAGGAACCAAACCCGCCCCTGAGAAGATTATATAGATCTTATCACAATACCTTGCATAATTTATAGTTTTCACAATATTTAAATGATATAATTTTACAACTTTTGTGAAGTTATAGACATTTCAGTTAAATACATTAGCAAAGTTAAAATAAAAACTAATAATATGTTGTCGTTAGAAATAAATAAAGATGTTTTTTTAGTAAAAAATTAATGTCTTTTAACTTTTTTTTGAAAAAAATATAAGTAAAACAAATAGAAAATTTGATATTTGATATAAATGTTTTTATTCCATAGATATGGATCACGATAAGAAATACAAAACTAATCATACTTATTTCGACAAAAAGTGTCATTGAGATAATTAGAACTTTAACCAGAACTTAAATCAACTTTTTGTTTTTGATTTATGACACACTATGGTTTTGGAATACACAAGGAGATAAGTTTTCTTTACACTTAAACATAAAGCATAAAATGTTACAAACGTTTTGGAAATGAAAAATTATTTTGACTCGCTTTATTTACTTTATAATCTTTGTCTTGGCTGAGAAAACTGATATGTCTTTTCATCAAACCTTGTAAACCTAATAGAGCGCACACATTGAGGTTGTGAAACCGTTGGTTAACCTTATATCTTTGCAGAAGCTTTTTGACGTTGATCTAAATGATAAAGTATTGAATAAAGTAAAATCTCAAGAAAAATGAATTCAGGCATTTGAATTCATCAAGCTATGGTTTAACCTTTTAGTTAAAATATTTTCAAGCAATAAACTATATTAGTGTCTCACTTCAATCAAAAATTATTTCCTTAGATGATGAGATGGAGATTATGAAAACTTTTGTTAAGGATCTTGGTCTTTTAGGTCCAAACTCATTAATGAAGCACATTTGATTGTCTCCTGTTTATTAAGTCGTGGTTTTCAATCAGACTTTTGTTCAAAGGAGGAAAAAAAAGGGGAAAGTAAAAGCCACAAACGAAGTTTAATTCTACAAAAATAAAGAGAAGCAGTTTGAGGTTAACGTATTCAGTACCGCTCTCAAAACTCTAGTTCAACAAATTTTTTTTTTTTCATTTTTTAGGTGCTCCCAGTCCAATGCTCTTCCGCGGTGCTCTGTGATAAATCCTTACGGTCTTATCACAGAGCACCGCGGGAGAGCATTTAACTAGAAGTTCATGCCTCCTTCCTTACCAATGTCGCTTAATGGGCTAAAGCCGGGATCGAACCCGGGGCTTCTGGGTTCTGAGCCAAAACTCTAACCACTGCGCCACGGCTGCTCACAAATAAGAGATAGGATTTAAGCTGCAGAAATTCAACGAACAGATTTTAGTTCATATGGCTCTTTGAATTTGATAATATGTTAATTGAAGAAGTTGAATCAAATAGACTAGAGAAGAAGTGCAAAACTTAGATGTAAATGAAAAGAGTTATGTAGATAAAGAGTCACTTATTAGGGTAGTTCGTCATCAGAATACTCTGAAAGTAATCAATTTTTTTCAGCTTAAAAATATTCTCAATACAATGAATCTATTGAATAAGATCTACCGAAAAGGTCTACGCTCTCTATTCGAATCAATATGCAATTTGCTACGCATTTTTAACACAATTCCGGTTACCATCACCGAAGAAGAGCTTTTGTTTAGTAAGCATCGTTTAGTCAAGATAGCGTTTTGATCTACAATGACCCAAGACCGACATACCAATCTGCTAGTAAGTACAATCTCATCAAACTTCTGCGCTTCAACAAGTTATTGCAAATTTTGATATGAATAAAGTTTGAGTAGTTAGTTTCTCATGATTGTACAACAGCTATTACACTTTAGGCTTACAGTTACTAGCAAATATAAGGTACTTGTCAGATCTCATCGGGCTTAGGAAACTTAAAAGAGTGCAAATTATATGAATCAAGAAAACAAGATTAAGGGAACAAATTCCAAAGACCTGATGTTCGAGAAAAAAAAGGCTCAGGACCACAAGCTGTTGAAGAATGAGTGATACAAAAACCAAGGGATGGAGAGACCGTTTATATCAGGTACGATATGATTATTGGAACCAAGAGGTAATATTGATAAAAAGTTCTTAGCAAACAGTTCGGTTTTGTCTCTAGCTGAGGAAACAAAATCTGAACCACGGAAAAGAGGAAGAATAAAAGATTTACACTTTTTTAGTTTTAGCTCAGTAAAATTGGTAATATATTCATATTAAAATCATCATCTTTTATTGCAAATGTACCCTTGGCCATTGATGTAGATTGATTATCTGAAACAAAAACTTCTGTTTCTAAAACAGAAGTGTTATTAGGTTGCAAAGAGTGATTTGTACCATATTCTTCAATGTCGTTTTATAATGCTCCAGAAGATAAGCAACCAGAACCCAACAAAACAATCAAGTCCGTATTAAATGTATTGGAACTTTCAGTTTTTAATTAATATCGTTTCTAAATTACTAATTTTTTGAAAAAATGATGATTAATATCTAAAGCTTGATTCAAAATTCAGTATTAAAAAGTACACATAAAATGAGTATCAAAGTTGCTTATTGAAATAAAAGTTGTAAATTTTATTTTTAATTAGCATTAACAGCAGTGACGATTTGGTAGTTTAGAGAACCCTTCTGTCAAATTAAGGACTTTTTTATTTAGCTTTGGTATCAACCTATTCCATACCCCCTTCTCTCCTACCATCAAAAACGTCTGCATCCGTCACTGATTACCAAAAACACAAATTAATACTAACCGTAGAACAATTGACTCGAGTAGTTTCATTTTCTCCAGCCAATACTTTATTTTGTTGTTCAGATAGGCATGCTTGTTTTAACTTAAATTTCAGTCCACATCAGCTCACAAACCCATTGTTGCAAATAAGATCAAAGTCGTTTTAAAACAGATATTTTAGCTCATCAACTAAGCAGGATTCATTTTAGTTTCTATTATTTGTAAAGATTGTAATGGAGTTGGAATCATTACATTATTCACGTTGATAAAAAAAACATCTTTCAATTGCATTCTCATGTAGTTCAAATATTCATTCTCATTTATGCTAATCAATGATTCATCAGTACCATTAGTTACTGATATGTCTTCAACGATTGAATTAGCTAAAATATTGCAGTGGGCGCATTTATGCATATTACATATTATTCTTCTGGCTTGTTTTTGTTTAATATATATATATATATTTCAATGCTGAAAGGCAAGTACTTGTCCAAGCAATATTACAATAGCTTATGTAGCTTTGAATAAAAGAGTAATATAAATATATTAAACATTATTAACTTAGTAGGTGTTGTTTTTTTTATGCATAATGCCTATAGTTTTAGAAATTTTGTTCTCAATTAGCGTAATACGATTTTTCGAGTTACGATGTTAGCTGAGGAAGTTCCAGAGGCAAGTTATCGGATTTCGAGTGGTGATGAAACAAAATATACTCAGTTTATGACATACAGAACATGTTTAATAATAAGAGAGTCCTTGTTTCCTACTTTTAAGGTAACTTTATAGCCATTTTAAGTTGCTATTTATTACTCCATATGTTTCTAGTTTGTGCAAGAGAATTTCATGATTGACAGGGTCAAAAGCTCTTGACAAGTTGATGAAGATGTCGAAAGTATAGTCAACTTATCTAGAATTTAACTGGCTAAATCAGTTATTGAATGATGAGTTGATTGCCCTTTTCAGAAACCGAATTGTTTGCTGAATAAAATGTTGTGTTTTTTAAGATAACTCTATAGTCTGTTATAAATAATACGGTCAAGCTACTTTAAAAAACCAGAAAGATGCGAACCGATTATATGCTTAGAGCGATAATAATCTTTTAGTGGTTGAACATCCAGCAGCCAGCTTGATATGTTTGAAGGCATTTTAATGATATAAATTTGGTTCTCAGTAGCAGTATCAATTAGGTCATGGAAGTTATAAAAACCGTGCTCATCCCAAATCAACAACTGAGGATGTTGTTTGCTTTTATTTTCAAAAAATATTTTGGTGAACCATAACTTTGCTAAGCCCTGTTTTGTGCAACCATTGGTCGTGCAGACTCTGTCTTAAAACTCATAAAATATCTGGATGTTTTTCCTTTTACTATCACCTGAGGTTGAATGAACTTAGCGAGTGCATTCACACAGTCTATAACAGTAATTGACTCTCGATTTTTACTTAATTGATTATTTAATTTGTATTTTAAATATTCAGTTAAGTGGAAATCGGGTTTTGTACTTGCTCAATATACTTAAATACTCCATACTTAATCAAGTTTGTGCCTTTGGTGCAGCCACGGAAAATAATTTAATTTAAATGTTCAAAGTAAGTGAAATTTAGACTTTATAATGCGACATTAAAACATCTGTAAAATGAGAACCGCTTTTCATAATTTGATAAAAATTAGTGCAAATGTAGCATATGGCTGCACCAAACTCAGAATAAAATTTCAGTCGGATTGGTTAACTGGCTAGGAATTTATGGCAGTTTTAAATTAAAATTTGTTAGTTTTTAGCTACTTATACCTCAAAGCCCTACCGATTACTGTGATATTTGGTCACTATGATCAAAATAACGTTGATTACATGAGTGTTCTATTATGCAATACCAACAATTTTTGTTATATTTTTTTTATTGCTACAACTACCATTTTCATTCTATAGACCGAAATATTGATTTGGTTTATATTGGTTTGACTTGGCTCAGCATTGCATGAAAATATCAGCATTTTTTTAAAGTAGAAACTGCTGTCAAAACCCATGAAAATGTTAAAAAATGGTTGAAAAGCTTTTGAAATACATTTGAAATACTTACATAAAAAAATGTTTACACATTAAACATTTAGAATAGATAACTAAAATAATTGTCAAAATAAATAGTATACAAAATAAAAATAGATAAATAAACAGTCAGAAAGAAAATCTTATAAAAGGGAGAATAGTCTTTTGAAGAGCAGTGAAATTCTTTTGTGGGAATGCGTCATGAAATAAAATATTATCGAAATTTTCAATAAGTATAAGAACTGTCATTTATTTAAACTATAATTTCCTTTAAAGATAAGAATAATGTAAGAAATATATTTTTGTAATTTAAGTAACTATATACTTGATTTTAATTGTTTGTAATGGATAATATTTAAGGTATTTTAATCTATTGTTATCCTTATAAACTCAGGTTAAATTTTGTAAAATGGATAGTTTGATTTAGTAAAGTTAGATTTATTGAAATGCTACAATGCCAAATAAAGAAAAGGTTTAAAATAAAAATAAAAAATTCGTGTGCTTGCTATGTCTGAAAAAATGTTTATGAGGGCTTACTGCTTCACAAACAGATGCCAACTGTATGAAACAAAGATTAATATCAGTGATTCTCGGGTACCAGAAGGACTCTGCGAATTGTATAGAAAATTTTACGCAGAAAACAAGAGGGGAAAGAAGTTATTTCCCCTCCTTTATTTAATTTTAATTCAATACAAGTGAGACTTGAAACAAAAGACACGATGTGTTATTTCTTAATCTGCCAACTTTGTCGTTTAAAGCAGCAAGAAAAACGTCTTTTTGAAGAGCAAATCACCATTGATGCGGAACAAAATGTACGTTGCAGCGCATGCCTTTGCCCTTTAGGAAAAGATTTTCTCTACCAATTCTTTCAAATAAAGTTCAGGAAAAACCTTCAATCTTTAGCAGCAAAAGGTACCAGAACAGCCGAACAAATTGCCTTTCGATTTATTTCCAACAATGAATTATCCCCTGAAAGAAACTTTCGACTTACTAAAGCATCTGGCGGGCCTCCACTTACAAATACCCAGGTAAATGTTTATGCTTAAATAAGTTTTACAAGTATCCAAACATCAAGCAGCAAGATGGTTGAGACAAATTTTTATAAGAACTCCTTTAAAGAAGGTCAACACTTAAAAAAATCTATAAACAATGATATTATATATGTAAAAAAATATAAATAATGATATAAAAAAATCTCAATAAATGATATTAGTATTTCATCATTAAAACTAATCTCAATAATGTATGCAGAAGATACAAACTTATTTCTTACCAATAGTCATATATAACATCTACATGCGGATATAAAAATGAAATTAGTCAAGGTAAATAGTTGGTTTAGGACAAACAAACTCTCACTTATTGTTGAGGAAACAAACTATAATCCCCATGAAGAAAAATTACGTTAGCATTACGTCTTCCGTATCGTTGGAAAGCCGTTGGTATGATGTTAAAAATGAAACAGCCGGAAAAAGTCATTTTGCTAACATATTGCAACGAAGTAAAAATTATGTTGTAACAACGTTACATTTAAGCTAACTGACTTCGAAAAGACGTTTGAGCAACGTTAAATTTTAGGAAAAAGACGTGGTAAAGACGTTAGGCAAACGTTATACTTTGGCATAATTGCTGAAATGAAACTTAGGCCAATGTTAATATGACTACGTTGGCTAAACATTTTAAGAAAAACGGCCTCCAAAGTTTTTCTAACTTTTCACGATGTTATTTCTACACTGTTAAGAACAAAAAAGCATAATGTTACACTGTATAACATCGCGTTGTAAATTTCTTTTTTTTTTTTTTTTCTAAGGTTATACCCTGTAATTAGTACAGGCAAAAAATTGAATACGGAAAAATAAATATTGAAAAAAAATAAATTAAAAGACTAAAAATTAATAAATTTTGCTAACCTCCTATTTTAAAATTTTAAAATTATATACAATAATTTAGAGTGAAACTAATTTAATTTTTAATATCTTTCTAATTTTTAGCCATATCTCAAATATTTGCGTATTTTTTGTTTGACACTAAAAGAGCAAAATAAATAAAGAAACACTAAGTTACAATCAAATCCAATTATAAGCATTTTCAAAAACGAAATAAAAAAACATTTGGAATGAACCAATAGAAATACGACGAATGCCAGAAACTGGGCTATTTGATGCTCACCTGAGTTTTTTCTGCTTTCCAATGATTATTGACTACAAATTGTTAAGCAACATCATCTGAGTTAGAAAAAATAGTTCCTCAATAAACTGCAAAACATTTGAAACTGCCCCCAAAATATTTTTAATTGAATAAATAAACAAAATTTATTAAAAACACTCATGACATAATGAAAAAAAAAAACATTTCTTGTTTTACCCTTAAAACAAATATTTTGTGTTTGAGTTCAGATTTCTGTAATTTTTTTTTTTTTTTTTGTATAGGGGTTTTGCAAAGACAATATATTTTTATATAACTTGAATGTACAATTACTTAAAGTACAATAAAGAAGCTGAAACATTTTCATAAAGTGGAGAATCAAAAGCCGTTTTAATAAATAGCACTCCATAACACCCGTGATTACTTTGTTGGATGTCTTCCAATCCGAACTACTTTCACGTAAAAACTTGATGATATGAGCAAGTGGCATTATTTTACCAAAATAAATAATTTCAGATTCAACAATTTTTAAATGAAAAGGCAGACATTTCAAGAAGCGGTCATTCAAAAATTTTTAATAAATTAATGAGGTTATGTTATGAATCATTGTATTTTGTGAATGTTAGACCATAATAATCCACAGCCTCAATCATCCAGCCATCCAAGTTCAATAGCATTAATGCATAACCAATGCATTGTTGCTGTTAATTAAGTTAGTATCTTCAGTACGAAGAGACAAGTAAAAAAAATAAATTAACTGTGTAGCCTTTTATCTTTTAAACTCTACCAGTAATCAAGTTGTCTGAAAAAATGAGATAGCTTTTTACCGGATAAGTCATTTGACTTCTCAGAAATATGATTAATTTGAACATATTAAAATGAAATATCTTTGGTTTCTTTTTCAAATTAGCCATAATTGACGGACAACCTCAAAACAAACTAAGTACATAAAGTCCAAAACGAATCTAGAAATGCAAAGTAAATCAATCAAAAGACTATTAAATACCTCATATTCTGTATTAACACATTTTAGCAAACTGTGTGTTTGCTAAGATGTGTTAATTATAAAGATTATGAAGTATCTATAAGTAAGAAAAAAATTAGCCTGATTGAGAACAACTTTTTCTTTTTACACATTTATTATTTTGCTTGTGCTAGAGTATTTCTTAAATTTTTAACATTATTATATTTCAAAAATAAGTCTTTGCAATCAAGACCCTTTTCTGAAAGCATATGGAACTTTCCAAAAAACTCTTTGAGAAACTCCCTTAAAGAGTAAGGTTTTTGTTTGCCGTTTTAAAAATTAAAAAGAAATTGAGGTTTAGAAATAACCAAGCAAAGAAGACTAAAGCTGTGTATTCCTAGATTCAAAAAAGGGCAGAATATATATTTACTATTAAATGTATGTCATTGTTAATACACACGCCATTATAATGGAGCATATTTTTAATATCAATAGCAAGATGTCAAAACCAAGATAAATTTAGTCAAAATATTTTTAAAGTATTGATATGATTAGGAGTTTTTAGTAACATTTACTTCCAATGCCTATGTTGCCGCATTAAAATAAGTAAATCATTTAATAAAAGATGTGCAACTCAATACTTAATCAGGACAATTATCAGAGTGAAATAGAATTATTAAAATCATCACTTTTTAAATAGAGTTTAGTTAAAGATAAAACAGATTTACTTTTAAAAACATCAAAACTATTAAAATAGGCCGAAAAAAATCACCAATTAAACTTCAATAATTATAATTTTCTAATAAACTGGTTATCAAAGAATTAGTTTTTTACCATAAGGGACTATTCTAGGATAAAAAATTTGGCGCCGGTAACCCCACCCCCGTCCCGGGAAAATTTAGCGGAAATATTACCCTATATGAGCTTATTATTGCGAAAAAAAATTTTTTTTGCCATAAAAAAAGATCCTCAAGATTTAATTTGTGCGGCACCCAAATACAGTTGACCCTTTCGAAAACGATCTAGAATAGTCCCCTTAATTTTGATGTCATCACATATTTATACTTATTTATCTTTAAGCACAAATATATCAATTTATAGCAATATATATTTATAACAATTCATAAAAATAAATATATATAATGGCTCCTCCGCGGCTCTCTGTTACAAGACTGTAAGGACTTTTCGGGGCACCTAAAACAATTAAAAAAAAAAAACATGATCTCAAGCAGATGCATGACGTAGACTTTTTTTATTGATTAAGCCGAGTTGACAATCGTATAAGCATAAATGTGCTTATAATTTCATTTCCAGTTGATGGCGTTTGAGAGCAGATAAGTGTTTGTGAACAATGTCATAGTTAAATATAAGGGAGAAAATTAAAGTGGTTGTTAATTTAATAAATGGTGATAGAGGTTGATCTGAACGTTTAAACGTAAATACTAACTGAAGCTGATTGTTTCGTGTACTGCCAATGAATGCTCGGTCGCTGCTTATTTCCTTAAAGAGTAAGTACATAGAAGTTATTTGATTAACATAAGCGTAGTTAATATAAGCGTAGAAACGTTTCAGATTCCTTTTTTCATTAGCTAATTTTTATTCAAATTTTCTTATCGCAATACAGGAAGCTTATACAACGAGGATTCGATTGAGATTGTACTTTCAGACAAAAGAAAAAATTTGCAATTTGATGTCACGGTTGAGGTAACAAAGTTTGTTTTGCAATTGGTATGCAAGAAAAGTTCGCTTATAAGCCAAGATTGTTGCCTTTGGTAAGTTCGGATGGGAGTGTGGAATGAATTCGTTGCAGAATTCAATATAGCCGTAAAAATTTGGTCTTTGAATTTTGAGCTGCTACAAAAAGATAAGTGTTAGCGTTATTTTTTGTTTTTTGTTTTGCTAATTTGTGTTGCATGTTAGAGTGCATTGGCTATGTAAGACGCTACCAAAGGGAAAATTAATATTAACGTGGCTGTTCAATCGGTTGCTTTACTAATTGTGAGGTCTCTGTGAAGAGGCCTTACCTTAGTAAAAAGAAGTTTAGTGACGGATAGCAAAATTTTTTGTGAAGTGAGTAAAAGTGAGTTACAGTTAACCCAACATACGGCTGAAAACAGCCATATTTTGGATGTTACAACATTTGCCTGATTAGTTTGGGTAGTTGCTAAAGTTTCTTTCCTATTAAAAAATGGTTGATTTTCCAAATTGTTGAAGTTGTGTTTTTTGCTGACGTTGACGCATTTTATGCTCACGGATTACGAAACAAAAGAGCTTTTTTAGTTTACCGCTTACTTTAAGGCCGTTGCACAGTAAACCAGGTGACGGACAAACTAATTTGGTGTAGAAATTTCTATAATATTTTTTAACAATTATGTATTTTTGTTTATTTAATAGCTTTTAACTATTTTATTTGTAATTATGCATTTGGCAGTTTTTTTAATGTCAATTTTTGTGGGCAGTTATTTTATATAAATTTATGTAAAACAAAAATCAATAAATCAAAATAAACCCCAGAGTCCTCTAAAGGTGGAAACTTTTGATAAAAATTCATCAATTTAATAGATCAGTGGTTGTCTAGTGAGGTTGAGGTATCCAAGAACAAGACGAAGTTATTTTTTTTGGTTTTTGACCGTTTGGAGTTGATATGATACTTGCAATGAGTTAAATAAAGGTAGAAAAAATAAAGTTTGGAAAAATCTTGGTGAAAGAAGCAAAAGAGCTAAAATTGCCCATTAAGCTGAAAACAATCACGAAGCACTGTCCTTAGCTTCTTTAAAAAGTGCAGCAGCTGAATCCAACATTAATAGAAACAATTTTATTTTTATAGTAAAGAAGCCTTTGGACCCAGATAAAGCAAATGAAATTAGGAAAACTTGTCTATGCTTGAACCTGTTAAAATGAAAGTTGAAGATACTCTCAGCTTAAAAATTCAATGTGATCTGTCCGATGAACAATACCAGATAATCAGAAATAGCTCGTTATTACAAAATGAAAACATCTATCCGTCTCTTCATAAAATTTTAATTGAAAAAAACAAATGCTTTCCTGATAATTTTTCAGAAACATATGCAGTTTGCTCCATTCAATCTCTTTTTAATTACGCACTGTGTAGAATTTTGAGTCTAAATAGTTGCAACAAAATATTTTCTGAATTATTGGTTAAAGATATCAATCAACATGGAATGAGGCATTTCAAAGGCGGTTTTGATGGAGCGTCTAGCCAGAGTCTGTATAAACAAAAATATTTGAAGAGAGTATTTTCCAAACATCTATTGTGCCTCTTAAACTGACTGTTAATGATACAGTGATTTGGTACAACAAAAAAGCATCTAGTACACATTTCTGCAGACCAGTGTGTTTGCTGTACAAAAGGAAACAGATATGCTAATTAAAGAAGAAGAGGAACGATTACGAATTGAGATTCAGAAACCTGAACCATTTGTACTAAGTTTAGAGTCAGAACCGGCTGATTCATCTATGATGACAGCAATTATAAAGTATAATTTGGGTTTGACTATGTTTGATGGAAAAGTTGTTAATGCACAGACAAGTACTAACTCTTCTCAAAGCTGTAATGTATGTTCAGCAGAGCCAACAGAGATGAATGACATTAAATTGATTAGATCTAAACCTGTGAATAAAGAAGCTTTATCTTTTGGCCTTTCACCTCTTCACCTTTTGGTAATATGCTTTGAGTACATTCTTCATCTTGGATATAAATTAAAAATTGGGTCATTTTATGCTAAAATCTATTGTTGACATGCCAAAACAAGGTTTTGGAAACACTAATGATGGTAATACTGCCAGAAGAGCCTTTGAGGACTCGAATACTTTCTCTGAGATAACTGGTGTAGATGTTGATATCATTTCTAGACTTAAAACAATTTTAAAAGCAGTTTGTTCAGGATATGATTTAGATCCAAGCTCTTTTCAAAATTATTGTAATGATACAACAAATAAAATTCTTTCTGAATATAATTGGTATGTTACTCCTCCAAGCGTTCACAAACTTTTAGAACATGGTTTACAGATTGCCGATGCATTGGAATTTATTCAGAAGAATCACTAGAGGCTCTAAACAAAGAGATTAGAAATGCAAGATTAAATCATTCGTGCAAAATTTCAAGGATAAATGTTATGAAAAACCAGTTTAACTATCTTATGATAAGGAGTGATCCAGTAATATCGAGCATCCAATTCACTAACCATAGATGTGAAAATGAGAAATTGCTGCCAGTAGAAGTTCTTTCTCTTCTTAAACAGTCGTGATTCTTTTGTGAAATTTTTTATTTATAGTTAAATTTACTATCAAAAATTAAATTTTTCTATGAATTAAAACTTACAATAGTTATAATAGTAATGCTCAGAGCATTCTATTATATACTTTATGTTGATGACTAAGTTATTATTATTATTATTTTTTTTTTTAAATTCTTTCAATTATTGTTTTTAGCAAAAGGGGAGGGGTCCGGTAATAATTATGACTTAAATTTGGATGGTAGTGTACTGTGTGCTCACGCCTGATTACAAGTTGGAGTGAGTTAAAAAGAGATTTAAAAGTAAATTATGCATTATGCAAACTATTACTTGATTCGAGAAGGAAAATTTAAAAAAAAATTTGCTTGCGCGTGTAAAATTTCATACGCGCGTGTTATTTAGATTCGAGCACGTTTTGCTGGTTGTTGCGCGTAAAAATAACTTAAAATCACATAATTGATTTTTAGACAAAGAAACTAACTATTCATTTAATACATATTAAAATGGTTATATAATTTTTGAACTTTATTACATAATAACTAAAACTTTTTCAACAAAAAATAAAAAAAGTGCATTTCTAAAAGTTTTTCAATAATAATTTTTTTTCAATGTTTCTTTAAAAAACAATTATTATTTTTGAATTTTCTATAAAGTTTTACTTCTTTTTAGTACCAAGTAGATCTACTTTTGAAGAATATTAGGGGCCCAATAAATGTTAAAGGGACTTCGGGCTTTTACTACAAAATACTTAATTCCTAGTCATTTATGTGTCCAGAAACTGGATCATGCGCTTAATTAACTTGATAATTAAATTGAATTGATATACTAATGTTTCAATTACAGAGTTTAAAGTAGCTAAAGTGTTTCTAACTACCGTTATAACCGCAGGTAAATTCTTGTCATAGTGAAGATATGACTGTTTAACCACATCAAGGTTCTAACTGCATTTCGAGGGTATTTATTTTTTAATGAAAAGCGAATTATTTTTTAGTTACAAATAGTGATACTAAAGGCAAATGCTTATGTTATTATGGATGAAAAATATTATCAATTGATTCTAATAAATTTATATGGTAGGAGCATAACAATTTTTGACATCAATTTACTCAAAATTACCCACGGATCAGTTAAAACTTGTTAAACCAACGCGACGAGACTACTTTATCAAAATAACCTTTTATCAGAAACTTAAACCTGGTGGCTATACTCTTGTTTTCTTGTTAGGAGATTAATCTATTACTCTTGTGTTTTTTTATGTAAAATAATATGATTGTATCTTTAGGTTATATATTTATTAATTTATTGAATAAAGCCTTCTATACCAGCTTGAGTTTTATATTACTATTATAAATTCACTACACCGGGACTCGATATTAAAAATGCTATCGGGGCAGCATTAAAAATCATAGCTTTTAAAAAGACTACAGTTATCTGGACACAAAATTCAAGACAGCTTTCTAATGTTCGTTAATACAACGAACATTAGAAAGCTGTCTTGAATTTTGTGTTTATTATGAACGTTATGTTAATACATAACGTTATGTTAATACATAACGTTATGTTAATACATAGCGTTCATAAATAGAGGAATTTGATGTATAAAATGCATCCCTTTAGTTATATGATTGTGAGTATCACTCAATTTATTTGATAATACCAAATATTAAATGTTAAATATGATGCCTTTGATCATTTTAATATGAGTGTAGTTGATTAATATAAATGTATATAACCAGGGTGGCTAGCAAGTTTTCATGTTCATTTTCCATGACTTTTCCCTAAAACTTCAATATACAAAGCAACATAAAATTTCACATTGTCCGTTGCTTTTACCCAAAAAGCATAAACTTGTTTTAAAAGTCCTCTCGTTGTTTTTTAAGTTATGATTTTATAAGGAAAAATTTTTTGCAATCTTATTTTGATCGTCAATTCACATGATAACTTATAGTTTGCAACTTAATCAATAAGAACTCCCTGAGTTTGGCATAATTTATTTAACTTCCTGACTTAACAAGGATGTTCAAGTTTCTGGCCACCCTGATTATTTATAAATAATAAAAGTAAATTTATAGTAAAGCATTATATTATTATTTAAAGATTAAAAACCTAAATACATTTACTAAATACTAAATACTAGATACAATCATATTATTTTACATAAAAAAACACAAGAGTAATAGATTAATCTCCTAACAAGAAAACAAGAGTATAGCCACCAGGTTTAAGTTTCTGATAAAAGGTTATTTTGATAAAGTAGTCTCGTCGCGTTGGTTTAACAAGTTTTAACTGATCCGTGGGTAATTTTGAGTAAATTGATGTCTAAAGTCTGGTTGAAAAAGCTTTTAAGAATTTTTATTGTTGTTTTATGAGATCAATCTGAATATAAAATTTGCAGAAGAAGATAAAGTATATACATAAAATTGCAATCAAAGTTTTTATAAAGAGTAAAATAACTTTTATTTTTATAAAGTAAAAACAAAATGTAAGCATTTATATAATTGGTTACATTTTTTATGTAACTAATTATTTAAATCATTTTTCAAAAAGAAAACAAAGTTTAAGGTGTAAGACCCCTCAAATATCATGAAAAAATCAAAAAAAATATTTTGTGTAAATCTGACACAAAACTTATCGCTGAACTCGAATTTAATAAACCATTTTTTAAAGTAATATTTAGTTCTTGAGATATGAATCAATTTCTTTGACTGGGTAAATTTGATCGGCCTAACAACACACATAGCAACAGGTTTTTAATCAGAATTGCAAGCTATTTTGTTTTTGTTTTTTTTGTTATTTAATAAACTTTTTTATCAATGGATAAATCATGTAGAGTCAAACAAAGTACTCAAAGTAAAAAATGCAGAAAATTTCTCGGAAATAAATACAACTAAAACTGCCAAATATATAAATAAATATAAATATGCCAATCGATTCAACTTTATCGGTTGCTCCTGTATTAGTTATGAAGATGACCATATTTCTCATAAAACTTCTTTAAATTTATCAACATCCTCAAAAAAATAGAGAAAAATGAGACAACTCAGCTTAATAAAAATGAAACTGTTAGCTATCGAACTGTTGGTATTGAAATTAATTCTGCCTGGTGTAATTAATCAACAATGCTGTAAAAATTTTTTCCAATCAAAATTAAATCTTTCAGAATATTTTCTCAAAAAAAAAATGATTCAACTCAATGTTAAATATTTGTTGCTCTATCTGCAATGAGAATATTGAATTTTATACTTTAAAGACATGTTCTAGAAAAAAATTTTGACTGTAAATAGTAGAATAGTTTATTCAATGCGTGCATGTGGTCAAGGTTTTTCATGATGAGAAAAATTTATATTCCTAAAATAAATAAATCTGTCTCTGCTTGTGCTAAAATTGTTGATGCTGTAAAAGAAATTTGTCAATCTTCTTCAAGTATTGTTCAAGCCAATGAGTCGGTCATGCAAAGCACGTAGTCTAAAACTAAAACCTAAAGAAAATAATCCTTGTGCATTTGAAGCTTGAAAGTCACATGTACGCAAATTAAATTATTGTGGCTCTGCTTCTGGCATGGTAATTGGTGCACAAAGAGTATTTAGTCGTTCTATTTTATAAATTAAACTAAGGTATGTTGACTATTATGGTGATGGCAGTTGTAAAAGCTTATTCTTTATTTCTGGTATATATACTCTTCAAGGCTGTTCAACCATGAACAAAAAGCGTTTAATTTTTGCAGAGTATCAAACCCACCAACATCTAAAAAGCGACGACAAGTTATTCGTGGATGCAAATAAAAAAAAGATGGCTCAGAGAATGACCTAGAAGGTTAACTATATGATCTTGGTTATTGTTCTTATAAATAACAGATTTAAAATTGAGTATTTGACATTTTTATTTGGTAAAATTGTTAATGTAATATTTAAATGCTTTTTTCTTAAATTGTCAATTTCTAACCTCCCGGCCATCCTATCTCATTAACCATTAATCTCAAATTTGCATGAAATTTTCACCAAATGTTTTTTGCAGCTAGTTATACAATTGAATCTAAAAGTTTTACTGTTAGGAGATTTTGATTTATAGAAGATTTAGTTCACAAAAGTGCATTTTATTAAATACGCCATTTTGAAAAACTCAGCATAGCTTAAATACTTTGTTTCTTAGAACAATTTTTGATCAGTTTGTATTACTTTGTTGTTAATAATATGCCAAAAAATCATATTCTATATGCTTTCGGTTGCTGAGATAGAATGGCCGGGGTGGGCTAAGCATTTTTGGGTGCCTGCCGTTTTACTTGGCAACTAATAAATTTATTTTGCATTATTTAAATTCCTGTTATATAGTTGTTTCTCAGGATAAACTTGGTTTTTTGTTAAAAAGAATATTTAAAAAAAAATTTTTTAAGGGGTCTACTGTTCCCCAATTCGACTGCCAGGATAAATGTTGTGTCACAAATTATGGTTAAATATAACACTTACGACCATAGAAGTTGTTTCCAATTGTTTTTAAAATCAAAATGACCGTGGCACTTGGCTTTTTTTAACTTTTAAAAGTGATTTTAAAGGACTAAAATCGTAGTCGGTAATAGGGGCTACTATGGTCAGCATAAGAGTGGGGGCAACCAACCATTAGAGATATTTCAGGAATGAACTATAGTTGGTTGCCTTATTTAACTATGCATCAAATGTGGGAGGAGCAATAAGTCTACCATCATTTTTCGGCACTGAAATCATAACTCTAAAAAAATATCAGCTTTTATTTCTTCATTATTTTAATTGTCATTTTTTTACCAAGTAATAATATAGTCAAACAATAAATATTAAGTACTATTTTTTCAATTGAAAAAGAAAAACACACATTAGGTGTGTGTGTTTTATTACACACACACATACACATTAGGTTATTCTACCTCCTCCAAAATGTTTAACAGCTGCCAAAAGTTTATCGCTATAGCTCTGAATGTCCTTCACTTCTTTTATATCTAGACCAGCTTGGTTTAAACTTGGCATGTATTGATTCCCAACATTGTTCAGCATATCTTCCTAAACCGCATCTATGAAACTTGACAAATGGAACTACATGGAACAAAATATTATGAATTGCCCAAGTCAAACTTAGTTTTTAATCAAAGATTAAAGCTAGCTCTTGTGTAGAGATAAACGAGTTCTTTAACTTGGAGATTCTTCAATTCCAGTTTCTAAAGTGTTACCAAAGCACGCATCTTTAACATATTAAACAGATAACAAGTTTTTAAGACATTCAACAAAGAGAGTAAGATGATAATGAGTGTTTTTATTGGCAAGCTCTAATTCATCAAGATTTTAAATGATAGCATTTGAGTTGTTGCCATCCCAACCTCTACCTTGGTAACCCCTTTGAAGAATTTTTTTTGATTTCAATCACTCATCAAAACCAGGCCATAGATCTAATAAAAGAGTTCCTAGTAATGAAACAAATCCTATTATAAGGTGTAGTTCTGGTGGAGCGACAAGGTACTGTATTAAAGTTTTAGGATCTTCTTCTAAGTAGATAACTCTGGGATTTATTACATTCATACAATCTTTCATAAGGGCCTTGTTGAATCCAGTCTCAGCATATTTGGAGTACCAATAATCCAGGCTTTCAAGAGATCTCAATTTTCCTGACTCTGTTGTTGAGCGCCCCTCGCACCAAAAACATGCTCTCAAACCAGCATGAGATGATAAACCAAATACTAAATTAGCACATTTTAAATCAAAGGCTATATTGAATTGATCATTCTGCAAGTTTAGTTTTTCTAGAAAAAGTCGTAAATTATAATTTGATTATGGAACATTTTCTGTGATTCCAAGTATCTGGCATCTTTGAACTCCACTGTTTAGAAACCTTCCAGAGTTTACATTATTATTTTCAGGATCAAATATATTTACAATAACTTTCAAGAATGAACCCCTTGAATCAAAAGAAATACGTACAAGAGTACTAAATGGATCCATTTTCCGCTGTTCAATTATATTTAAAATGAAATTTGATGTTTCTTGGACAAATACAACATCTCTACGAAGAACAGATTCATTTGGTCCCAAGAACTCAATATAAATAACAAACATTATTTTGTACCAACCTTTATAGTTAGTGGTTTTCCTCTTGTTGATATATAAAAGTTGGATCCATATGCTATTTTGTCAGTTTCCATTTTTCTCTTAAGTATTCCTGCTGCAACTTGTTCAGCTTGAAGATAACCAAGATCAAAAGCTAAACTTATAAGATTAGAAACAGCTATTTCTTTCCCACACTAATGTGGTAATCCTGCTCCAATGCTAGAAAAACGGAACATAAAATCCTTTTAGTTTTTTTTTTCTGTTTCTGGTTCAGATTTATTTTGAACATTCATCCTGCCAGTCTTTTTCGTCCAATCAGTATTGAAAATATAATTTATATAAATATTAATGCATTTGTTTAAATAAATAATTTCAAAATTAACTCGTTAAACTAATTTGATGTTTCATTATTCTTAAAAACTAATACTATTCCAAAAAACTTTGTTATTAATATAAATTTAATTTAAAAAAAATAGAAACAACAAAAATTCTGAGATTAATTATTAGTGTTACAAATATACCTCCATTGCATACCTTTATTTTAAAAAAAAAATTAAATAAAAATTATCTTTACCTTGGATATCTTTTCTCCTCAAGCCATTCTTGGATTTTTTCCAGTCTTGAGCAAATACAGATTTCTACAACAACTTGAACATATATTTGTCGGAAAATCTTCTATTAGTTTCTAATATCCATGAAACACGTATAATTTCATCAACTCTTCCACTGTGCTGTTTACATATTGTAGAGATTTTGAATTTATTCCAAATTGCTCCCAACAACAACAACAAACTTGTTGTAGACACACTGATGAAGTTGACATTATTATAAATATATAAAGTAGATATTTTTTCATATCTAAAGATTCATATTCAATCAAATAAGGATAGCATTTTATATAAAGCTAAGGAATATACAATGATAATCATGCATTGCATATAATATATATAGCATATGTATAATGTATTATATATACTAAAATAAAAAACATAATATAGTCAAATAAAAAACAAGTCATTTATAAAAAAAGAATATTAAAAAACACATATGAGATAATAAAAAAATAAAACTTTGCAGCAGCTTAAGAAAGATATCTTTCTCAATCTTTGATTTATTACATTTTTTGATCTTTCTTATCTTAGTTTTAATTAACATAAAGCGTAAATACTCTTACAAAAATCAACCTTTTTTCAGAACAATTTGTACAAAGTGGCGCAAATTATTAATATTTAAAAATGGCGCAAATAATGAACTTCAAAAATGGCCGGAAATTGAGTGTAATTGTCATATATTTAAATTTATATTTAATTTTTTGTCTGTTTAATAGTCAATGAAATGATTTTTTTTTCTTACTTTTATCATTAGATTTAAATAAAATCTTTCACGTTGTGTAAAAAATAAATGATTAAACAAAAAAAAATTAAAACCTAAAAAAATAGTTAAAAATAAAAAAATTTACTTTAAAAAAATTAAAAAAAGCTATTGGAAACAACTTCTATGGTTCTAAGTGTTATATTAAACCATAATTTGTTTGAGTGACACAACTTTTATCCTAGCGATCTAATTGGGGAACAGTGAGTCTAATACCTTAAATGTAACCAATTGTTTCAATCATTTTTCAGAAAGAAGAGAAAACTTTATTTAATGATATAAAAGAAATGCAAAAAACACTTATAAAATGTAATTATATTATGAACTTAGAATGTATACTTGCCAAGAAATATGCATGTTGTTTACAAAAAGATGTGCCGTTGCACGGAAAGTCTTATATTGGTTTAAAAAACGTTATATCGATGGCTTAATTCGCAAACCAGTCAACTCCATGTTTGGTCGAAATCCCGATTTTAATGCCATTTTGTTGATCTTCACATTTTTTATGATACGCAAAATAAACAAAATTCAAATAAAATTATAAATACGTTAAATCACCCGCACACATACCAGCCAACTCCAGGTTTACAAAAAACGATTCACCAATTCAGCTTACTCTCACCAATATGGCCATTTTGTATTGTAAAGTGTCAGATTTCGAAGTCGTTTTACAACAGCTCCTGCATTTTGTTTTTTTAGAATAATATAAATTTGAAGTTTTCATTATATGTATGGACCAAATTCAATGCAAGGTAAGACACTTTAACTTTTTAAGGTGCTACATCCCCATTAATTTTGAAATCTTTTAGAAAAAATCAATTTTCTGAAAATTTTTTTTTTAAATTCAAAATTTTTCATACAACAATTTTTTGAATTTTTTTTTAATAAATAAATAAGAAAGTGTGTACAATTGTGTGTTTTGTGGCCATTGTAGGTTGAGAAATCCGTAGCAACGCCTAAGCAACGCATATAATTTTTTTTTTTAAACTTGCTTAAGCTTATAAACATCAACAGCTCTTTTTTTCTGCAGCTTTTTGTGTATATTTCGCTTCATTTTTACTTTAAAAGCTATAACTTGAACTATTAGTGCAAACATGCATCAAGTGCTTGCATGCTGTTTTATTTTGTAAATGTTCTTGTAGATAAATTACTAAAAAAGATATGGGACGTTCTATTGCTTGATCTAAAAAAAGAAAGTTTTCTTTTAATCAATATTTAAAATCTTCAAAATTCATTCAGTTTGAAACACAAATTCTAATCCAAGTTTATCAGCAAGTTTCACAAAAATTGTAAACACTGAAATATCTGGAGGATATTTCAGTGTTTACAAAAAAAAAAATTGTAAACATTTGAAATTAAAACATTATTATAAACTTTAATATTTTAAAACTAATGGTCAGTGAGTTTAAGTACCCCAAATGTGGAAATGAAATTAGTTTAGAAAATGATTTAAAAAGCAAGAAAGGTTTTTGTTTTTATTTAACTTTACAGTGCCTTTGTTGTCCATTTAGAAAAAGATGCCACACGTCTCAGTTTTTCTACCAAAAAATCTAAAAGTACTCCAGGTGTTTCTACTGCATCAGTTAATTTTCAAGTTGTTACTGCTTTTTGCGATATTAGTAAAGGTTATCAATCTATATGTAAATTTGCTGCAGTAATGAACATGCCATCTCCTTTGAATTTTAAAAACTATAGTGCAATAAAGAACAATTAGTTAAATATTTATAATGAAGTTGCTTCTGCAAGTATGTCAAGTGCAGCAAATGAAACCAAAGATATTATTTCTAAATTAAGCAATGTTATACGCTTCAAAACTGTTTTGGTATGGCTATCCGTCAAAATGTAAATAACCTTTATGCAATGAAAAAAGCTGCTTGGGCTGTTTTATTTCACAACAGTGACATAAGTGAAGAGTCAGAGGAACATAATTTTGCCCACATACTTAAACTAGTTGGTGTATGTGGCAAATTAATAAAGTAACAGGTGAAACAACATACAAAACTAAATTAAACTTATCATTAGCAATAAAAGCAGTACTTATGCCTATATTTACAGATTCGACAAATAAAACTTTATTATCAAAATGTTTGCACGGATGAACTTAAAATAACTATGAAAGTCTGAATGGCCTAATATGGAAGAGATGTCTTATAGATCTTTTTAATGGAAAAAAAGCTCTTTAGTATGATAGTAAGTTAGATTAGTATGAACTCACCTATTATAGTATTTAACAATGGATGCACAGCAGTTGAAAAAGTAATAAGTGCTCGAGGTATTGAACCAAGTATATTAATGCAGAAAGGACTTCGTAAATTGGACTGCAACCGAATTAAAAAATAAATCAGAAATCAAGTGCTAAAGGTAAATTAAGAAGAAAGCAACTTAAAGCCATCAAAAAAGTTTATGTAGATATTGAAAAAGAACTGGAAAAGGACCCATAATATAATAGCGGAGGTTTTTAGTTGGCTTTGCTTCTTTTTCTAATATAACAAACTTTTATTTTGCTTTTTGTGTTTTTTCTCAAAATGTCATTTTTACCGAATATGTAAATTTTGAAACGCAATATTTTCAGTTCGAAAATATATGCTGTCTTGAAATTTTCAGGGAGCTTTTTTATTTGTTGACTTATGTAATGAACCAGAATTATAAATAACTAAGATGTTTAAGTATGTTTAAAACCTTTTTTTCTTGCTTTTTTTGTTTGAAAATTTTTTAAATATACAGAAAATTACTTTTAAAATGTTCTATTCATCTTCAATGCGTGATTTTGGATCATAACCTTTTCATACCTGTTAGGAACATTTTGTGAAAATTTCATAGCTGAAGGATACATAGAAATGGAAATATCTTATTTTAAATTACACCCTTTTTTTCGCAATTCGTATAGAATAAATGAGCCGAAACTTGGGCAATCGAGATTTCTTTAATTTAAAAATAAAATCAGCGTACCTGTTTTAATTTTTGTAATGCATTTTTAATTTTGTCTTTATTAGTTTAAAGAAATTTTTTTGAATGGGGGTGTACCACCTTAAAGCATATTTGTTTTTAAAAACACTTAAATTAAGTTTGATAATTTCATATTTTGTTACCAATGGAGTTAGATAGCTTCGTTACGAATTTAGTTAGAAAGTTTGATAATTTCATTTTAGGTTACCAATGGAGTTATGGAGCCTATTTGTAGAATGATGAATCAATTGCAGAATGAACTTGTGAATTATTGTGTTGTAGTTAGTTGTTTCGTTCCATTATTTCTTTTCAGAATCAATTCCTTATGTTTATTAAAATTGTATTTGGTCATATTGTAGTTATTTCTTAATACACGAATACATGAATTTTGAGTAGGAGAGACCGGGGCTAGTTGGTAGCGAAACGAAATTCGTTTATGTGCAAAGCCTTTCATCAGAAAGTACCAATAATATCAGAAAACCTTCCTAGTTGAGCTATTCATCTTCGCATGCACATAAAAGATATTGTGATTTATGTATTTTTCCACATTTTTGTAACTTTTACAACTTCTTTATTTTTTCAATTTTTGAAAGCAATTGCATCAAGTGCACGTAAACTTCATTAAAGTTATATCTTGCATGGTTCAGTGAAATATGTCTAACCATCCATTTTTTATAAATTACCTATTTCAGGAATCGGTAGTGGAATTTGTAACCAAATAGCTGTTGGGGTTAGTTGGCAAAATATTGGCGGGGCAAGTTGGCCGTATGTTTTAACTGAATCCTATTGCGATCGGACGTAAAGTTTAAAAGTTTGACGTTTTTAATTTTTTGAAATATTATATTAAAATCGATTAGATAGATACATCACATAGATCCTATGCGAAGTTATAAACAAAACGCAGAGTAGGGTATGACTTCTCAAAACGTTGTAAAAAATACTGTTGAAGCTGTTTTATTAGAAAGTATATATATATATATATATATATATATATATATATATATATATATATATATATATATATATATATATATATATACATATATATATATATATTTATATGTATATATATATATATATATATATATATATATACATATAATTTATATATATATACATATATATATATATATATATATATATATAAATATATATATATATATATATATATATATGTACATATATATATATATATTTATATATATGTATATATATATTTTTATATATTTATATATATATATATATATATTTATATATATATATATATTTATATATATATATGTATATATATTTATATATATAAATATATATATATATATATATATATATTTATATATATTTATATATATATATATATATATATATATATATATATATATATATATATATATATATATATATATATATATATATATATATATATATATATAAATATATATATATATATATATAAATATATATATACAGGACCGTAGAAGCAAAAATTATTTGGGGGGGGGGGGGGTCATTATTTCAGTAAAATTCTTCAATTATTTCATTATTTCAATAAAATTATTTATTTAAGAATTATTTATGTTCGGTGTTCGGTTTTCCGAAGGAACTAAAAAAAAATATGCTACCGACATGTAAAGACGTTTTCTGTGCATATTGTTTTCACCAGAAACAGCAGTGCCAATCTGTTAATGACATTGTGAGAACGCCGCAACAGACTTGATTGAGACCTAAAACTTAGCTAGCATACCTACGATTGCGTTCGATAGCGTAATGAAAAAGGTGAAACGGCTAATTGACAAAGGAAATGATCTACGAAAATATCCTGATGTAAAGCGAACTTCTGAGACATATCAAAAGATATTGTCAAGTTTCAGCAATTTGTTGCCATTTTTCCATGTAAGTGCGTTAGTGCTGGAATTGCAAATAGAGCAGATTGTAAATATCCAGTCGAAAGAAAGATTCCCCTTATTGAGTGGAATATCTGGGTTGACCAAAACACTACCAGAAAAATGGTGATTGGAAATATCGATCCAGTGGTGACAGGTAAACTGCAGAAGTCAAGAAAAAAGGAAAGCGGCAATGTTCCTAGAGAAAAAAAAATGAAAACCGTTGAATGCAGTTCTACTTTTCAAGATTTTGATAATGTTGATATGGAAAAGAGTTCAGAAAGTCAAGACACTGGTGGTAGCTCCATAGACGATTCAGATATAACAGACGAGGAGACCAGTGATAGTGATGGCAGCAGATGTGCACAAAACAGAAATCATTATTCAGAACTGTGTAAAGCTATTGATCGCTCTAAAAGTAGCAATTGAGATGCCTGTTTAATTGTGAATTCTGCCTTGAAAGACCTCGGATTTCTTTTCGCTAAAAATGCTATACATCCCAGCAAACCATGCTGTCAAAGATCTGCATATCGGAAGATGTCAGTTGTGAGTTTTCATTCCCAAACCGAAATTATGTCAAACATGTTGTTCCAGCATCAGTCAGATCTGACGACATCTCAAAAGAAATTCTATCGGTTGTTAGAAGTACTAAATCAGAAACAAATTTAAGAGCACTCGTTTGCGATGGAACCAATGTAGGAAAAAGTAATGGCATAATCCGAAAAATTGAACAATATCTACAAAGACCACTTTAATGGTTACTTTGTATGCTGCATACAAATGAATTGCCTTTGAGAAAACTGATAGAAGTTTTTGATGGAAATCTACTGGTCCAAGAACTTCCAAAGGACAATTAGCAGGCGTGATAGAATTTGGTTCTCAACAGAAACCTATAATTGATTTCTCTCCTGTATCAGGTTGCGTTGCTAAGGTTGATGAGACCGTAATGAGTGACCTGAGTACAGATCAGGTGTACCTGCTTAAAATATGTCTGTTAATTCAAAGTGGTTACAACGCCAGTAACAATTACATTGACTACTTGCAAACTGCTCAACCTGGTGCAGTAAGTCATGCCAGATAGCTAACTAAAGCCAACCGTTTGTTGAGGTTGTATGTTTGCGAACAATGTCCTTCCCATATTCTTCGACGTATTGTTTCATTCATTTTGAACTTCTATGCACCGTCATGGTTTCATATCAAATCTCATCCGACATGCCAAGATGGTGCCAAGAATTTCTTCTTCATGTTGTCGCTTTACCAAAAACTTGACAAGCCTGATCAGGAGATTGTTGCGCCAGTATTGCAAAACAACAGCTACTTTTATTAATGATGATGATGGAAATATCAGGAATTTCGCTAGTGAAAAAATTCTACATGCTCGTAGTGAACATTCCAATAATAGAATTTGTTGTTTTGACAAAAGCTTGATCAAAATTAGCTTTACGTGCAGGTCATACTTAGACATGATCGACTGGAACAAGGCCATCTTTGCTTCACCTCCACTTCTGGATGACATCACGTCAGAAATAATTGTTAGTCATTCAAAAGTTATTCTGCCTAATTTTCCATGCTAATCGCAAGATGTTGAGAGAAATATTAAAGATATTTCGGAGGTCTGCGGTACAGTTTACGGACACGATTCACACCATGGTGTTATCATTCAAATGAAGAAATCGAGAATAGACTTGCCTAGTTTAGCAACTAAAGCTGATTTCCTACCATAAGTAAGACACTTATACTTAACATTTGATTTTCATTTGTCTTAGACCCTAATTGGAAAGTTTGTTATCTTTTGCCCCACCCTAATATATATACATATATTTATATATATATATATATATATATATATATATATATATATATATATATATATATATATATATATATATATATATATATATATATATATATATATATATATATATATATATATATATATATATACAATATATAAAAATTATGTTAGTGTTTTTAATTGCAAATACAGTGCTCAACGGTTTTGAAGAATATATCAGTTGTATTTTATAATTGTGCGTTAGTGTGTGTGAACTTATGTGCGCGTTGAAGAACATAGCAGTTATATTTTATATTTATGTTTTGTGTGTGTGTGTGTGTGTGTGTGTGTTTGTGTGTGTGTGTGTGTGTGTGTGTGTGTGTGTGTGTGTGTGTGTGTGTGTGTGTGTGTGTGTGTGTGTGTGTGTGTGTGTGTGTGTGTGTGTGTGTGTGTGTGTGCATATATATAGTGTTATTTATTTTAATATTGATATTGTTCATTTACTTCTTTACTGATTTATAAGAAGATTTGTTGAAACAATATGTGACTAAAGCTTCTGATATTTATCATGGACTTTCTCTTAAGGAAGTGAGGAAACTAGCACACCAGTATGGAAAAGCGAATAGCATAAAAATACCTCATAGTAGTATAAAAAGGGCATTCCAATTCAAAAAATTTTCAACAATAAGCCTATCCATATTCTTATATCATATTTTAACTATTATACTAACCATAATTTCATAACTCATTTCAACCATTATATTAACCATATTCTCATATCATATTTCAACCATTATATTAACCATATTCTCATATCATATTTCAACCATTATATTAACCATATTCTCATATCATATTTCAACCATTATATTAACCATATTCTCATATCATATTTCAACCATTATATTAACCATATTCTCATATCATATTTTAACCATTATGCTAACCATAATTTCTGAGCTTAAATAAAATAATATAAAGATAAAATAATGGTAGTATAATAACCAAAATATATTAATATATTATGGTTGAATCATAACTATAAGCTTTGAGCTAATTTTTGTAATTTTAAATCAATTTTTTTAAGTTAAGCTATAATTTCACGAGTTAAATTTAAGCTATAGCTAATTGATTTTACAAGTTAAATCTAAGCATAAAAGAAATTATGTCCTATTAAATAACTAATTTTACAGACTCATCAATTCTTTATTGTCAACCCATGAATTGAACGAATCAGGATATCCATACCACTTTACTAATGATTTGTTTTTGAGTTTACGAATAACTTTTTCAATCCTAAATATGTTTTGGTCAGTTTTTTGCAGCTCTTGTTCATAAAAAGTACTTTGTATTTCTTCATCATTATCGTCAGTTATTTTATACGTTGTCGGATCTGTGAACTGAACACGTGAAACTGTAAAAACCACTTCAGTCCATCTCGATGTGTATCCTTTTTCAAACGTTCCCTTCTTTTTAATTATCCTAACTCTACCACCAATTGAAAACTTTTGTTTTACAGATTTTACTCTGATCGTGCATTTCCATTTAGATTTAACCAAACAATATTTTCATTCTTTTTATTGCTAGCTTCAACTGGTGTCATTTTAATTGAAGAATGCTTTGTGTTATTGTATTTATTTACAATTTCATCTAAAACGTTGATATATTTTCTAGTAGAATTAGCTGAAAAGTACTTAGACATTTTCTCTTTTATTGTTCTATTCCAACGTTCAACTACACAACTTTCTTCTTCATTTTCAGTTGAGTTTAACTCAAGACAAAACGCTTTAACATGCTTATTATAAAACTCTAAGCCTTTATCTACCCATACTTTTTAACACTTTCTTTCTTTAAAGATTTTACTTAAAGCATTAGCAACATCAACTCCAGTTTTGCTCTTCAATGGTACAATTCATCCGTACTTTGAAAAAACATATATCACCATTAATAAGTACTTTATACCATCATTGAATTTAGAAAAAGATTTCATGTCAACTAAATCAGCAGCCCATATTTCATCGATTCCATTTACAATAATTTTTCTTTTTCTGAAATTTTGTACAACTGGTCTATGAAGTTTGTTTGGAAATTTATCAGTCCATTTCAGTTCTTTATCCTTGTCTTTTGTACTGATCGTTTTTGAGTTTTTTCAACACCTAATTCATATGGGTTCATAGAACCTAGCACAAACTTTGCTTTAGATGATATAATATGTTTTATGATACCTCGTTCAATTCTTTCACGTATTGTCGGATTTTTTAGAGCATCCATTTCTTCGATCATAATTTTATCAGCTAAATTTATTTTTGCTGAATCATCAAAGTATTTATAACCAAGATTGTGATGGTAAGCTGCATTATCAAATCTATCTACAAGTTTACTCCATTCTTTATATGCGTCAGTAGAAGTTAATCGTTCATCTAAATTAGTACCAGGACCTGCAAAGTTCATACCAGGTAAATGCATTTCACCTGGAAACTTTGACCATGGTAGTGTTTATTTTACTTGATGCTGAATTAATTGAACCAACTAAATCACCTCCTGTTTTCGCTGATACGAATTTAGTTTTTGTTCATCCACAAACAGCACAAGTACCACGTTGCATACTTCTATTGTTTTTACTGACAACATTTTGTAAGTTTAGTGTATCTGTTTTTTTTTTTCTACATTTGAGGCAGTACATTTTTATTTAGATAGAAAAAAGGAAAATCTTAAATATATAAAAATAGATATTATAGATTTGTCATGGAATGTGAATAACAATAAGAGAAATAATAATAAGTTGTTTTCTTAGAGTATGAGAGGAACTATTATTGGAAAGTCGGGTTGTGGAAAAACTACTTTATTATTAAATTTACTTTTGAGACCTGGTTGATTAGACTATTATAATTTACAAGTTTTTGGAAAATCTCTTTTTCAACCAGAATACAAAATATTAAAACAATCTTTTAGAAAAAAATTACTAAAAGAAATTATTCTTGAACTATTTAAGTTACTAGACAAAACAGAAAAATTAAATGCAAACCCTGAGCTTATAATTGAAGACATTTCAAAAAATTTAAATGAGAAAACAGATATGGAGTTCAAGTTTTTTATAACAGCAAAAGATGTACCTGATCCTGAAGATCTTGATATTCATAAAAATAATTTGATGATATTTAATGATTTACAATTAACAAAGCAAAATAAGTGTGAAAAATATTATATAAGAGGAAGACATAGTAATGTAGATTGTTTCTGTCTTGCACAAAATTATTTTATGTTACCTAGACAAACAATACGAGAAAATACAAAATTTATTTGTTTATTTCCACAAGAATCAAAGAATTTAAGTCACCTTTATAATGATTATGTTTCAAATGATATGTCGAAAGATGAGTTTAAAAATTATTGTAAGAAAGCTTTGTCAGAGCCTCATGGATTTGTTATTATAGGTCTATCTTCTAAAAGAGATTGTGGAAAATATAGAAGTGGATTAAATTGTTTTTATATACCAACTTATTAATTTTAAAAAAATTATAAAAAACAAAATATTATCTTCTTATAAAAAAACAAAAAATGGCATAATATTTATTAGTGAGCGGAAAAAGCAATATTATAAAAAGTACATTTGCTCCTATTATTCGACTTAGAGAAGACATGGCTCTAGTTAGTTTAGATTTGCAATTGAATTTACAACTTCAAATTCAATTAAAACTGTTTTTGGTTTTGATAGAGGAATGTATTCAGCAGGCTACAATATATCAACTAATAAAGTAAACATATTAGTTGTTATTAGTATACGAGTAACAAGTGATATAATAGGATTATCGTATATAAATAATGTAACGTTATATATTCATTTTTTCCAACTGTAGGTCCTGGTTATAAAATTGCTCTAGAGCCGCATACTTAATTTTATTTACCAGTGACACAAAAAAACAATATCAAAAATGGAAAAAAAATTGCTTGATAAATATGGAAATCTTTTGAATTTACGAGGAGAAGAAGTAACTATTACATTTCATATAAAAGAAGTAAAGATATAAATCGTAAAGTAATTTTTTTGTAATTTCTTGAAAATTATCTTTTTTATTGTATATAAAAATGAGTAAATATACTAATATTAAAATAAATGTATCGCATGGGCAATTAAAAAAACTTAAAAAAGCAGTTGAAAATGGTTATGGAGCTAGTATTAAGTTATCACACTCAGATCTTAATGGTAAACATGTATTCTAAAAAAGGTAAGGGTGTAATAATTAATTTAAGTAAAACAAAACTAGCACACAATTCTCAAATAGAGGGAGGATTTATTGGTGCACTTTTTCGTTTACTTGGTAGAGCTGAAAGATTTTTATTATCAAGCGTTGCTTCAGCACTTGCAACAGGTTTATTAACAGGAGTAGGTTTAGCAGCTGGATCAGCTATGGTTGATAAAATTGCAAGATGTATTGTGTACTTGAAAATGAATGGAAATGGAGTTAAAATGACAGCTGCAGGAAATGGTTTATATTTGAGACCATGGAGTAAAGGAGGTTCTCTAGGTGATGGATTGTACTTACGTAATGGATATAGATATACATCAACAGGATCAGGTTTATTATTAGAACCAAATTCACCATTTGATAATATTCCATTTTTGAATATGGTTCTGTGATTTCTCGAAATTTCTTTTTATATTGCATATAAAAAGAAATGCCAAGAAATAATCCGCTATTACATAAATTTATAAACAAATATGCAAAGATGAACCTCTAAAAATACTTCTTCATTCTAAGGTACACAAAGATTTAGAACACCCTTCAATATTAATAAATGAGAAAAAATATGAAATATATGCACAACACAACATTACAATAAAATCTCTATCTCATCAATATATTCTTTTAAAGTTTGGTGAAGTAGTTAATAAAGGTGCTGCGTTCGTTTCATTAAAAGAAGAACTTAAATTAAAAATGTTAAGTTTGGAAAACTCTGTAATATCAGAAAATGTTGATGTTATCATAATAAGTGTTGTCAATAATTCTAATTCTGATGTATTGATTAAAAAATGAGAAAGTTTATGTTTTGTTAATTTATTGTAAATATTTTAGTATCATAGACCTGTAAAAATAATTTCAGCAATTGATAATGCATTACTAGCAAGCACTATGACACTTGGAACTATTGGAATTGGCTTTTAAGCAACAAAATTGCAGCACCAATAGTTATTGCATGTGAAGGAGCAGCATTAGGAGCAGGTGTTTTATCATTAATAGGAGGGCAAGTAATTAAAAATTAAATTTAAAAGCAGAAAAGCATGAAGAGATTAAAGTACGTGCTGATTCAAAACTAAATACAAAAGTTGGTTATATTTCTAATGTTTTAGTAGATAAAAGTATAGTTGACAATAAATTCAAAATAATACTTAGTGAACTTGAAAAGTTTAAAGTCATGCTTGAACAAATTAGAACAAATACAAAAGAATTAATTGATGAACAAACTAAAGAATCATTAATTAAACAAAGGAAGAGATGATGCAAATAATATACTCAAAAGCAGATTTAGTAAAAATGTAGATGTTAAAACACAAAAATAATTTATTAAAATAATGTATTAAAACATAAAACACAACATAAATAATTATGTTGTGTTATTTTACCTTCTTTATAAAAAAGCAAAATGCCATTTCTAAAAATTTAAGATCCTGAAAAAAGAGATCAAATTGTTAAAGAATTCTTAGATCTTAAAAAAAGAATACAGAATAATAGTTTATATGAAAAAATGGGTGAAACTAATATACTGTTAGACTTAGAAAAACTGTACAAGCCATTAATTGATATTCAAGATGGAAAAAAAGAAAACATAAATAAATTGCAAGATTAAGCTAATAAATTTGGACTCACTTTTTCAAATTCTTATCCTAAAGCAAATAAAGAGATAATGATAACTTAAACTAAAGAACTATTACCATCTCATAAAGAAAATAAACGTTTGAATATAGGAGAAATTGCAACAAATTATCTAAAATTTTATGCAACTGGTAAAACATCCACTAGTAAAAAATCCACTTGTATATTTGAAAGCATATGAGATTATATTGGAAAAATCAATACATATTAATAATAATGATATAATGATTGATGATGAAACATATTATGGTACAAATGTAACAAGAGTATCATCAGCTATGTTGAAGAAGTTGGCTACTACTGATTTAGGAAAAACTGCAATAACTGCTGCTAAATTAGCAGAAAAAGAACTTTCAACATCAGCAATAGAAGCTGCTAGAAATGCTGCAGTTGAAAAAGGAAAACAAATTATTGATAAAGCATTTTCAAAAATAGTTTCACAACCTGCTACTAATAAAAAAATTGATGAAATAATTTCAAATTTGGTTGGATTTACAAATCTGATAAATAATGAACATAATAACGGATCTGAAAGATCTAAACAAAATAATGCAGATGATTTAACAAATATAAACAAAATGATGATGAGATCTGCAATAAAATCAGTAAAAAGATCAGCAAAAAAAGTATCAGATGAAAATGCTATAAGAATAAAGGATCTAGTTAAAAAAGGACGCGGTCTTCGACTTGCTTAGATTTCACTTGTGAGATCAATGAGCTACGCTTAGGACCTAAATGAGCTACGCTAAAACTTGCAAAATTTTTTATGCAGTTAGTTTTTTTGAGAATTGTCAATCAAAAAATTAAATTTTATATTGTATATAAAAAAACAAAATGACAGCTTTTGAAATATCAAATTTTACAGAAATGTCAACTGTGGATAATGGAATTGAAAGACTTGATTTATGACTTGAATATGAGCCAGCTGCTCGTACAAATCTAAATAGTCCTGGAGAAATAAGAATTGACGTTGTGACACAAGATATTTACACGCTTCCATCTGAAGCTTATCTCTTATTTGAAGGACAACATGTTAAATTAGCTGATTGAACAGCTTAAGCTAATACAAATGCAGTGACGCTGACAAATAATGGTATTATGCGTTTATTTAGTCAAATATCGTATCAATTATCAAACCAAAATGTAGAAACTATTAATCACCAAGGTAAAGCAACTACTATTTCAGGAATGCTTAAATACCCAAGCAACTTTCAATTAGCGCAAGGATTAAATCAATTGCGGTATAAAGATACTGCAACAACAGCAGTACTTACTGATAAATCAGGGTTTGCAGTAAGACAATCATACATAATTCAGAAACCAACTACAAAAAGAACATTTTAATTTTGCATACCTTTAAGGCACGGTTTTGGATTCTATGATGACTACGACAAAGTTATTTTTGGATTTAAACATACAATAACTCTTGTAAGAAAAATTGATAATGACGCAATTTTTAAGCTTTCTACTGTGCTACCAGCAGATGCAGAAAGGTTTAAACTTTTTAATCAAATTGCAGTAAAAACAAATATTCCAGTATGTTATCGTCGGCGTCAGTGTGATACTATATCTGTTCAACAGTCTACTAGATTTTATTGGAATGTGCGCACAAGGATAGGTACCGAAAGAAAAAAATAAAATAAATAAAAGTGGAGACCAAAATGCCAATCCTTCAATATTCGATCATTGTGACTTGTCAAATATCTACCTTTTTTCTTAATTCTGAAAGATATCCTGCTGTTGATTATAATGTATCATTCCCAAATCAGCATTTTCCAAGAGCTTATAGAGATGCAGCTGTTTTTAATGAAAAATTTTACGGAATGAATGAACTGATCACACACGGCAATATAACTCCTTCTGACTATAAAGATTTATACCCAACTTTTGTTTTTGATGTTAGTAAACAATCAGAAAAATTATTATCAGGTTCGGTACAAATAAAAGTTACAGCAATATTTTATACAACTGTCTTAGTAGGTACTGAAGTATTTGCAGTTACAATATCTAATAAAATGTTACAACTGCAATCAGACGGAAGAAGACTTTTATTCTGTTTATTAAATTTTTTAAAAATTAAATTTTTTTGAAAATTACTTAAAATTTTTTTCTTTATATTTTAAAAGAACGAAATACACAAAGAAAAAATTAAAAAATCTGTTAGAAGAAAATAACATTTCAAAAACATCTGACAATATCGCTTGATTGCTAATGATTGCTACAGATAATGGGTTGTGAAATAAAGAATCAATTATGACTGAAGTGAAAGAAGTAAACGTTAAAAGACCAGTTCGTAGACCTAGAATACATCCAGTGAAAGAAACAAATGAGAAAAAAATAATCAAGCCTAGAATACATCGTGAAAAACAAGAAAAAAAAGAAATAGATCCAAAGTATAAAAGATTAGGAACAATTTCGTAAAAACCAGTCACTGTTAAATTAGCAAACATGGAAACTAGAAAATTTAAATAAGATAATATAAAAAAAATATAAAAATTATATAAAATAAATAAAAAATAATAATATAAAAGTTATATAAATTATTATATAGTGCTAAGCTTGAGACTAAGCATGGATGGAGATATCTTGAATTACGTGATGGTAAAGTTGATAATAGATTTAAGATTGAAATATTTAAATCTGAAAATTCTGAAAAAGAATAATATAATAATAAATAAATAAAATCTTTTCATATAACAAATGGAAAACAAAAATGTCACAGAACGCGATATAATTATGGAATTATCTAACGATTATTAATTTTTTTCAAATTGAACAGTTAAAATTGAAAAAAATGGTGAGTTTAAAATAGAAAGAGTTTAAAACCTTCTTATCGAATGAGAGGGTGGAAACGTATAGAATGTTTATAATAAACAAATATATGCTTAAAAAGTATTCACATGTGCTTTGTAAATATTTTTAATAAAGAAATTCTTGTCAAATAAAAAATGGAAAATATACCAGATGAACCTATTCAAGATATGACATCTTCTGAATTTTTAACTCTTACACCTTTTGTATATAGAACATTGACAATTAAAAAAGAGCAGGAGATTTCAAAATATAAATATATTAATTACTATTGTAGAATACGAGGACTTGGATATATTTAAAAATCAGAATAAAGATATAATAATAAAAAATATGACAAAAATTAAAAAACAAAATTATTTAAAGAAAATGAAAATTAAAAAAAAATATCTTGTTATATAAAAATGGGAAACAAAAATGTCACAGAATTAAAACAAATTGCAAAAGAGTGAAAAATTAAATATTATTATAGAATGAGAAAAAGTGATTTCATAAGAGCGTTACAATATACACTACCGTGCAAAAGTCTCCGCTCATGTGTAATATTTGCAAGGAACAGTAAATGCAATACATTTTAGGATGATTTTAAATATATAAAAAGAATAAAATGTTAATATAAAAAGTTGATGAGGCCAAATCATAATTTTGCATACTTTTTCCTTTTCTTTTTGTTTCAAATAATTTTGTTTACCTTTGTTTTGTTGAGTTCTGCTGCTAAAAACATGGCAGAAATTTTTCTATATGAATAACCTTTTTCACGTAAAATACATATAAAGTTCTTCAGTATTCTTTATTAAATTTAAAACTGCACAAAAGTTTTAACCAAAATATTTTTTGTAAGCTTAGGTTTGACAGTAGCATGATACTTTTTGGCATGGTAAGGATGTTTTCAGTAATTTTAATTAGTTGCTTTTAATAGACTTATGTTTATACTTATACTTGAAAATGGCATTAGTGTGCGCATTTAATGTCTTGAATTTAATAAAGAATTTGAGAAATGGTGAAAGTAAAGAAAGAATATTGTGAAGAACTTCCTGGCAAAATATGTATTTTACGTGAAGAAGGTTATTCATATAGAAAAATTGCTTCCTGGTTGAAAATATCCGAATCAGGTGTGAGATATGCTCTACAACGATTGCATGATATTGGTTCCAACAGTGACAGATCACGTTCTGGAAGACCAAGAGTTACATCACGGCAAGAAGATACGTTTATTGTTGTGTCCAGCAAAAGAAATAGAAAAATTCCAGCCACAATTTTAACAGCAGAACTCAACAAAACAAGGGTAAAGCCAGTATCAACTGATACTGTAAAAAGAAGACTAAGATCAGTCAACTTAATTGGACGCGTTGCTGCACGTAAACCTTTGTTGAGGGCAGTAAATAAGAAGAAAAGATTGGAATGGGCAAAAATGCATAAAAATTGGGGATTAGAAGATTGGAAGAATGTTCTATGGACAGACGAGAGTAGGTTCGAACTTTTTGGTACCCGACGTCGCGTGCATGTTATGCGTTTACCTAATGAAAGAGTGCTTCCTCAATGTATACAAAGTACTGTAAAACATGGAGGTGGTAATATTATGCTTTGGGGATGTTTTGGCAATGGGTTAACTGGAGATTTAGTTAAAATCACATCTACCATGGATAAACACATGTACCATAATATTTTGGTTAAGCACGCGATTCCATCTGGTATTCGTATAATTGGGAAAGGATTCATCATGCAGCAGGACAACGATCCAAAACATGCATCTGGATTATGCAAAAATTATTTGAAACTAAAAGAAAGGGGAAAAGTTTGCAAAATTATGACTTGGCCTCCTCAATCACCAGATCTATCACCCATCGAAAAGTTGGGATGAACTGGATCGGAAGATCAGAGAAGCAGGTGAAACATCTTTTATTAATCAGCAAATGCTATGGGAACGTTTGCAAAAAGCTTGGAATAAGATAACAGCGGAAACCATGAATAAATTATTAGCCCGAATGCCAAGATTATGTGCTGCTGTTATACGCTCCGAGGGGTCTCATATTAATGAAAATAAAATTTTACATTTACAACTTTGTATATTAACATTTTATTGAATTTATATATTTAAAATCATCCTAAAATGTATTGTATTTACTGTCTAATTCATTGTTTAATAAACAATTAAAAATAAACGCAATTTTCTTGCAAACTTTTGTTACTTTATTGAAATATTACAAATGAGCGGAGACTTTTGCACGGTAGTGTATATCAGTAGAAAAGAGAAATATATCAGACGAACATATTCCAGATATATCATCTTCAAAAATTTCAACTCCAGCACCTTTTATTGCAACTAATACATCAATATCTCGAAAAGAATCGAATTATAATTCTATTGCAGATTGGATTATGCCTTATGCTGCTGATAAAATTATAAAAAAATCATCTGTTAAAAATGTTACAAAACAATTTACAGCTAAAGGGATAGAAAATTACAATGCTTTATTCTTCATAAATGCTGCTAAAAATAGCGCTATTAAAGTACAAAAAGAAAAAAAAAGTTTATATTGTTCTATATTGTGAAATGGAGCGCACTGATATTAAAACAGGAGAAACTATAATCACATCTGCTCTATTTAGAACGAATAATCAAGTTGTATTAGAATCAACAGAATTAGATGAGTTTTATGAAGTATCAAAGCAGAAAAATTTAGAATCATTATCATTATATCAACAAGGAGGATCAGGTTGAAGATTTGTTTCTGTTGAAAACATGGATATAAATATTATTGAGTATAATCCTATTAAAGCTAGATCATACATTCCAATTGATAAAAACTTAGCAACTAAAAATGTGAAAATTAATATAAAGAATGATAATTCTTTATATTAATTTTCATTAAAAAAAAAATATCTTGTTATATAAAAATGGGAAACAAAAATGTCACAGAATTAAAACAAATCGCAAAAGAGTGAAAAATTAAATATTATTATAGAATGAGAAAAAGTGATCTCATAAGAGCGTTACAATATATATCAGTAGAAAAGAGAAATATATCAGACGAACATATTCCAGATATATCATCTTCAAAAATTTCAACTCCAACACTTTTATTGCAACTAATACATCAATATCTCGAAAAGAATCGAATTATAATTCTATTGCAGATTGGATTATGCCTTATGTTGCTGATAAAATTATAAAAAAATCATCTGTTAAAAATGTTACAAAACAATTTACAGCTAAAGGCATAGAAAATTACAATGCTTTATTCTTCATAAATGCTGAGGTAATCAATGTTTTAAGTGGTGTGTCACAAGAGCATTACATCTTAAAGATAATATTTCTGGAAAAGTAGATAAAGAGCTTAAAAATCAAGCTGAAAAATAAACTAGGATAAAATAGAATTTCCAGTTTCATTAAATCAAATTACACAATTTGAGAAGAACAATACAGATATCAGTGTCAATGCATATGGTTATGAAAACTCAAAAGTTCATATTTTGCAAAGAATAATGATCGCAAACATTTAATAAATTTACTATTATTCTCAAATAGTAAAACTAATCACTAGTGTCTAATAAAAATTTAAGCAGATTACTTTCATCACAAACATCTTATAAACATTGTAAAAAACACAGTAGTAAAAATTGTTTATTAGGGTTTAATTCTAAAGAATCTTTTTCTAAATATATACCTTATTGTGAAACACATGATTCAGTACGTATCGAACTTCCGCCACCAAAATCAACAATCCAATTTACTAACCACAATAAATCAATGAGAGTTCCGTTTGTAGTATATGAAGACTTTGAAAGTTTTATCAAACCAATTGACACTTGTGAACCAAATCCGAATATCAAAGACATATTCCAAGTTCATTCTGTTATTATATTAAATGTTTTGATGAAATTTTTATCAAAGCAGTCCAGTCACATTACTGCAAGTAGTGAAACGGATGATGTTGCACAAAAATTTGTTGACAGCTTAAAAGAAGATATAATAAAAATTGATAACAAGATTAAATTTCCAAAAAAGATAATACTTACTGATGAAAACAAGCATGCTTTTAATGCAGCAATATCATGCCACATTTTTAGAAGAAAACTTGAAAATGATAAAGTAGGTGACCACTGCCATATTACTGGAAAATTTGCACATCAAAATTGAAATTTAAATTATAAAATTCCAAAATTCTTTCCAGTTCTATTTCACAATTTATCTGGTTATGATTGTCACTTATTTATAAAGAAATTATCAGGAGGAAAGAAAATGAGTGGAAGGAGTTTAATTGTAAAAAATTATTTTTTTTTTTTTTTTTTAGGTGCCCCAAGAAGTCCTAACGGTCTTGTCACAGAGCACCGCGGAAGTGCATTTAACCAGGAAGTTCACGCCTCCTTCCTGACCGTGACGCGAAAATATGTCCGGAGCTCGTTTCGAACCTGGATATCCTGCTTATAAAGCAAGCGTTCTAACCACTGCGCCAAGGCCACAAATTATCATGGTTTGTGTATTTAAAAATTTTAGAGATCTTTGTATTAATAATTATCGTTTAGATCCTCCTTGGTACAATACAGCACCAGGATTAGCTTGGAATGCGGCACTAAAAGAACCGAAATAAAATTAGAATTACTAAGAGATTACAATATGCTACTAATGATAAAGAAAGGTATAAGAGGTGGAATTAGTATGATATTAAATAGATTTGGAACTTTTAATAATAAGTAAATGGGTGATGCGTATGATCAAAGCAAACCATCAACCTATATGCAGTATATAGATGCTAATAATTTATATGGATGGGCAATGAGTAAACCACTTCCACCACATGGCTTTAAATGGATGGATGAAAATGAGTTGATGAGCTAGAAATCAGTTCCATGTATATTAGAAGTAGATTTAGATTATCATGAACATCTGCATGATAAACATAATGATTACCCGCTCGCACCTGAAATAATAACTCTTGATAAAGTTGAAAATTAGTACCTAACTTGAATAATAAGAAAAATTATGTCATTCATAATAAAAATCTTAAAATGTATGAAAGATTAGGATTAAAGATAACAAAAATTCATAGAGGAATAAAACTTCAAGAATCAGCATGATTAAGTTAATACATCAAATTAAATACAGACCTAAATCTAAAGGGCTAAATCAACTAATAAGTTTGAAACAGACTTTTTTAAACTCATGAACAATTCAGTATTTGGAAAAACAGTGGAGAATATTGAAAACAGAGTTGATATTAGGTTAGTAACAGACAGAAATGAAGCCATTAAATTAGCATCAAAACCTAACTTTGAAATAGAACAATATTTGATGAAAACTTAATAGCGATACATAGGAAAAGAACAAAATTAAAATATTCTATACCAATTTACTTAGGAATGTGTGTATTAGGTTTGAGCAAATACCTAATTTACGAATTTCAATATGATGACATAAATAATAAATATGCTGATAGAGCAAAACTATTATTCACAGATAAGGATTCTTTAGCATACGAAATAAAAACAGAAGACATTTATGCAGATATTGCTAAAGATATTGAATGCAAATACAAGTGATTATAATAAGAATCATCCTGCCATTAATAAAGTAGGTTTTAAAGTTGCAGCTAATAATAAAGTATTAGGAATACTTAAAAATGAATCAAAAGGAGCGCAAATTGAAGAATTTGTAGGACTCAGATTAAAGTTGTATTCTTACAAAGTACACGGAGTAGAAAAGAAAAACTGTAAAGGAGTAAAGACAAATGTTGTCAAAAAATATATAACACATGAAGATTACAAAGATTGTTTATTGAATAAAAGAGAGCATATTTTGAGAATGAATTTCATAAGATCCCATTTACATAAAATTTACACAGAAAAGTAGCATTAAGCGCAGAAGATGATAAAAGAATTATTTTAGAAGGTGGTATACACACATTAGCATATTGACAAAAACTAAAAGAAAATAATTTATAGGTCAAAGAGGTCAAAGAGCCCAAAGAGGTCAAAGAGCTCAAAGAGTAAAAAAAATCAAAAAGTTAAAAGAGGTCAAAGAGGTCAAAATTGTTTAAGATAATTGTTATTAATTTTTGCCATTTATGCTAATAAATTGTTTTTTAAGAAAAAAAACAATTTATAAGTATAAATGGCAAAAATTAATAACAATTATCATAAACTTATGAATGTTAAAAGAATAATTTTACCAAATAAACCACTAACAAATTTTCAATTAATCAAAGCAGCAAAAAAGTTAAAAATAAAACATTTTAAAGGTTTATTTGTAAGAGATGAATATCCTAAAAATACACAAAAAAAGAATGTGGAATATTAAATACAGGAGATTCAAGTACGCTGGGATTTCACTGGATTTGCTGATATAAAGACGGAGATAAAAAACTAAGTTTTGACTCTTATGAACTACCACCACCAGTTGAAGTTGTTAATTATTTAAAAAGTCCTATTTATTAAAATAGTGCTAGAGTTCCATTTGGAAATACCTCATTCTGCGGACACTTGTGTTTATATGTTTTAAAAAAACTAGATGAACGATATGATTTTCAGAATATTATTAATAATCTATGGTAATTTTTTTTTAAAAATCTATGCTAATTTTTTTTTTAAATATAGTTAAAAAAATTTTCTTTATATATATATAAAATACCTATTGATAAATTTGGACGCGACACTAATTCATCTGTAGCTGTAGATGGTTTAACATTATATCAAGCTACTAACTTGTTTATTAGAAGAGATTGATATAGGAATCCAACTAGTTATATAATTATGAATTCTAATAAATTAATAAATGTAGCAGAACCTATTAGCTCACATGATGCTACTACAAAAAATTCTGTTGACAATAAAACACTTAATCTTAATGAATTAGGAATAATACCAAACTCAAGTTTAGCATGCCTTTGATTAAAACAAAAGCTTGTTCCACCAAGTACAGGTCCTGATGCAACAATAATTTTTGTTTAGTCTGGTATTTTCAGAAAACTATGGCTAGCATTTGAAGGGCTTGATACTACTCATAATGTACCAGGTAGCGTATTTCTTAAAATATTCGCAGATCATTCACTTTGCATAGGAGATTTTTCTCTTTCTACAGTTAGTGTTGGAGATAATAATATTTCTTTAGCGTGTGATTTTTTATTTGCACCACTTGACCCACTTGGTGACTCATATTATGCAAACTCTTTACAAGGTTGTAATGTACATTCGGCTAATTCATTACGAGGATACTTTACACTACTAGTCTTGTAATTCAATTATACAATAAAAACAGTCAGCAAATAAAATATTAGTAACAATCTTTTATTACGAGAACTATATCAATACCTCAACCATTATTATCTATTAAATTATACTCAGAAACATTTAGATTTACAAACACAATTTATGGTAAAGAATATATATTATTAGATGCTCCAGACGTTGGTGGTCAAGGAGTTTATCTTAAATTTATTAGAATACATGTTTTGGCAATTGTGGAAATTGGTGGGAATCTAGAGTACTCATGTATGATGCATACAATTCTCGAGCACATACTAACTCTGTTATACAACCTTGGATACCATATAACGATACTAATTATACGGTATTTCAATAGTGTATGTATATACTGCTCATCTGGTTTAGAGCTTTATCTTTTTTCATGGAACGGTGCTAATATTAAAACATTTAATAATGAGTCATCTGGACTATGTATCAATTAAAAGATACAATTGATTCTACAACTACTATCTCATTTTACAGAAATTTTTCTGTTTCAATGCCTAGTGTTGGTGGTGGAAGGAGATTAGTAGTTCCATTTAACTCTGCGGATGCAGAAGAAGGACAATCTGGAAGTTTTAGTGTAATAGGACATGCTTTTTTTTACTTAGATTTCACTTGTGAAATCAATTAGCTATAGCTTAGATCTCACTTGTGAAATCAATTAGCTACGCTTAGATTTAACTTGTGAAACTATAGCTTAACTTAAATAATTGATTTAAAATTTAAAAAAATAATTTTTTTAGCTCAGAGTTTGTAGTTATGATTTAAAATAATATATTAATATATTATGGTGGTTAAACTACCATTATTTTATCTTTATATATTATATTTTAGCTCAAAAGTTATGGTTTGTATAATGGTTGAAATGACTTATGAGATTATGGATAGCATAATGGTTGAATTATATGATATGAGAATATGGTTTGCATAATGGTTGAAATATGAAATGAGAATATGGATAAGTTTATGGTTGAAATGAATTTTGAAACTATGGTTAATATAATAGTTGAAATATGATATGAGAATATGGATAGGTTCATGGTTAAAAAAAATTTGGCCTTGAATGCCCTTTTTATACTATTCCTCATAATTGGAGTGCAAATGAAGAAAGGCACAAAAACTGTCAATAAGATAACCTGAGGCAACAAGTCAGGGACGTGTTTCTAATTTTTATCCAACAAATGTTCAAAAGTTTTACAACAATTTACAAATTTTTCTTAATTGTTTAAAGTTGTAAAGTGGAGATATTTGGAATATGGATGAAACTGGTATTACCACAGTTTCATTTTTTATTAAACTTCATATTATATCGTAGCAAAAAAAAGTTTTAAACAAATTGGACGTGTTACTTCCGCTGAGAGAGCCAATTTAATAATTGTGGCAGTTGCTGTTTCTACAAGTGGAAATTCAATTCCTCCATTTTTCATATTTCCTCGTGTGAAGTTTAAAAGCTATTTTGTAAAAAGTGCTACTAATGGAAGTGCAAGCGCTGCAAACCGATCTGGTTGGATGACCAAAGTTCAACTTTTGCAGTTTTCCCATCATTTTTTCAAATATAACTGAAGTACGAAAGAACGACCCGTTTTGTTGCTTTTTGACACTCATGACTCTCATATCTTAGTAGAGGCTTTAGAATACTTTAAAGAAAATGAGGTATCAGTTTGTTCATTTACTCCTCATTGCAGCCACAAACTTCAACCTCTAGATCAAAGTGTATTTGAACCTTTTAAAAATTACACTAAAGCAGCATGCGATGCATGGATAACAATGCACCCTGGTTCCACAATATCTATTTACAGTATACCAGGTATTGCGGGTAACTCATATCCATATGCATGTACCCCTAATAATATCAAAGCTGGTTTTGAAAAAATAGTAATTTTCCCACTAAATATTAACATTTTTAGGGAAGACAATTTTATGCCACCCTATACCACAGATAGACCATCTCCAAAACAAGACTGTGCTATGGAAAGTACAACGCTAAATATAAGTAATGTAACTGATGTTGACTTTACAATATCAGAAAATGAAGCTGGTTGCTCAAAAGATGCAGAACCACATAATGATATTGAAGCAATAATGATTATCAATGTATCTACAGAGTCAATCGTAGTACTATCGCCTGAAGATTTAAGACCATTTAAAACTAAGAAAAAGAGTTAGGGTTAAAAGAAATAGAACCACATCAATTCTGACAGATTCACTAAATATTAATGTTTTAAAAATAGAAAAAGATCAGCTAAAAAGAAAAAGTTAGCAATTGAAGAGAGAAAACAAACAAAAAAGTTAAATATAGATAATGATAAGATAAGTAAAAGATCAACTAGTAAAGGAAGTATACACTTAATGGGAAAAAGTTTGAATCGTCAAAATAGTTCTGTAGAAAAGGAGTGTTATTTTTTGATTTGTGTTCGAAATTTTTCTAAAAGTCTGTGTTCAATGCACTTAATGTCACCTTTGAGCTCGCGAGTCATGCATAATCGGAAACTCTTTGCTTTTCATTGGCAATAATTGCTGCCAACCGATTTGAAACTCAATTAGATGAAAATATTTAAATAATGAAACAATATACGTTTAAATTCTTATTGCATAACCATAAAGTAGAATCACTGTTTTGTATTTACTTTTTTTCACTTTTTAATTATATTATACTTTTTAATTTTGTATTTTTTATATTTATTATAATTATTCTTTTGCTTAAAATGACTTAACCAAAAGTTTGACGATATTGATAAAAGTATATTTCAGCTATAATTTCTTTTAAAAAAAAAGGTGAAAAAAATCATAAAAACAGTTCTATTGAAGCAAGTTTTTTTTATCTTTGACAAATATTTTATGTTGCCAAACTACACTACTGTTTTCGATGAGGAGATTTTGCCACAACATGACACACCCACAAGTAGGATTGGAGTCTCCTGTCAAGCTCTTGTGCCAAGTCAAGATCCACAAACTCCTTGCGGTGTAGTTAATAGCTCCCCATTGATAAACAATGACGTAAGCGATAAAAGAGATTATAACGCTCCCCTGGTCCCATATTCTGAGTACTCAGACTCGGAATCTAAAAAGGTGCCTAAAAGTGCAAAAAGACTGAAACTAAGGTGTAAATGCGCATAAAATGCAAAATATACCAATCATTGGTGGAATCATCAAAGACTAGAGAGAATTCACTTTATATAGATGTACCTTCACTCAAAGATTTTTTTGAAAGTTTTTTAAAAATGGAGTTGCACAACTGTCGCAATTTAACTTCTGAGATATATATCTTACGCGAATGGTCTGCAAAAAAAGACTCAACAGGGAAAACAATATTAAATTGATTTTATATTGTGATGGTTGCATGTTACAAAATAGAAATTCGATATTGTCAAATGTTTTGATGAATATAGCTATTTTGAAGCAATTAAACATTGAGCAGAAGTATTTAGAGGTTGGCACACCCAAATGGAGGCCGACTCAATGCATGCATGTATAGAAAAAAACTAAAAAATAAACTTATTAATGTACCTGTAGAATACTACGGAATTTGTAGAAGTGGTCGGCAAAAATCAGAACCCTATGATGTTTCTTACATGACGCATTCATTTTTAAAATCGTTTGACTCAATCATATCTTATAAACCAATAAGACCTGGAAGAATAAAAGAGGACCCCAACGTATTGTTTTATTAAATATTTACATACATTTTTCCTTAAGCCATTGAATTTTATTTACTTAAAGGTATTTGGATTTATTTATAACAGAAAAAAAGTTTTTAAGGTAACTGACTTTCGTGGCTTACAATATAACAAAGATGGCAACATCTGATATAAGCTAAGGTTTACAGATGAGTGGCTGTTGCTAAAGCAGCGTTGGGATCGCTAGTATACGGTATATTAAAAATTTAGCATACTGTTCACCGTAGATTATCCTGTAGAGTATACTAAAGTATACCAAAAACAAAATTTATTTATATTTTTTTACTTAATATTTTTGTCTGCGTTTACTATTATACAACTAGCCACTGGTTACTGTGTAACCATTGGTTACACATTCTCAATAGATAAATAAAAAAGTTAAAGTGTTCGATCAAATCAGCAACCACTTGAAAAAGGATAGTTATCTTGCTACATTATAAAAACTAATTAAAAATAAAAACACTTTAACCTTAATAACCTAGGAAAAAAAGTTTTATAGAATTTCTATAAACTTTTGAAACATATGGTCTATAGAAAATATATAGAATTCTATAGAATTTCTATAGAAATTCCAATAAAACTTTTTTTTCTACTTTTCATTTTATAGAAAAAAAATTTTATAGCAATTTCTATAGAAATTAATAGACATTCTATAGAAATTTTATAGCATTTCTATATAATTTATATTGGCCATACATTCCAAAATTTTATAGAAATTCTATAGAACTTTTTTTCCTGGGGAAGGTCAGACAATAAGTATGGTATAGTAAATTAATTCATTATATTAATATAATTATAATTTAATAATAACTTATTAACTTTTATCAAGTTAGTCCAAAAAAGAATTTATATAAAAAGTAAAAAGATATACTAAACTGTATACTAACTTTTAGTATACCAAGTATACGGTAAAGTATACCGATAGGCGATCCCTACCGCAGCGTCTTGATAAGCTTATTACTACTAAGGGTATTTAACAGTTTCCTAATCTGTACTCCGAAAGATTGAAAATAAAAAACAGGAAATTTCAAGATCTCTAGGATTTGAAAACTACCCTGTCTTCAGATTATCACGATATCTATGACAATATTCCATTAACTCCCAATCTTTTCCAAACAAAATATATGATTTATTTAAAAGATCGAATTCCAAAAGAAACAATTATTCTGTGCACTGATCTGAAAGCATTGCTACTTTTAAACACTAAATAAATCTTACAAACACTTCAAAAATATTTGTTTTATTCCTGCATAGTTTTTTTTTGTACTTTCAAACCATTGTCTAGAACTCAAATTAAAAAACGTTATCATTAATGTTATTACAACAATCATTCAAGATACAATGGAAAATCAGCCATTTCCCAAAATAATTTAAAATTTGGCTATTAAATTAGTCAACTCCAATTATTCCTCCTAAGTAATCAATTAAATTAAATATCCATAAAACTTCATTGTAAATCTATTTCTGAATAATTAATTAACCAAAGCGTGTTTTATTAATTTTTTATTTTATATTTAATAATGAAATTATTTAGTTTTTTGTTGTTTCTGAACATTTCATGCAAATGGAGTTGGCTGGTTTGCGGATTAAGCCGTCGATATTGTTTTTAAAAGCAAAATAATCAGCCTTTAATAATGAGCATATAATTTTGAATGAAATTGTTAGATCAGGTATAAATTAAAGTCGAATATCATAGCAGTGTAAACTAAAAAAATGAAAAGTTGTTGGTGGAAATGCGAAAGAGACACTAGATCAATTTGTATATCCCATTTTAAAAAACTTATTGTCAAACTGAAGTCGTGGCACATGCGTTAAATAACTGATTAGGCATAGTTTAAGAGTTTTGAAAAAACAAATTGAAAAAATTAATCTGTTTTGAATATCGCGATAAGAAAAAAGACCTGAAAAAAAAATTGATCGTCATTCAAACTTTACACTAGAGGCTATTGATATTTTTTTTGAAAAAAAAATTTGAAATTGGAGTATGCTGAGATTTTTTTAATTCCAAATGACAATAGGCCGGGTGAATAAAAAAAAGGAATTGCTTTTACTCAGCGTTTTGGAGTAATTGTTCACCCTTTCGTGAATAAAAATTTCGTTAATAATAATATTTCCTTTATTTAACACCAAATGTAATTCAAAATCTAAAAAGAAAAGTAAGAAAGTCATTTTTCGTGATTTTCACACAAGAATTTTTTTACTCCAGAATTTGTTTAAAAACTTCTCTTTGTTCTTTTGCATTCCAGCACTCTGTTGCATACTTCAAAATTTGTTCAACTTATGAGGGAATTTTACTTTTAGTGCTATTTTAACCTTCTTTTTATTTTGAATTAAATTTCGAAATTTAATTCAAAATAAAAAGAAGAGAAATTTAATCAGTTTTTTTTAATCAGAGAGAATTTCAATTTTAGTGCTATTTTTGCCTTCTTTTTATTTTGAATTAAATTTTTAAAACTTAACATCTGAAAACGATGTAGGTCCTAGATATTACCAATAAACGAATGTTAAAGTAAAGGGTGTTTCAGTGCTGAAGAGATAATGTCTGCAGTTGTTTTATTATTAAGAAGACGAAGAAACAAGATTAATTAATTTTGTTGAATTTGAAATTTCCTAGATTTTAAATAGCGAACATGTATAGTTACTACGGTGTTTTAAAACATTTAAAAGGAATTTTAGCGCACTCCTTCTAAAAATATCTAGCTTTTTCATCAAAACAGAATTATTTTCACATAGCTCTATACCATAAGTTAAGTTATATATATAGGAAATAAAACTTGGTTGGAGTTTGACCAACGGCTCCAAAGTTTGAACAACAGCTATAAAGTTTGAGATTTTTTATCAACATTGATATAACTGGGTAAAGCAAAAATTGAGTGTTTAGTATCCCATATGAAACCCAGTTTATTTAAACCCAGTACGGTTTAACAAGGGGTACAATATTTGATGTGGACATTGATATTGGTGTCTATCCATAACTAATAGAGTTATTAAAAAATTTGATGAGCAATTTTAATGAAGTAATTTATGATCACAATTTGCGTATTCGAAATCTTCTGCTGAGATACTCAAAGAGTCAGGAGATTTTTTTAATTTTAGGTTCAAAGTAGCCCTAGTTATATTTTCTTCAGTTATTGTAACAACATCAAGTTTTGTAAACGGGGAATTCTGGATTTTCATAACGATGTGTTATTTTTGAAAGATTCATTACGATGTGTTATTTTTGAAAGATTCAGTACTCTTTTGAAGTGGTTTGCGAATTCTGAATGGATTCTTTGTCTTTTTTATTAATTATTGTAAATAATTTATCGTTTATGCCCTTGTTAATTTTTTGTAAAAATTCTATAAGCATTTGATAAGTTTTTTTCACTAATATTTTTTAACCTTTCAATTTTAATATACCGTGCGCAAATTTTATTATTTTGAGCCAACTTGACATCTTTGTAAAAGCTTTTACGAGCCATTAGGTAACGATTGCAAATTATAGAGTTTAAATCTTTTAAAAAACCGGAATCTCTCGATTTGATAAAATGAACTGAAAGAACAGTTTTAGAGCGACTTAACTCAGGCATTCACCAAGGTTTTGAATACTAACATTGCTTTTTATTTTTTAAAGTTTTCTTAAAAGCTATATCAGCGCTGTTAGCAATTGCGGTAGTGGTGTAGTGGTAAGAGCGCTCGCTTTGTAAGTGAGAGGTTCAGAGTTCGACTCCCAGCACGTCCCTGGAAGTACCGCGCGAAACTTAGATTCTCCGCGCAGCGGCCTTGCTCGGCAAGGTTTGTGTTTCGGAGTTAAAGAGTTGAGAGAGGGTTGACCACGAATAACAACTAAAAAAAAAAAAATACAAAAAAATAAGCAGCCTCCTCGACTGTAGTGGCCCCCCTCTGGCCTTGGGTAGGTGAATAATCTAAAAAAAAAAATTATTTTATAGATTTAAACAAGGTCGTATTTATAATTATCAGTAAAATTACTATTGTTTAAGTAATTGGTTAAATGATTATTATATCAGTTTATAAAGTTAGATTCGTTCCAAACGTACTTAGGAATATTAATATCTTCTGCTATTTAAATGGCATTGTATATAGTGCACTTATCTCTAACTTTAACTGATATTGATAGTGGTTGGTAATCGCTCAAATTATTTGAGCACTCAGGAAGAACAATGCATTTGAGACTTAAAAAATTTGTATAATTTGGTATGGTGACGTGATCAATATATGACGAATTCGGTGGTGTCTGGTGTCGGTATGTATAAGTAGGAAAACTTGAGTAACATCTACTAATTTTAATTGATTTATTTTTCAAAAATTCAGATCAGTGCACAGAATAATTGTTTCTTTTGGAATTTGATCTTTTAAATAAATCATATATTTTGTTTGGAAAAGATTGGAAGTTACTGGCGATAAGTATATTACCGTTACCTTTGTAACTATTAATTAGACCTTGGACAATATCTAGTTGACGATTCTGTTCTTCCAGTGATGAGAGGCTGTTTCGCGATGAGGTAAGGTATACTCCAATAACTTTAATATTAAGTTCATTTTTTTCAAAGTTTATTATTGAAATGTGGTCATCCTCGTAAATTACTCTAATATTTTGGAATTGATATCTTTTTATACAGAACGCATTTCCGCAAAATGGTCGACCTTTTTCATGTTTATTCGACTGATTAAAATAAATGGAGCTTGTGCCTCTTATTATGGAGTATTCAAATTTACATATCTAATGTTCGTATAAAAATGTTATATCATTAGATTGTGTAAAGTGACTTTGTAAATTCAATGTTTGACTTAAGTCCCTGACAGTTAAAAGTACATATATCGAAAGTTGTTGAAGGTTTGTTTCTTTCTCTTAAGCTGCTTGGATCTATTTTCAATTAAATATTTTTATCCTGGCTTCCTTTGGATCCCAGATTTTGATTACTGTTATTGAAAATGCGTTTTGTCCTAAAAGGTTTTACATTTGTATTATTGTGCCATAACTCAGGGTTAAATATCTTTTTTTTTTTACCGAACTGTAACTCAAAACGGTCTATTCCGAAATGTCTATTCCGAAACGGTCTATTTCCGAACTGTAACTCGAAACTGTCTATTATTCTCATTTATTTTGTTTACTTATTATATAATTTTGAAAATCTTCTTCAGTAACTTGATTGCATATATCTCCCACAAAGACATCAAATTTACGTACAATTTTTTTGCGTGCAATCTTTTTATAATGTAATAAATTTTGGTGGCATGCAACAAGGCGCACGGGTTTATTATTCTTACCAATTAAAATAAAGTTGTCATCTTTATTGCTTGGGTCTCATAATTGGTTCGAAATAAATACACTAGGTTGTAAAATGTACAAGTTGCTACTAACTTTTTCAAAATCCTCTGTTAAGTAAATATGACTAACATATAAAAACTTTAATAAAATATGTCTTTGCTATTTTTTTAAAGGTTTTATATTGAGTAAGTTGGTTTTTTTCTATTTTCATAAAGAGTACTATTTATTTTCAGAAAAAGGTGGAAAAGTTGGTTAATCTTAGAAAATAAGCCAAAAAGCAACAAATCTTAATTTTCTGATGTTAATAGTAACATTAAAATTTATTTTTTCTTAGCGATATTTTTTTTAGTTTAAAATTTTTGAATGGGTTTGAATTGAATGGGTTTGAAATTTTTTCTTAGCGATGTTTTCCTGGGTTGTTTTTTTTGCCGCACATTTTTTTCTTTTGACTCACTGATGCAACGCTATTAGAAATACCTATACGTAATGATTATTAATTAAAAAGTTTTTGTTAAAATCAAGAATGATAAAACAAAAAGTTTTTTAGTTTTTATATTTGAAAAAAATTAAAAATATAAAACTTTTTGTTTCAAAATTTTTATAACATTTTAAAATGATTTAACAGTAGTTTTTTGAAATTCATACTATATTATTTTCCTTACTCTTAGTTTGCTGAATTAGCTTTATTTTCATTAATGTCTCTCATATTATAAAAAAGTTTTAGAGATTTGAAAATGGTTGTAGTATTATGAAATATACATTCCCCAGCAAACATGCTATAGCGGGTTTTCAGTCGACCTACATAAGCATTTTGAGTGGACCGGTGTAGTTTTGCTCATCAGTTACTTAGTGGACCATTAGCGGCAGCCACCAAAAGCGGCTAGTCGATGACTAGCCACTATAAAAATGTCGGAAAATTATCGGCTTGCCATTTATAGCGGCTACCAGTGATGGTCTACTAAGAAACCGATGAGCAAAACTCCGATGAACCGCTAAAAAATGCCTATATTTGTCCACAGCAAAACCAAGAAAACAATGTTTTCTGGGTCATGCGCTAGTGATGAAGGCATATGATCAAGGCATATGTCAAATCATATGTCATTGCATATATAAAGGAGAAGCTTCCTTCCCCTCCCCTCCCCTTCCTCTCTCCTCCATAGAACCTGAAAGTCCTAAAATATTATAGAAATGGAGGACCTCTTTTATATGTAATACAAAATACAAAAAATATTGTATATGTGATACAAAATGCAAAAAATTTTAACATCAGCCATCACCAAAATATCCTGGATCCGTCATTGTAATGTGCAAGTCAATATTTGTAAACATAACTCTAATTTCTTTTGCATAATCCAAATTAGACATTGATTTTACAAAGGTTTACTATCTCAAACAAAATCTTCAAATATCAAATTACAAAATTATTTTTAAATAGGTTTTATTTTATAGATAGTTTGTACAGAGTCTAAAAATAATTGATCTGCAAGCGTAATAGAATTACCAATGTGAAAAGAAAAACTTTATAGTATATATAAATCATAATTAAAAGTATGTTTTACTTATTATATTATAAGCAAATTGTAATTAAAAGTAAATTAGTTACTGTTTTAAAGACTTATATTTATTATCATAAACCTATATATATATATATATATATATATATATATATATATATATATATATATATATATATATATATATATATATATATATATATATATATATATATATATATATATATATATATATATGTATATATAGGTTTATGATAATAAATATAAGCGATACTGTGGGATATATATATATATATATATTTATATATATATATATATATATATATATATATATATATATATATATATATATATATATATATATATATCCCACAGCATCAGGAATTTGCTAAATGCTAAAAATTATAAAAAAAATTTGAATCTCAGAGTTTCATGTGTTGCACAATCATCAGGCAAGTAGTAAAAAGTTGATTTTGTTTTGATTTGTTTAGTAAAAGTTCCGGCCTCTCTATATATATATATACATATATATATATATATATATATATATATATATATATATATATATATATATATATATATATATATATATATATATATATATATATATATATATATATATATATATATATATGTATAAATGTTTTAGATCAGAAAATGTAACTAACCTCTAAAAAACTAATATTTTATTTATTGCATCTCTAAGCTAATTAAAAAATTATCCACATACATACCTCATGTTATATATTTCAAAATTAAATTAATATATTTAAAGTTTGATATCTTTATATATTTGTGTATGTTTGTATATGTGTGTAGTGTTTATACTTATATATATATATATATATATATATATATATATATATATATATATATATATATATATATATATATATATATATATATTTTTATATTTGGGTAGTTAAAAAATGGGTTATTGTAAAATTTTAACAAGAATGGAAGCTTATAAGGTGCCCAGATATTGGTTTTATATACTATTTTTTTGTTGTTGTTAATGTTCAAGGGTGGCCCACGGGCCCTAAAATTTTTCATTTTGATGATTTATGTCGATTTTTCGGAAATTTCAACGCCCGTGGGCCACCCTAAAACGATGGGAAGAAAAACAATAAATTATCAGTAAACTCAGAATGAGTAATAGAAACAAATAAAATTCCACTCTTAATGAATTTTGTTATGTAAAAGTTCTAAATGAACATGAAAAAATTAGGAAAACCGAATATTTTTCTTTTTCAATCATTTTCTTTGTAATCTCTTATGATGACATTTTTATCATACAGTTAAACCATAAAAAGTTTTAAATATCATATCACAATACTGCATTTTATATATAAATTTGAGAAAATATTTTAAAAATATCTGTTTTTTTTGTTGATCATGGAACAGTTTTGTTGACTAAAAAGTCAAATAATGCTGGAAGTAGCATTTGCTGCAATATTGTTTTTCTTGGATCCTTGTTTACTTCTCTTGTAGAAATGATTAAACAAGAACATATTTTGCCTCTTCTCCTCCTTATTGGACTTCATAATAAGCTCCTGAACCAATTTGACAGCTCTCTCAGAAGAATCATCTTGAAATTTGATGGTAGTCTCAAAATCTGGATAAAAATCATTCAGCTCCCAGAACTGTGAAGAGGTTTTAAGCCACTGCACTTCCCCCTTCCCATGGCCAATCTTATCAAAGATTATCCAAGACTGCTCAGTAACAAGAGATGCTACGAAGGGAGACTGATCTTGGGATTAGTCTAGTGAGTGAAGAACCTTCTTATCTACTTCAATACGCTTTAGTTTGAAAACCTTGGGTCTGTCCAAATGAATACTATAGAGTTTCTGAGCTAACTTATCTCTATCAGGGTAATTCTTATCATCTAAAGCAAATGCAACTAGAACTAAACTTAAGTACCAGTCATGCTTTGACATTGATCGGACTACTTCAGTATTCGATAAATCTCTTCATTTGCCAGAGGGCTTTTATATCCTATAGAAAATTTAAAGTAAATAAGCAATATTCTATCATTATAGTTTACATACTTTTATTTTTATTTTTATTCTAAACCTTTATTATTTTTACTTGATATGGAGAAGCAGTTGGCAACTCAGCTCTAAGGAACCATTGAGCATAAAATATACCGACAAAAATAGACATATCTTATATTTCCTTTTTGTTCTCTTTAGTTAGACCAGAAATGTGATCGAGTACATTTTCACATAGTACAAGGCTTCAGCCATGAACCTGGCATGGTGTACAGGCCCAGGCATATAAAACCTGAACCTCTCCTTCTTAGTAACAATTATCAAAGAGAGCTGAACTAACTCCTGGTAATCTTTTCTTGATTTCCCATCCTATATTTTATTAATTATTGCTTTTAAACATTAAAAAGCATACAAAAATAGGTTACCGAAAAATAATGTACTAGAATGAATGATTCGTTTTACCTTCTTGTATGTCTTATTGTTGATTAAATCTCTGTAGAACTGTTCAGATTCCTGTTGCTGTTGATTTATCCAGGTTTCAGGTGGAGTTTCAATCCTCTTCAGGGGTAGTATATCTTTCTCTAGTTCATTCCAGACTGACTTAATTTTTTTGAACAGCTGGTAATCTGGTCCTGTAGATTTACTGCTTGGGTACATCTTACAGAAGCGAGTAATATGACGCTTCAGAACATGGTGTCAACAGGCAAGGAGAAGAATTGGCGGTCCTAACTTTTCTGGCATTCTGGTATTAACACCTTGGGGCCTTCCAGTGTTTGATACAGTGGTATCAAAACAGATACATTGTATTTGGTTAGTGAGATCATAATTCTCTAAAAGATCATAAATAGCAATGAACGGCTGTTCTTCAGTCCCTGAATCAATAGGAGGAATACCAAGTAACTCAGCTTTCCCATTAACTTTTATGAGTATAGCAAGTCTATTTTAAACAAATGCAATATTTCCTGTATATTCTTTTACTATCTTTCCATCAAAATTAACAGAAATCAATTTATGACCAGAGTTGGCCAGATCCTTGATGTACTGTTGAATCTTTTCAGCTTCTAAATTGATCACATGTTCTATGGCTCTGAGAGAGGATGATTTAGAGACAAAATATTTACCAATATTTCCTCCTGAGAGAGCTATTACACTGATTCACTGAAAGACCTTCACCTGCAGCAGTTATAGCAGTACGCCTTAGAATATCTTTAGGGAAAAATACACTATTTTCTTTAGCCTGAACATTTTTGGAAACAAACTCATCCAGATCACTTTCATCAGCATCACCTGCATTACTTAATAAATCAACAGAAATATCTAATTTATCATGCTTTTCCACCAACTGCTCATCAGAATTCTCACTCTCATCTCTGATGTCAGTAAGTCCTATGTAACTTGTCCTTTTCTCCTTTTGCATTTTCTATAATTTTATATCTTCTTTCTTGGCTTCAGCTGTTCTTTTTCTGTCTTGTTGTATGTCTTCGATTAATACTTCTATGTTGTATCCTATCCAAAATACCTTCTTAGATTCTGTTACAAAGTTCTCCCTCTTCATGATTTCTGCTGATTTTTCTCTACTCCTATGAGATTGCAGCTTCTTGTAGTTATTCAGCAATGTTTCAACTTCCTTCCTTAAATTAATAATTAATAATAAATTACTTTAATTCAAGTTATTACAAATTATATTATTATTAATGAGACAAACCTGAGCGAATTCTGTTCATCACGAGTTTTATATCCCCCAATCTTCCAAGGAACCACCAGCTTAGACATAATGCAGCAGTGATTCTTATCTTCTGGACAGATTTGTGTAAATTGTTACTGTTGGTACAGCAGACAAGATTTCTCAGAACAGCATAAGGTATAATTTTACGAAGGAGCAGATAATACTGAATAATCTCTTCTCATGTGGCAAATTGCTTAGATGGAAATTAGTCCCTTGATTTACCGACTAAGAATATCGGCCCTTTTGCTTTTTTTCAGGAATTTTTGTCATTTTATCTATCTAATTTTAAAATAAATAATAATACATAACATAAATTAACTTAACATATTTTCATATTTAAGAATAAGCATATTTCTCAGAATTTCACTTGTATTGGTTTTAGTTTTGCTATTAATTCAAACGCTAGATTGACGTCATTTGCACTCTTATTGCCAGTTTGGAATAAATGTTTACAGTTGCACTCAATACTATTGTACGCTGAGAAAATGCGTCGGTTATAGAGTACATTAAAATCTAGATTGTCCTCTTACTCATCTTAAGTAACTTTAAATCATCTTAAAAAAATATTATTTACACTGGTAATGATTATCTATCCATATTTATGAGATTTTGACTGTAAAAAATAAGAAAAATGTCATCATAAGGAATGATTGAAAGTACAAAAAAAAAGGTTGAAAAGCAAAATATTCGGTTTTCCTAATTCTTTCAGGTTCAATCAGAATTTTTACAAAAAAAATTTCATTTAGAGTGCATTTTTATTTGTTTCTATTACTCATTCTGAGTTTACTGATGTTGTTGTTTTTTTTTCCATTGTTGTAGGGTGGCCCACGGGCATTAAAATTTCAGAAAAATTGACAAAAATTGTCAAAATAAAAAAGTTTAGGGCCCGTGGGCCACCCTTGGAGATTAATAATAAAAAAATTTTTTATATATAAAACCAATATCTAAGCACCTTATAAGCTTCCAAACTTTGGTTTTTGAACCACCCTAATGTATATATATATATATATATATATTTATATATACATATATATATATATATATATATATATATATATATATATATATATATATATATATATATATATATATATATATATATATATATATATATATATATATATATATATATATATATATTATACATATATATATATATATTTATATATATATATATATATATATATATATATATATATATATATATATATATATATATATGTATATATATATATATATATATATATATACGTATATATATATATATATATATATATATATATATATATATATATATATATATATATTTTAGCTTAAAACAAGCATGAGATTTTTTCATCTTGCAATATCTCTCTCATTGTTTACTTCAGGTAAGTAAACAGTTGTTGATTTTATAAAAAAAAGTTTATATCTAATTATAAAAACAATTATAATATACATAATTATACATACATGCAAGCTAAGCTTTAAAATTTACTTTGTACATTGAATTTTAGCCATACTCATGAATGATGCCAAATAATTAAAAAACGCTTTTGAACGTAAGTCATATAAGGATTGATATCAGGACAAATACATTCAGGACAACCCCACCAAACACACATTATAACACCACCAAAACGTGAGCTATACTGAGAAAGAATGTTATTAATGGAAATATATTTTTAAATTGAGGAAAACTACCATTTTTCTCATGAGACTGTCGTGACGTGACGTTTTTGCTGAGCATATGTTTTGATGTGTATTTTAATGTGTGTCCCCTGAAGACTGCTAAGCCTTTTAAGAACTAATTGGTTTCCACCAATCAAAATTAGTTATAGTTATACTTCAAATACAAGCAATAAAAGTAATGAAGTAAAACATAAAAATTAAAACTTTTACTTTTTATTTTAATTATTTTGTATACATTATTAAAACTTTTCTTTACCAAAAAAAATTAAAACCAAATTAAAAAAATGAATATAAGTTTGAAAAACAATTTATTTTCATCATAACTTAATTCTGCATTTTTTAAATTAATCTGCATAATTTTGATAATTATCAGGCACTTTAAAAGGTTCCCATGGTTCCTTTTAGAATTTATTTATGTATATACATTTATATGTATGTATATATTCATGTACTTGTTTATTAAATAAACTGTATAATCTGTATAGCATTTATGTGTTTATTTATGCATAAAAGTAAATATAAATGTACTTTGGTCCATAAATTTTATGAACCAAAAATGCAATGGCTCAAAAGTTATTTAAAAGTCATATTGACTTCCAAATGACTTTTGAACCATTGTTAAAATTGACTGGATATTTTCATTTAGAGATGCAAAAACAGTAACTTGACTTGAAACAGTTTCAATATTGAGTAATGATAAAAGTAAGGGTAGAACAAGCATTAAATTTAAACCAATCTTTAAGTTCAGGTTGTTGTGAAAATATTGTTTTTAATACATATGGAATTTTTTTGCTGTATCTATCTACAGCTGGTTATTTTTATTTTTTATTTATTTTGAATGGTTTGAAAAGTATGTTTTATATATAACAATACTTAAATCATTTTGATGTAACACATTTGATGTAAGTACTTTTATATATAACTATATTTAAAACAATTTGAAGTAGCACTCGTGCTGTGACACGACCTAGTCATAAGTAAAATAAAAACGCCCGCAACTAAATAACATATGAACTTTAATGAAGCAGGTCGGAACTATCAAAATAGCAAAGTGTCCTGGAGCCGAATATTTCGTATTAGGTATTGAGCAAAACCATTATTTGTGACATTTCTAATCTACGCCTAATTTTTCAGAAAACTGAGTGTTGAAAAATACCTTTTTGTGTTGGTTTTTGCCTTTTCAGACGTAGGCATGGACTTTTGAATACTGATGCAAGAGCAATGAATTAAGGTTTTTCAAGCAGGTTGTAGGACTTCTAAATTTAGGGTGACGACTGGACCTAAAAAATGAGGCTGCAGTCGAACAATCCAAGCATACATTTAAATCGAAAACGCTTATTATAACGCATACAATAAAATTGAAAATTTTTTTTCTGTTTCTGATTTTCCATATCAAATTTATGAAAAAATCTTAAATACTTTAGCATAATTGATGTGATGCATGACTAAGAAATTCTGCTACCACCCCTAAATATGACTGCTGCAAATGTTGCAAATTGCATTAAAGTATTTATTGTCATTTACTTTAGTTGTAATATAGTTCCATACATCCCTTTTTCCGTTTCGGCATCGTAATTAATCAATACATATATATATATATATAATATATATATATATATATATATATATATATATATATATATACATATATATATATATATATATATATATATATATATATATATACATATATATATATATTGTGAATTAAGAGTACCGGTTGTAACTATAAAATACTTATAATTATACATATATATATATATATATATATATATATATATATATATATATATATATATATATATATATATATATATATATATATATATATATATATACCCACCACGTCCCTGGTAATACCGCGCTCAACTTTTTTCTCCGCGCAGCGACCTTGTTCGTCAAGGTACGTGTTTCGGAGTTATAGAATTGAGAGAGGGTTATAACCACTATTAAGTAGCCTCCTCATCTGTAGTTGCCTTCTTGGCCTTGAGGAGATGAATAACAAAAATATATATATATATATATATATATAAATATATATATATATATATATATATATAATATATATATATATAATATATATATATATATATATATTTATATATATATATATATATATATATATTTATATATATATATATATATATATATATATATGAATCGGTAAGTGATTAAAGGGCGGAATTCCAACAATGTAAACGTTTGGGAAACTAAAAATAACTGCATTTCCCCCCGTAACACAATTTCTTTGCAAGGTCATCGCACATGGCGGTTGTGTTTTGTAACCGTTGAAAAAAAGGAAATAAAGAAATAAAATCAAAAGTTATCAAAAAAAAAGCAAGTGATATTGTAAACCATAAAACACTAAAAAAATAAATACTCAAAATTAAATTTAAAATAACCAACAAAAGAAAATTCGAATATCTATTTGTTCTAAGTAGCTCCTAACTTTTCTACACCTTTTTTTTCGCCGAAAATTTATTAATTATATAAAAAATTATTATTATTATTACTTTTAATTTGTAGAAGTTTTTGTGTTAGCATTTTCGTTTTGTAGTTTTGGCTTTCATTTTGTAGTTTTTGTGTTTTGCCTTTTCGTTTGCGTAAAGTTTGTAATTATTTGTGCTGTTGTTGCTAATTGTATTTATTGTTGTTCGCTGTTTTTCTATATCACTAATTTTATTACGTCTTTTTTTTTCGACAAAATAACTAAAAGTTGTTTTCATTTTTAATTTAATGTAGAAGTTTTTGTTTTTGCATTTTCAGTTTGCAGTTTTTGTGTTTTGCTTTTTCGTAAGCGTAAAGTTTGTTTTTATTTGTGCTGTTGTTGCTAATTTTTTTTATTTTTGTTTTATTGTAAATAATTGATATTTTCATATTTTTTGTCTTATTACTTAATTTATTATAGCTTTAACGCTATTATTATTATTTTTAAATTAATTTCATTTACACAGGCTTTTATTCATTATTATTTTGTTTGTTTGTTGATTTTATTTAGGTGTCAGTCCAATGACAAGTTTTCAACTATATGAGTGACATCTAACCTAATTTTGTAAAATTATAAAAAACTTGTAATTTTTCAATTTTTGGTTGAATAAATGAACTAAAAAGCAAAAAACTGGTTTAATAATTTTTTTTTGAAGGTGAAAAACATTGTCTTTTTCAGAAAAAAATTATTAAACCGTTAACAAAAATTTCCGAAAGAATACATTAATATATATATATATATATACATATATATATTTATATATATATATAGAGCCGGATTTACAGTTTTAGGGGCTTTAGGCCAAAAAAACCTGCGGCTTAATAGAAATAAAATAGTAATTTTAAAAATATAATCTTAGTTTGATTTAATTTAAATTTTATTTCAATTTTTTAAAAATATTGTTTAAAACCTGCATAATCTTTTTTCTGTATTTTTCATTAAAGAAATCGTTAATCAATCAATCTATATTACGTTTCTTCATTTTGTCAGTAATGCTACTTGATAATAATGCAAAAATGTTTAATCTTTTTTGTGACAGTTGATCGCAAGTCAGTTTTTGGTAATATTAATTTTGAAAATGACTTTTCTCCAGAGCAGTTAGATTTCATGAAACATATGAAAATCCTAAGAATGACTTCAATATTTGGAAATGTAGCCTCTTGTTTTTCCTTTATCAGTTTGTACAAATCCAAATGGAACGATTCAGGAACTTGAGTTTTAAAATTTTCTTTCAAAAACATGTGCAGATGCTGAATTTCTGCATATAAATTATCATCAATATCTTCTGTGTAGTCTTCCACCAGACAGTTAACACAAGTCTTCAGTTTATCCTTGTTGAACCTCGTGTCTATTAAATATACAAATTTGTCATTCAATTCCTGATAGCATTGATCTCGTTCTTTTAAATTTGAAGTAAGATTATTGATAGTTTTTAAAAAAACGTTTGTCTTAAACTCTTCACATGGACTTAATTGAGGTTCCTCTGATCGGTTCTCACCTAAAAGTGCTTTCTTATTACGGTGTCTCTTTTGTAAATAATCAATGTCTGGTAACTGTAATTTTGGATCTTGTTCTATTAAATTGAATTTGTTAATTAATTCAAGAAGATAATCTCCAAGAGACGAATAAAGTTCAGCACATGTATCTAGAGTAAAAGTTGCACTTTGCAATAATTTGGAAATAGCATTTATTCGTTGCAAAATTTGATCCCGCATTATTGTTAGAAATTTAATCAATGGACCTCAAGATCACAAATAGCTGATCTTTGTGACTCACATCAGGTGTTGAATCTACTGATAATCCATAGTACTTAGATTTTAAAACAACGTCGCTGATTGATTGCAAAACTTTTCTTGCCATCAATATGATTAATTTATCACAAGTATTTTTTGAGAAGTAGTTTGTTCCTCGAGAACCCCTGTCACCATAACTTTTTATGCGCTTGGCCAATAAAGTTCAACCTGTGCAATCAACTCAAGCAGACAAATAAAATTCCCGTAGCTTTCAGACCCAAATTTTTCATTTGAACCTCTAAAAGCTAAGTTTCTTTTGATCAATGTGCGAATTACAGCTGTAACTCTTCTTAGAACCTCTCTCCAGTAGTTTTTTTCTTTGTGAATTTTGTGTAGAAGTTGATCATTTAAAAAAACCTTGTTATTTTTTCTGTGAAAGTATGCTAAGGAATCTTTTCTGTGGTCTGATGAGTTTTCATTCCCCTGAATTGATGCCCCCTGAATTTTTCTAATCTTTATATTCCGTTGAAGCTAAAGTACATTTTGAGGGTTCAAAAAGCTTGCAGAAAAAACAGAATACACAACCTAATGCTGGGGAATATATAAGCAATTCTCTATTAAACCTTTCACCATATACTATTTTCCCCACAAACAAGCTTTTTGAACAATACCGATTGCAATCTTGATATGTCATTTTAGAGGACTTAAAGTCATAATCTGCATTTTGACATTTTAACGGACCGTTCTCTATCCAAAATTGTACATCCTCAGCTGAAAGAGTTTTGCAAAGCCCTAGATCAATTTTTCCCATTCAATGGCAAATCGATAGGGAAACATACCCTCTTCTTATTGAGTTCCAAATTTTTATTTAAAGTTCGAGTTTCATTAACTGAGTCCTCTAAAAAATTTTTTTGCTTCTTTACTTATGCCACAGTTTGCAAGATTAGCTGAAGTTGGTGAATTAGCATGACATTCTGTTTTCTATTAATGCTTTTTTTTTTCTTTTTGCAGCTCCACCTTCATAGTTTCTTCCCATATCTGTTAAAAGTTTCTGAAAATGATCACATGTAATTAATTTAATTGCTTTTGTTTACAAGCACTTATTTTACTAATAGATAACACTACAGTACTTTTTATTATAAAAATTAATTAAAATAGCCTTCATAGCAAAGCAAACATTTGTTAAAATTAAACAGGAAAACGAACGTTAGAAAATTATTAGTTTTTTTATAGTGCGTTTATTTACTTTACTTAAAAGCGTGTAAATTTTTGCTTGAAGTTTAACGCAATTTAAAATTTAAAATAATTACTTTCTTCGATTAGGGGAGACTGGGGCTATTTGGCAGCAGGGTTAAGTTGACGAATTACGTTTATCTGCAAAGCCTTTCATCAGAAAGTGCTAATAAATTCAGGAGACCTTCCTAGTTGACCATTTCGTCTTTCAATGTAGTATTGTAAGGATTTGCGCATGCACATAAAAGATATTGTGAATTGTGTGTTTTTTCCACATTTTGCAGCTTCTTTATTTTTTCGATTTTTAAAATCAATTGCACGAAGTGCACGTAAACTTGATTAAAACTATATCTTGCATGGTTCAATGAAATATGTCCAACCGTCCATTTTTTATTATTTACCTTTTTCAGGGATCAGTAAAGGAGTTTGTGACCAAATATCTCTCTGGTAAGTTGGCAAAATATTGGCGGGCCAAGTTGGTCTTATATTTCAACTTGATCCGATCGCGATCGGACATAAATTTCGAGAGTTTTCCATTTTTAATTTTTCGAAATATTATATTAAAATCGATTAGATAAATAGATCACATAAATCATATCCGAAACTGTAAACGGAAAATAGAGAGGGCTTTAACTCCTCAAAACGTTATAAAAAATGCTGTTGATACTGTTTTATTACAAGAAAAAGCTATACGAAAAACAGCCAAAGAATTTAATATCTCTGAAAAAAGTTTGTCCCGATACTGTAAAAAGCAACAACATCATGGTCAGCAAATGAAAAATCATGTTACATAAAATCTAGACAGGTCAGTCTATATATATATATATATATATATATATATATATATATATATATATATATATATATATATATATATATATATTATATATATTATATATAAAAATTATGTTAGTGTTTTTATTTACAAATAGAGTGCTCATTGGTCTTAAAGAAAATATCAGTTATATTTTATAACTGTGTGTTAGTGTGTGTTAACCTATGTGTGTGTTAAAGAACATAGCAGTTATATTTTATAACTGTGCCTTGCGTGCCTGTGTGTGTGCATATATATAGTGTTATTTATTTTAATATTGGCTTTGTTCATTTAGGTCTTTACTGATTTACAAGAAGATTTGTTAGAACAATATGTGACCAAAGCTTCTGATATTTATTATGGACTTTCTCCTAAGGAAGTGAGGAAACTAGCTTATCAGTATGTAAAATCGAATAGCATTAAAATGCCTCATAATTGGAGTGCAAATCAAGCAGCTGGAGAGAACTGGTTCAGTGCTTACCTCAAAAGGTACAAAAAACTGTCAATAAGAAAACCTGATGCAACAAGTCAAGCACGTGTTTCCAGATTTAATCCAACAAATGTTCAAAAGTTTTACAACAACTTACAAATTGTTCTTGATTGTTTAAAGTTAGTAAGTGGAGATATTTGGAATATGGATGAAACTGGTATTACCGCAGTTCAAACTCCAGATCATATCGTAGAAAGAAAAGTTTTCAATCAAATTTGACGTGTTACTTCCGCTAAGAGAGGCAATTTAGTAACTGTGGCAGTTGCTGTTTCTGCAAGTGGAAATTCAATTCCTTTATTTTTCATGTTTTCTCGTGTGAAGTTTAAAAGCTATTTTTTAAATAGTGCTCCTAATGGAAGTGCAAGCGCTGCAAACCCATCTGGTTGGATGAACGAAGTTTAATTTTTGCAGTTTTCCCATCATTTTGTCAAATATGCTTAAATTAGATCGAAGTATATTATATACCTTTTAAAAATTACACTAACACATGCATGGATGACAATGCACACTGGTTTCACAATGTCTATTTATAGTATACCAGGTATTGTGGGTAACTCATCTTCATTAGCATGTACCCCTAATAATATCAAGGCTGGTTTTGAAAAAATAGTAATTTTCCCACTAAATATTAAAATTTTTAGTGAAGACGGTTTTATGCCAGCCTATACCACAGATAGACCATCTCCGAAACAAGACTGTGATGTGGAAAGTACAGCGCTAAATATAAGTAATGTAACTGATGTTGACTTTACAATATTAGAGAATCGCAAGTTAGAAGCTGGTTGCTCAAAAGATGCAAAACCACATAATGATATTCAAGCAATAATGATGTACAATGCATCTACAAAGTCGTTTTCTATCGCCTGAAGATTTAAGACCATTCAAAAAAGCAGAACCAAGAAAAAGAGTTAGGATTAATAAAAGAAATAGAACCACATCAATTCTGACAGATTCACCAAATATGAATGTTCCAAAAAAAGAAAAAGATTCAGCTAAAAAGAAAAAGTTAGCAATTGAAGAGAGAAAACAAACAAAAAAGTTAAACATAGATAATGATAAGATGAGTAAAAGATCAACTAGTAAAGGAAGTATACACTTAATAGGAAAAAGTTTAATTGTCCAAATAGCTCTGTAGAAAAGGAGTGTTTTTGTTTGATTTGTGTTGGAATGTTCTCTAAAAGTAAACTAGAAGAAGTCTGGGTTTAATGCACTCAATGTCACCTTTGGGCTTACGAGTCATGCATAATCGGAAACTCTTTGCTTTTTATTTGCAATAATTGCTGCTAGACGATTTGAAACTTAATTAGTTGAAAATATTTATATTATAAAACAATATACTTTTTAATTCTTATTTTATAACCATAAATTGGGAGCACTGTTTTGTTTTCACTTTTTTTCACTTTTTAATTATATTATACTTTTTAATTATACACTTTTCAATTATAATTACTCTTTTGCTTATGTTAATGACTTATTTATAATTACTCTTTTGCTAATTACTTGTCCCAAAAGTTTGATGAAATTGATAAAAGTATATTTCAGCAATGATTTCTTTTAAAAAAAAGGGTGGGGGAATAAAATATTATTGGAATACATATAAATAGGACCTTAAACTTTAATTTTTATTATTGTGAGTCAACTTACCTTTTGAGTATAAGCAACTTACCCCGTGGTGGGGTAAGTGAGCCCAATTTTTTTTTTTTTTTTTGAGGCCCCGGGAAGGCCCTAAAATTTTTTTTTGTAAATGAATGTAACTTTTAAAAGTGTACCCAAATTCATACTCTTTGGGACTACACTTTAAAATTTTCAAAAAAATGTGCCGTTAGGGCTACAGAGCTTATAGAGTAAAAACCGAGTCAACTAGCCAAGGTCTATCCTACGTAGATATTTTATTTAAAAGCGCGCAAAATTTTTCTTAAAATGAACTAAATTTATTTTAAATTGAATATTTTAAAACATTATGCACGAATAATAAAAAACAAATTTGTTAGCTATCGTGTTTTTATTTTATAATCAATCTGGAAAGTTAGTCGGGCTGTTTTGCAAATAAATGTCTACTACTGTTGTAAACGTTAATTAAGTTGAAAAACAGGGCTAATTATAGTTATTTTCTAGGTTTGATATGTTAAACCAAGTCAATCTAGAAAGTGATATTTTAAAAGGTTCTTGGTTGAACTCAAATGTTAAATAAAATCGTTGAGTTGGATTGTTCGTTAAAGTGATTATTCATACTAATAAACAAAATGTTTCAAAATGCTTTTTGTTTAACTTTTGTCTAAAAATATTCTATTTTTTTTAATCACGAAAGTAAATAGAAAAATAAAAATGTAAAAATGAAAATGTCTCTTTCCAAAAATTTAATTTAATTTTGTTACAATTCAATTTTGTGGCCCCTTTTTTTGATGGGGCCCCTAGGTCATGGCCTATTTGGCATGCCTGTAAATCTGGCTCTGTATATATATGCAGGTTGTTTCTTTTTAAAAAAACAGGAAAATCAACAAAGTCAATTGAAAATGATTTTTATATTTACAGTAAAAATTCAAACCGGTCATTCAATGAAATTCTATATATAATAAAGCTATTACTTTATATTATTATATATAGAACTGAAATTCTTTATACTATAATAAATGTATAATAACAGCATTTTATTTTTGTTTTGTATAACTGTTTAATTAATGTTTTCAAGTTTTTTCCGTAAATGCTCGTTTCGATATGCTCCTTCCTTTTGTATTCTTTCAAAATAAATCAATTTGCAAGTGTTTACTATAAAATTAAAATATTTTTTATTTTCCGTATAAAACGCATTAAGATAAGTGAATTTTTTGTAAGTTTTAATTCCGAAACGGCATTTTTAAATCCGTATCTTCTTTGAGTCCTTGTCTGTTTATATAAGTTCTTTTCTACTATGAAAACGTTTTAACATTTTTTTTTAGTTGTAAGATAAATAAAAATGATATTAGAAAAAAAAATTTAGTTTGAATTAAGTTAATTGAAAAAAGTTAAGTTAAAGAACTAAATCTGGAGAAAATAATTCAAAGTAAAAAAAAAATAAAAATTATTGGCTTAAAAAATTTAGTTCCTGAAACGGATCTTCAAACCCTAAAATGTGCAGTTGAATGCTGGAACTCAAAAGAACAAAGAACAATCTTCAAGGATATTCTTGAAAAAAATATTCCTAGATAATAATAAAATAATAATAATAATAATTCAAGGATTTTTATAATTATCATGTATAAAACTCTAATTTACCTTGTATACTTGTATAGTGGGTGTTTAATAAATATATAAATAAAATAATGTAATAATAATTCTCCCAAAAAATGTTTTAAATATTTTTGTTTATTTTTATTTATTTTAGCGAAGAGTGCTTCTTTAAATGTTTTTGCTCGCGAGACTGATTTGAAAGAAGGGGATAGCGGAGGTATGTGGTAAAAAAAAAAATCAAAGTTGTGTGGTATTAAAATCAAAGTTATCATTAGAAGTGGTTTTTAATAACTAAAAAAACGATACCAAATTTTTTTTTTTGATGTCATTTTAGAAAGTTATGAGTTGTTTAAGCACAAAATTTTTTATAGGGAAAGTTGAATAATGTTGTGACCGCAATTTGTAATTACTAACTTAAGTTAATCGTAAAAATTATCCAATTTAAATAAATTTGGTATCAATTGAAAGCTGAAAAAAATAAGAAACATTTTGTAAGTAGTTGGGGTTAATACAAATGATCGGGGGCGCGGGGATAGTGCCTCTGACACTGTCACCCACCCAAAAGTGGATGAGTTTTTTGTAATTAACAACATAAAATAATGAGATTCACAATTTATTTGTTGATAAATTAGTGATCAATAGAATGTTAAAGAAAGAATCAATTGTCTCTGGATAGCAAAGATGGGTATATTTAGGGGTGTATATAGGTGGTAGGGGGAGGGGGGTTGGTGTATGGTAGGAAGTTAAGATTGGTGGTTTAAGTAAACAATTTTCAAAAGTTTATTTTTTTAGGTAAAATAAAATATGTAGTAAAAAAAATGCAGTAAAAGAAAAAAAAGTTTAAACACAAACTGATAGTTATATTCATGTATTTCATAAAAGTTAAAACTACAAAATCTTCAAAGCCGCAAAATGTTTTTTAAAACTTATGCGGCTATGAAAATAGCCTTTTTTAAATATTAATAAAAGCTTAGTTTTTAGGAAAACATAAGGTCTCCATAGATTATATCTGCAGCAAGTTCGTATTGTGAAATGTCATAATCCACTGCATCATTATAATTGGACTCATTATCTTTCCAGTATGCTACAACATAAACTTGCTTACCATTTTTTACCTTCATTTTTCCAAGCTTACCAAAATAAAGAACTTCTTCTTGCATTTCTAAACTAAACCATAAATGGCAAATGTTTCTATCAACTACTGTATCTGATAGCATATCTGATAGGTCTGATAATTGCTTAGACTCCAGTTCTTGAAACTTTGTTGAAATATCTGACAAACTAAGGTTTTGAATTTGAAGAGCCAATGTTTTTGCTGCTTTTATCCTCTTTTTTCTGCTTCTTTAACATGTTACGACCAATTCAAGCTTTATTTCATAAATATTTTTTTTCATTTAACTCTCTCTTTTTTCTGGCTTTGTTTATTGCCCAGTAGACAACTTTCATTTTTTCATCTTTATCTACTTGTTCAATGTAATCACTTGCATTATTTTTTATTGCTCTTAATTTTGATGACAAAAAACATAAAGTAGAGTTAGGAGCACAATGTTTAGCAACATTGAACATGCCCATGACTTCTTCTGCATCGATATTATGAAGCCTGGCTGTCTGCGTCTCTTTCATAAGTTGTTCTAATAGCTCTAAATTAAAATATCTTTTATACTGTCTTTCTAAAACAGCAATAATAGCTGATACAATCAGCAGGATACAATCATTTGTTCAACTTCTTTGTCTTTTGGGCATACTAAAGCTATTTCTTCAAAGATCTTATCATTTTCAATTATATTTCCGAACAAATTTTTTTTACTAAAGAACAATAGAGGATTGTGTTTTACAAGACAAAAATTTTTTAAAACATCTTTAACCAATTTTATTCCTTCAATATGAATTAAAGTTCCTGTAACTGACTGATAAAATAATGTCATCTATGGTCCTGTTAAAGACTTTCCCAACAGCCCTAAGACAGACATTTCCTTTTTAGCTGTTTTGTTAATAAAGTCTGTTCTTAAACTACTTTGTAGCCCTCCGCATGAAACTTAATGGTACTTAAAAATTTAATAAATAAGTTGTAGTGCTGGATTAATATACTACATATATGAAACAAAATTTGCAATCTGTTCCCTCTGTAACGGGGAATGAGTCCTTTGGGAAGTTTCATCTCATCTAAAAAAATTTTAAAAACTTGAGGATCTCCTTTACCATCTTTGTATCGCATATTATTCATTTGTAAAATTATATTACCAGCGGTACAATCTTTCCCGAACAGCACTCCATTATGTGTTTCAATCATTTTTAATGCAGACATGCACTAGCTGGAAATTTTTTCAAGAGGGTGTAAGTGAAAATTAAGTTCATTTAAAACTTTTCCCCATGAAGATTTTATTAGCTGAACAGCTGCATGATTAGTGGCAACACGGTCAGTCATAGAGTTTGTAATGTTTTGAAAAATTTTTGAGCAGATTTATGATATTCACAATTATGGAAATCAGAATACAAAAAGGCAAGTTGATCTATTGAAGATACAACATGAGTTTGATAATCATGTGCAGTTCCACCTGACAACTGATCTATTGCTATAACATGACACTGTATTTTGGTTGTAAATTGAATAGATTTTATATGTTCTCCTTCTTGGGTTATTGCATCAAACCCAAGAGTAAGATTGGCTGTAAAAATTGCAACTTCAGCAGTATGAAGGTCGCTGATTATACCTAATTCGCGAACCATCTCTTCAACTGTGCTTCGATGTGGAAAATTTTCTATTTGTGCAATACCTAAATGTTTAAAAATTTTTTGAAACAAAATTGGAATACTTTTTGTTGGTACCTGGTTAACAACGGCATCATGTATCATTAATCGTAGCTGCCATGTAAATGTTCTTTTATCTTTTTTAAATGACAATTGTTGATTAGCAGAATCCCTTAACTCATCAAATGTGTATAGTAAGTTCATATTTTCATGTTCTAGATCCTTTATTCGGTTATCTTTAATCAAATTGGTATAACTCCAATCATTTTGTTTTTCTTTCTTATTAAGCTTTATTATCTTTATATGTTTTTTTTTAACATTTATTTTCTTATAGTATCAAACTTTTTGCTAAAATTCCAGCTAATTTTTGCCTTAAAATTGAAATAGTTAAGTTTTTCCTTTTAATAGTTTGATTTAGTTTTTAATAGTTTGTAATCTTTTGATAACATAAGGATCCGCTTTTATTCTTGCTTTTAGGTTAGTTAGTTTATCTTTATGATTGGATTTCATTTTTGCATTAGTTTTATACATAAAGAATAATCTCTTTTTTAACAATTGATTTTTAGAAGTAATGTTACAATCCAGTTCTTTAATTGCTTTTTGATACACAACAGATGTAGAAGGGTTATGTAGTTTTGTTTGAATAGTAAAAATGAAAAGTAAAGCTGAAAGTAAAATAAATGATTCATTTAACTACTTTTTGCCACTTTTGATGGGTCATTACTTTTAAAAATGATTTTGCATAAATCTTCAAGTTTTCTTTTGTTAGATGACTTAAGGTTGTACTCTTTTTTGTATTTCTCGACCAAACTATGTATCTGGCTATGTATCAAAATTTTTATAAATGCTTTTGGCAGTTTTTAAAGTTGACTTGGATTATTGAAAGTGTGTTGACTTAGCATTTAATAAATATATATATATATATATATATATATATATATATATATATATATATTTATTTATATATATATATGTATATATATATATATATATATATATATATATATATATATATATATATATATATATATATATATATGTATATATATAGATGTCTTTGTGGCAAAAGTGCTTAGCCGCTTCGCTTCTTAGATAAAACTTTTGAGGTGATTGCTTTTAAAAAACCATTTCCATATTAAATCATTTTTAAAGTTCTATTGATATTATATACATAACATAATTTAATATAAATATATTAAATACTATAACAAACAAAAGAGAGAATTTTTAAAAAGTTCAAAATTTATGTAAACACCAACACAGCGGGAGAAATTTTTTGCGCATATGTCATAATAGAGATAGGGTAAACAGTACAGTTATTGGATACTTAAGGTATTTATCAACTTCATGTGGGTCTTTCATTCATAATAAATAAAACATGCATTGAAATTTAATGACATATTTAATGATTTTTCTTTATTACTTTTATAATTATATTTATTTTACTTATAATTTTTCACCATTTTACAAAAAAAAATTATTTTAGCAAAATACATGCTGAAAAGTATAGTTATTGTACACTTTTTATTTATTAGACACACAAAAATCAGTTATTAAACATGGAAAAAAATATTTAAGAGCCAAATAATCTAATTGTTTTAATCGTAGAAAAACGTTATTTAAATTGTTCATAGAAAAATTCTTCATTTAATCTGTTCTATTTATGTTAAAAAAAATGATATGCTGAAAAAATATATAAAATTTAGTTATTGGACACTGAGTCATTAACTGTCCAGTAACAATGAAATAAAGAATAATGCATAATAACTTATGCCCATTAATAAACAAAAACATAGAAAAAAAACTTTTTTTAGAAAAATACAGATATTTGACACATGCCCATTACCTATCAATCTATTAAAAGTGTGATGCAGTTACTCGACACCCCTATGCTTAACCTAACAAACATGAGCACTTAGAACCTTGGATTATGATTGTTTGAAATTCATACACTTTTTAAAACTACATTTTGTACATAGTTTTAAAAGAAATGTAATTATTGTACTTATGTTTTAAAAAGTTCAACTTAATTTGTTAGAAAGTTTGCTGCTATAATGCACGCACAGTAACACAGAGCAAAACTCGTTTTTGACATAAATATTGTAGATTTAGCCAGTAAAAAAAAGGATTATACGCATGGCAAAAATATTTACGGAGATATTTATGACAATATTGTAGAATTTTTTTTTAATCTATTCTTATTTTTAAACATAAGTTCTGTAGTCTCCGATAACTGTCCCTGCCCAATAGCTGTACTGTTTACCTTACTTATGTTATTAAAGTTGTTAGACAATTAGTTTAGCCAACTTTTTTTCTTGTTGGAAAAAAAATTTTACATTAAAATTTTTATTTCTTCATAATAAATTAACGGGGCAAGGGGCAAAAATTATTAAAATAAAACCATTATATAAGAAAAAAGTATAGAGGTACTCGGTGTGGAAGAGACTTGTAATAACCCGTATTATGCGGGTCATAATCCATTTTTCCTTATATTTTTATTTTTACTTTTTTTAAGTTTATATTTCCACATGTTTTTTAAACATTTTATACCCATTGGAACTATTCAAAACAATTTAAACGGGTATTCTAAATACTATTTAGATACGTACTTGAACTGCTGATTAGCGGTTATAGCGAAATAGCGATTTAGTAAACCGCTAACGAACCGTTAAAAATTTTTAAAAGTAAGTTATGTTGTATGTATATAATTTTTTTTCATAATTTTAAAAGGTAGATAATATGTATAGTTTTTCTATATATGAAATAAACAAGACCCATAATTCACTGCCAAGACCCATAATTCACTGGTCTGGACAGCTAGTAACATAATACTGACATTATTATTGACAAATATTGATAACTTACGATTGAAATATTGATTGACAAATAATGTATTAAAATAGAATAGTAATTAAGAATAAATGGTATCAAAAACAGTTTGTAATAAAAAAGTTAAACAGTTATTAAAAAAAAAAGTTTCTGTAATTCTCAATATTCACAAAATTGATATGAACTTGACAGTAGATCCGAAATTTTTACCAGTTCTGGAATATTCTTGAAGATTACTTTGAATTTATTACAAAATGAGAGTTAAGAAAAACATCACTCATGATATTGCAACTTCATGATATTGCTGACAAAAGTTATGACCATGTAAAGTTTAAACCCCCCTCAATTTCAGGGTTCACATATTTTATATGGTCATAATTTTTGAACGCTGAGAGAAAATACTATGAAACTTAAAATTGGTTGATGGGTATAAGTCTAGTTAAGAATAGTACAAAAAATAATTTATCACATTTGTACGAATAGTGCAAAAAATATTTTATCACGCCCTCACTCTTGGGGTGGGGGATAGAAATTTTCGGGCTCTCTCGTTCCCAGCATCCAATCATCATAAGTTTTTGCAAAGCATCACTGTTTGACATAATTATAAACATACAAATGTTTGGAGTTTGCTCCATGTCTGGAAGTTAACTCAAACACCACAAAATGCTAGATTTGTTAGTGCATTAATAACTCATATTTTGATAAATAATTTTTGGAAAACTGATATTTGGCAATAAAAATGGAGACTTGACAATAAAATTAAACGTTTGTTTTGACTTATTTTTATTGAAGTTTACAATTTATAGTTTTCATTATCTAAAAGTTAAAATATTTCGGAGCAGAGTGGGATGTTAAACATGTCAGAGAAAGTCAATACTTCCTTAAAATTGTAAAATGTAATGATCAAAAATGCTGTGGTCATTGTCACAGCTCAATGTTTTTATCTTATTCCAACTGGTTTTCTTCCATCACCGATTTCTTTGTTCCAAGGAGAAGATGGTCTTGAATGCAATAATACAAAGAACAACTTTGCATCTCTCTTTTTAAACTTATCACTTTGCAAAACAATTTTGCCCACGACAGTTACAAAAAAGTATCCCAATGGATTGCCATACGACTACTCATGTCCAAGCATTCCAAATTCCTTACCAAAAAGAATTTGTACCAATTGCAGTTTATATTTTGCAACTATCAAACCAATGAAACAACACAAAACAGTTTGCTCAAGTATTGGATATTCGAATGAGATTCAAAAAATTAGACCTCAACGCCTAGTTGCTCAACGTCTATTTGAACTCATGTGTATCTTTTTAAATTCGGACAAAGAAACAATTGAGTGGTATGATCAAGACGATGTTGATACCTCTGACCTCAACTGGCCTTCAAAAGTTATTGAAGAACATGGAACTCCAATACTTTAAGTTCAAAGTTCGATTTGGGAACAAATTTAGGTTTTAGACAGATATTCATCAATTGTGTTTTTTCATAAAAATAAACTATAATTAGAATATACACTTACAAAAAAAATTTTTTGTCTTTCTCACATCACACATGGAGGGGGGGGGTGAAGGTTCTTCAAAATGTCACATAGGGGAGCGGGTGTTAGAAAAACAACAAAAAAAGTATTATTTGAACAGCCCTATTTCTCCTTAGACGAAATTTTTTTTGTAAATATTACCCTCATCATTTTTGTGTAAATATATCCCCCAACAAGCTTCGCAGCCCCATTCCTTCCTGACAGCAGTTGCGCATGAAACTTCTGTCAGGTGCCAAAGAAACTCCCTAAGATTTTGGCAATAGTGAACTTTTCCCCCATCTACGTGGATTCATATTTTCAAAAAGTTCTCACTTCACCTGATTTATTATGAACCCCCTGTTTACTTTGCACACGTATGTATGTTTTTATGTATGTTTAAACCTTTGCTAAATTTGGGTCATTATCTTTTATATAAAAATATCTATAAATTTAAATTGAATTGAAATTATACCTATATCTCATTCTTGAAATCCGCAATGTGCACTACTAAATGTAAATAAAACAAAATTAATATTCAAAATTAAATTTAAATCGACTTTTATAATCTGAAAATTACTATCCTATGAACACAAATAGTACAGTCAATTAGGGTTTCGGAATAAATTTGAGAAATTTCTATATATTGAGTATAATTTAAATTCAAAATATACGCTGATGCTCTACCTACACAGTTTGAAGGTTCAAAGAATTTGTCTGGATGGTATTTATTTAAAGTACATGAACCATGTCAAGGTTCCTTCCTATTTACGTGTACCATTTTTTTATGCAGTACGATTAAAGGCATAAGACAGAAAAATACACCATCAGTTAGCAAACTGCTTTTTGTTTAATGTTTTTATTCCTTGATTACATATAAAATATAATGTATTACGGCAATGTACAGTGGTGGAATTTGAATTTTTGGGACCCAAAGCTATTTTAAAACAGGAGGCCCAATTCCACATGATTTATCAAAAAATTTATTTTCAGAGTTTCTTGTAACCATAAAATCCTTTTTCTATGGGTTTACATTGCCAGTGCTATAGACCTGGTCCAGGGCTATAGCACTGGCAATTTAATTACATAAGAAAATGTGCAAATGTTTTTTCAAAAGATTTTAAAAAATATACCTACTGAGAACATTACCTCCCATTGATTCATTCAAAACCTATTTAAATTCTGCCAATAATAGTTTATTATGAGACATGGAATTAACGTTAAAAGAACTTGAGGAGGCTTTCTCATCTATAAAAACAAACAAATCGCCGGGTTTTGATGGAATATCCAGCAATATGATAATTTTAAATAAAAAACATATCATCAAACCTCTGTTTCATAATATAAAAACTTCAATAAATGAAGATGTATTTACTGATACATTAAAAGAAACTTGTGTGTACCCAATCTATAAAGGCAATGGTAGTTCCGATATCTTTAATTATAGACCTATATCCGTATTATCCGTTTTTGCCGAAATATTTGAACGCTTTATGTATAATAAAATTTATGTCCATTCCAAAAAAAATAATTTCTTTTACTCTAAACAGTTTGGGTTTTAAAAGAATATTTCAACGGAGCATGCCATTATTGAATTAGTTGACCCAATAACTAACGATTATAAAAAAAATAAGTTTACGCTAGGAATTTTTATAGATCTGTCAAAAGCATTTGACACAGTAGGCCAGTCTATACTCTTAGAGAAATAAAATAGACCACTCTATACTCTTAGAGAAATTTTTGTTTTTTACACCATAATAATAAATTATTATGGTGTAACAAACAAATTATTTTCTTGGATAAAAAGCCAAAACAATATGTAATAAATCTGGGTTCTGGTACATTAAATATTCTGTGTGGTGTACCACAAGATTTAATTCTCGGACCTCTCCTTTTTTTAATACATATAAACGACTTTTGTAATGTATCTTCTAATTTAAATTCAATTATGTATGCTGATAACACTAATTTGTTATGTCCAATAGTGATATTAATCAGCTATATGGAAAAATATTTAAAATTACTGGAAAGAAATATCAGTTTTAAGGTAAATGCTAAAGTTTCTAAAATTAAAAGGCAATTATTAGTTTTTGACAAAGTATATATGTATACAAATATTCCTAAATAAATCTTACCTTAGAAGTTCTTCATTTGACACTTTAAGTTTTATATTGTTTTTATTTGTAATTCTAAAACTAAAATTATCATAAAAGTATTTTCGAAAAAAAAAAAAATTATTTTACAATAGGGTGTAAAAAATCTAGAAAAACACTTTGCATGGCCACATGCATTTAAGTATTAATTGAAATATAATGAGGTAAATGTTTATTAAGGAAGAGATTAACTGCTCTAATCTTGTAAGACAGTTTAATATAATTTGGTGTGAAGTTAAAATGCTACAAAATAGCAGGTTGATTTTCACAGAGTTAGTTAAGGAGAATGGTGTCAATCCAAAGCCGTAGCTTGGATTATTAAAATCGACCCTATTAAAATCGATGAAGTCGAATTTTATGATGAAATTCTTTAAAAGCAATTATTTTACAGCCCTTAAATATAGCAGGTCAGCAAAAAGGAGAAAATTATAAATTACCAGTTTGTGCAATTATTGCTAAAGCAGGGGCGGACCTAGAGTACGGCATATTTGGCGGCCGTCTGAGAAGAAACATTATATTATTAAGATGTAATAATTTACTTTACATTTCAAAATTCTATCAAGCATTTTTTTATAGTCACGGTTATGGAGATACCGACACGTAACTTAACTACGACTAACTATGATTAAGCAAAATGACTTTTTCATGCATTAGGCAAAATAATTTTTGCCTAATTTAATTTCGGTACTAGGTTTGGATTTAAATGACTCTAACTAAGGAAAGCTGAACAATGCCTAGAGTATTATGGAACTAAGTTGTTAATCCACCTAGTCTGATCAGGATCTAGGTATAAAAAATCTAGAAATTAATTGTGCAACTTAAAAAAATTGATAAACAAGCTGATAGAAGCTATGAACCGTTTATATTGCTGGCCTTTTATGCCATTATGCAATAAAGCAACAAGTTATCTTTAGTGAAGGTTATTTGTTGCTTTGTCTGCTGCTTTATGAATTTGAAAAAAGTGAACAATAAATACTTTCCTCTTTTTGTCATTTTATAAAGATATTAACCATAAGCGAGACTAGGTTTTTTCAAACCGAGACGAGACCGAGACGAGAAGTTAGTACTTCGTGAGACCGAGAACAAGACGAGACGAGAAAATTAACAATTTTTGAAAACAAATTTATTAAAATCCAACTAAAATAAAAAAAGTGTAAACATGGTTTTGACAAATAGACACATATGACATTTGTCAAATGTAAACAACTTTTTCAAACATTAATTCACAATTTTTTTGCCAAACTTTTCCAACAAGACAATATTTTCTCTGATTAAGATGATTTGTTCTACTTTTTCTGGGTGTAAGTTGTGTCTGGATGATCGGACGACATTTCCAACTGAGCTAAAAACTCTCTCTGATTTAGTTGAACTTGCTGGAATAGCTAAAATTTTTCTAGCTAATGAAGAGATTTCTGGCAATGTATTTGAATGCAATTTCCACCAATCAAGAATCGGAAAGTCTTTTTTGGCATCAGGAAGATATTCATACTGACACATTTCGCTCAAAATAGGATTCAGTTCGGATGTTGGCTCTTGTGTTTCAAGTCTGACGTTTAACTTGTGCTTCAGTTTTGAATTAGGAGACAAATCTGCTGAAAGGACTCTGGCAACAGGTTGGCACTCAACATTATCCTTAACCTGTGAGGCTAACCATTCTTTTGTTGTTTGAAATTTTTTGAAGAGCTTCAAAAGTAGTCCCTTTAAAGCAGGATTTAAGTAGTTTGCTGCAGCACTCAATAAGTTTCCAGTGTGACAAAGAGGAAATCTTTTTTCAATGCAGCTTTTCAAGTTTTTTGCATACAAGACACCGCAGCCATTTCTTTCATTCGTCTCAATAATTGATCAATTTTGTCATGGATTAAATAAATAGAATCGGCGACAGTGTTAATTGCTGGAATAGACTCAGCCGACCACGTTTCTGTAGCTTTTATAAGTGGTGCCAAAATTGCTCCCTCGATTGATTTCCACTGTGGTGCACTGATGGTCTTTCAAGAAAAAATATCTACATTTGCACATATGCTGATAATTGCACTCTTTAGATGTAGGACAGAAGCCATGCAATCCAGTTCACTATTCCATCTTGTGTCAACAGATTGGCATAACTGTCTAAAATTGATTCCTTGAGCGTCTGATTATGATTCAAGCAACTTAGCTGCAACTGTTACTGGTGAGTTAAAGAAGCCAAATCTTTGCATGTTGGCAACGCATCATCTATTCCAGAGTCAAACTGTTTTTGAATGGAATTGTCTTAATTTGTTTCAAGCATTTCGACCATAGTTCGTTGTTTCTTCTTAGGAGGAGGAAAAAGACAGTCGTCAGTTTTTTCAGAATACTCAACGTAATCTTGGCTGTGTTTTTTTTCGAGGTGACGATGAAGTCCGCTTGTGTTTCCATCTTTTGTTTTCAAAGACTTTTTGCACGCCTTGCATTCAGCACCGTCACTTGTTTTTTGAAAATATACCCAGATTTTGTTTTTTCTTGGTGCCATTTTTGATCGTTCAAATAAGGCAAGAATATTTATTTTCAATATGAACAATGTGTCAGGTTGAATTTCACTGGTAAACTAATAAAATTAAGTCGAAAGTGCACCATTTTATACAAAAAGTTTTGTATTTAAAATCTAATTAAAAATATTTAAAATCTAATTATAATTTTTTAATTAGATTTAAAAAAAAAATCTAATTAAAAAATCTAATTAAAAATCTAATTAAAAATCTAATTAAAAATTTAATTTGTTTTTGTCAAAAACAAATTAAATTTTTAATTAGATTTATTAAAATCAAGGAGCCGAAATATTAATTAATTAAAAAAACAAATTATTAAGCATTTTGTAAATTATAATAATTTTTAGTTTGGAAAATAATATGATATTTAAGTCTCATTCAACTTCTCGCGAGAATTTTCTATTTCTCGTTTCTCACGAGAAGTCCTATTTCTCACGAGAAACAAAAACGAGACGAGATCTTGCTCATGGGTAATTATAATATTATAATACTATAACATAATATGTCTAATATTATTGTCTAATATTTATAATATATTTTTTTTGCTCAGTCCAATCATAATATTTGTTATATAATAATATTATTACTTTTTTAAAAAGCTTTATAACTTATAATAATATAGTATATTGCTTTTTTATGTATTTAAAATATATCATATATTAGTAGATTACTAATATATGATATATTTTAAACACATTAAAAAGCAATATATTATATTATTATTTGTTATAAAGCTTTTTACAAATGTAATAATATGATTGGACTGAGCAAAAGACATGTGTTATTTATTTTATATATAATACATGTTATTTTTATATTGAAACTTCATAAATGTAATATTAGAACTTATATCACAAAATAATTGCATAGAAAAACTTTTTAATAGTAATTGTTATTATTGGCTTATAAAAACAAATATTTAATATCCTTCATTACCCCGCTCCTCCTCCTTCTTCCCAAACAGAAGTCGGAAAAACAAAACTTAGATAAAAGTGAGGGTAAATATAGGGTATCTGCTAGTTAAATTAGTTCTTGAAATTTGGCATGTGCATAGAAAACATATAAACTTAAAAAAAAGAATAAGATAGAAAAAAAAAAAAAGATAATATCTTCAACATTTACTAAGTACAAGAAGTACAACACACTTTTTGATATCAATAAATAACACTATAACTTTCTTCAATATAATAAAAAATACTCTTTAAAAAAGTTCAACTATTCTACTTTTAAAAAAACTTCTAAGTTAATATAAAATTCTAAAAAAATATTTTATATATATATATATATATATATATATATATATATATATATATATATATATATATATATATATATAAATGTATATAAATGTGTATATATATATATATATGTAAATTATGTTAGTGTATTTTAGTTAGATAAGTGTTTTTTACTAATATGTATATATATATATATATATATATATATATATATATATATATATATATATATATATATATATATATATATATATATATATATATATATATATATATATATATATATATATATATATATGTAAATATATATACATATATATACTTATTTATATACACTGCAGTGCTTATAATTAGATACATGCAAAATTAGATGCATGCATTAATTTAAATATTACTTTCATATATCCAGTATATATATTTATATTTCAATGTAAACTATAATTATTATAATATACATTTAAATATAATTATGTATACAAATTATATGTATAATAATTATACATTTGAATATTAAAACATTGACATTAAAAAAATTAATTTACATGAAATATAAAATACATTAAAAACCACTTGTGCCTTTGTTTTTTCTTATCGATAGAAACCGTTTTTCTTTTCGCTGATTTAAACTTTGAATCCATTATATTATATAAATGCAAAATTAAATAATACCACTTAGATTTCAGTTTTGAAAAGAAACACTTAACTTGAAAAACACGTGGGTAAATATACAATAGTTCGTTCGGCTGGACCAGAATCGACCCGTTTTGGACGTCTAAATAGGTCTGTTTTAGACTTGGACGAACGGACGAACTTTTGACGTCCTATGGCCGTCTAAATAGGTCCGTTTTAGACGTGGACGAACGGACGAACTTAGTACGTCCTATGGACGTCTAAATAGGTCCGTGTTAGACGTGGACGAATTGCGAACTTAATACGTCCTGTGCCCGCTGGGAACATGCTACTATTAACACCTTTATTAAAAAAAACAATTCCAATGAGAAAAATAAAATGGTTAAATAATTGCGATGAGTAAACAAAGTTAAAACTTTATTCTGACATGTTTTCAGTAAAGACTGTCGCTTGTTTGTGAAGAAACTAGTTTTATATTTTTAAACCAATTCACTAATTGTTAGCGATTTGATATTTTATGTTGGTATATCAAATCCTCCCTAGTTCTGCGATTTTTTAAAGTTGTTAAATTTTGTTTCCGTAGTCTATCTTTATATAAAAGGTTTTTGAGATTTCGAATGAGTTTTGTGGCTCTTTTTTGAACCTTTTCAAGTTCTACTGTATCATTGATTGAAGTTGGGTTCCAAGCTGATACTGAATATTCAAGATGAGGTCTCACTAGTGTAAAATATAATGACTTAACTATGTCCGAATTTAAATTAGTAAATGTTCCTTTTTAATCAAACCCAGTGATCTTTGCGCTTTAGTTACTGCTGATTTTACTTGCTCATGACATTTTAGATCAGCTGATATAAATATATCTCTTTCAAATTTTCAAATTTGAAAGAGATATATCAAAGTTTGAAAGCTTTCCTTTAAATTTTAATTCTTTAATTTCTTAATTTCTATCTTTGTCGTTAATAGTATACTTGTATGGTATACTTTTAGTACAAATGTGAATAAATTTACATTTTTCTTTATTGAGTTTAGTTACCTAGATATTACACCAGTTTATTACTTTATTAATGTCAGTTTGAAGTTGATTTGCTGCTTTTAAAACGATTTCATAATTATCAAAAGTGATTTTGCTGTCATCAGTAAACGATTGGCATTCAGAAGTTAACAGTTGGGTAAAATGTTTATCTATGTAATAAAAAAAAGTGGACCCAGTACAGAGCCTTGTAACACTCTACTAAATCTTTCACACTAATTAGATATGATTTCATCTATAGTTACCATTTGTTTTCTACTGATTAAAATGTGTTTGATCCAAGCTCTCAACTTCCCTTGAATGCTATAGGCTGCTAATTTTTAATTAATTGTTTATACGGGACATTATAAAATCCATGTATAATACGTTAACTTCCTTACCATCATAAGCAGCGCTTGTAATGATGTGCAATGATTCTACTATGTTTGTGGCATGATTTTATTTCACAAATTCATACTGTTCTTTAGAAATCAAATCATATTTGTTCATTTGATTTTGTGAATTAATCTTTATAAAAGTTTACAGAGAACTGATGTCAGAGACACGGGGCTATAATTTGAAGGGATATTTGTTTTGCCTTTTTTAAATATAGGTGTTATATTAGCAGTTTTGCACATAGCAGGTAATGAAGATTTTAATTAATCAGGTATTTATTAGATTTGTTTAAAATGGAAAAGCTTTTGATTAATATTGAAAAAATCAATTAGACATTTAAATTTTGATATGCTTTATCATTTTTGTTAACAATACTTGAATAGAAAAATTAAAAATTCAAACTTTTTTTATTTCATCAGTTTTTTGTATTTAAACATATTTCTTGCTGTAATCATTAAAGTCAAGTTTTTGTAAAAAACTATTTTATTAAGGTCTTGATATGATCAACCTTCTAAACATTCTTTTTATAATATTATTTGTAATAAGTTTCGTTATTAAATATTTCCCTTTTTTTTTTTTTTATTACAATTATCTTCATTTATATATTGTAATACAGTTCATCATGCAGAAAAGATTTAAAAAAAAAAAAAGAAAAAAAAATAGGAAATTTATTACCTTTTTGATAAAAAATTATCAAGATTTTTATATCAGAATGAATTTTATGAAGATATTTTTTAACTAGTTAGGATTAATACTATTATTTTTTATATTATTATTTTATATTTTTTATTTATATAATTTTTTTTGCTATTTTTATTTTAATTGTTGTACTACTTTCACTGAATAGTTACGCCAGGATTTGTAAGTCTTTCATCGCCAGTGGTGCAGTTAGATAACTTTTTCATTTACTTGAAGTGGAATTCCATTCCTTCTGAAACATGTCCTGTTACGTATAACATAGAATTTTTAAACAAAACCAATCAGATAGTCAATCAATTTTATGGGATTATTACAACATCATTTTCAACAACTAACGAAGCTAAGGCAACTATTTTTAGATTATATGCTGTTTGCAATGGTATACCAGGGCCTGCACTCAATCTAACCATACCTCCTCCACAATCAACTACCACTACTACGACAACAACAGCAGTTAAAACAACTATTCTATGTTCTAAGCCAGGTTAAATTTTTAGTCTAATTGTTAACGTTTTCTAATTTATTTTGTGACAATTAAACATTAAATTCTTATTTCTATCATATGGTAATAAATTAGAAGAGTCACGAGAGTCAGGAGTCATGAAACACTAATACACCGTATTGTTGATAATCAAGTATTGTTAGTAATAGGCTATTATTAGCTCTTGCTTGTTAAACATACAAATCTGTTAATAAATTATTTTAAAATGCTGTTGTTTTTTAATGATTATATCATTAACATTATTAAAAAAAAATATTTATACATAATACTCTTTTTTTGTAAGGTTAGGTTAATTACAAAATATTTAGACTAATAACCTTAAAAAATCATGCTTTATTTGATATTTTCAAACAATGTTGGAGAACTATGTTATTTATGATGTTTAGGAGGACTGATGTTTTATATCATGATTTTTTTTGATGTTTTATATCATGATTATGATATAACTGATGTTTTATACCATGATTAGGCCTCTTTGTATTAAAATAACGATTATTAGCACTTTATTTTGTTAAGTTTTTTTTTAATTTTTCTCTATTTTAATAGTGACATGTTCCATTTCAACATAAGAAAGTTAAGATTTAATAACTGAATAATAATTGGTTTCGTTTTAGTGAAAAAATTTAAAAGAAAATGTTTGACACTTTTTAACAAAGTTTAATAAAAACTTAAATAAAAATTGTTTATAATATAAAATTATAAGTAATGCTATAAATATAATAACTATAAAATAATTAATACTGTTTAACAACAATTTCAATTTTAATTATATGTTTTATATAACTTTTCAAAATAGTAATACCTAGAAAACATATAAACATCGGGCCGACAATCAACAGTTACACAAAGATGTTGTTTTACATATTTTTGATAGGCGACTGCTCATCGGCAGGATGTAAACAAAGACGTCAAAACCTTTCGCATTCTATCAAATAATGACGGCGATTTTTCATATATATGATAAGCGGCTTCTTATCGCCAGTATGTAAACCAAGACATTTGTACGTTTTGTTTACATTCCGCTAATGAGCAGCCATCTATCAAAATTACATTTATATATATATATATATATATATATATATATATATATATATATATATATATATATATATATATATATATATATATATATATATGTATATATATATATATGTATATGTATATAGTTGGAATTGAGTTAATATTTCCAGTAAGATCTCAATTCAGCGTGTTAAATAATTAGTAGAACAAATAATATTGAGAAAACTAAATAATTATTAATATATATTGCAACTAAATAACTAAAAGTTTTACGCAACAGCGATCATCAGATGTAACAACAACAAAAAAGTATCGACAAAAATTAGGAGTGTCCGAATTGATGACATTAAAGTTTTTTATTAGAAATTTATTTTCATGGCGGTATTTGACGCAAGCTCGGTTCGTTTGTTGAGCAAATTTAATGGTAATATAATAAAGTGGTATTTTTCTGTCAAGCATAAATTGCAAAATTTACCACCCGGTTTGAATGGTTCCGCTTGATCGAGAATATTCTATTTTAATATAGGTTCTATAGCTTTATTTTTGCATTCCAACACAAGTTTTGATAGTACAGTGGAGTTGGCCTTACTCTCATAAACAAAAGAGTTTTTATGTTTATACTACCTGTCTTTGAAGGTTTTCTCAGCAATCCCAATTCCCTCTTCTTCTTTGTGAGTTTTTACATTGCCAATATAAATATGACTTTTTGTAATGCATTTTCCGTTGAGTGGTCATAAGGTGGTTTGTCGACAATTACATAATTCCTTGGCATTTTTATGAGAATTAGATAATATTTTTTTATTATGAGAAGTAATAATAATCTTGATATTTGAAAGGCAGTTATAACTAACCTTTAAGTTGTTTCGATAAAAAAGTTTGAAATTTGTAGCCTTTAGGGAAACATTTATCAATTGTACTCAAAAAAGTTTTGGCTACGTTTGTTCTGACGTTGAGCGAATAAGGTAGGTTAAACCAGATTATGTCGCTCTTTAGAGATTTTGTATTATATTTCAGGATATTTGGTATGAAATTGACCTTATCTTTGAATCCGCAAGAATTGAGGGCTTTTTTTTTTTCTTTATTTTTTGCGATTGAGGACCACTAATATTAGCCTCGGTATCTTATACACTATTGCCAAAGAATATGGTTTTAATGCTACCGGTCTATATAGAGATAACAGACTTTGCTACTTCTACAATATCAGTGGTCCTCAATCGGAAAAAATAAAGAAAAGTCTAATAAAAATTTTTAAATACAATTTTAACATCACTATCAGACCAAACTTAAAAACCGCAAATTTTCTAGATATCCCATTTAACACGCTGAGAACTATTTTAAACCTTATAGAAAACCAGGAGTTAATCCTTTATATAATAACATTAATTTCAATCATCCACCAAGCATTATTAAATTGATACCAAAAATGATCTCTAATCACATCAGTAATATTTTCGAGCAAAGAAGCTTTGATAGAGCCGCACCATTTTATAATAACGCTCTCAATTCTTGTGGATTCAAAGATAAGATCAATTTCAAACCAAATATCCTGAAATATAATACAAAATCTCGAAAAAGAAACATAATCCGGTTTAACCCACCCTATTCGATCAACGTCAGAACAAACGTAGCCAAAACTTTTATGAGTACAATTGATAAATACCCCAAAGGCTACAAATTTCAAACTTTTTAATCGAAAAAACATAAAGGTTAGTTATAGCTGCCTTCCAAACATCAAGAGTATTATTACTTCTCATAATGAAAGGATATTATTCAATTCTCATAAAAATGCCATTCATTTATGCAATTGTTGACAAATATATTATGCCTACTAACCTACTAAATGGAATATTTTTTACAAAAAGTCTTATTTATATTGGCAACGTAAAAACTCACCAAGAAGAAGAAGGATATTGTTACATTCGGCTTACAGAGAAAGCCTTCAAAGACAGGTGGTATAAACCTAAAAACTCTTTTGTTTATGAAAGTAAGGCCAACTCCACTGAACTTTCAAAATTTTTGTGCGAATGCTAAAATAAAGCTATAAAACCTATATTAAAATGGAAAATTCTCAATCAAGCGGAGCTATTCAAACCTGGTGGTAAATTTTGCAATTTATGCTTGGCAGAAAAATACCACTTTACTACATCAACATTAAATTTGCTCAACAAATGAACCGAGCTTGTGTCAAAATGTCGCCATGAAAATAAATTTCTAATAAAAAACTTTAATGTCATCAAGACGGACACTCCTAAGCGCTTTTTGTATATAATTTTTGTCGTTATTTTTTTGTTGTTGTTAGATCTGATGATCGGAATCTGATGATTGCGTGAAACTTTTAGTTATTTAATTGCAATATATATTAATAATTATTTAGTTTTCACTATATATATATATAAATATATATATATATATATATATATATATATATATATATATATATATATATATATATATATATATATATATGTATGTATATATATATATATATATATATATATATATGTATATATATACATATATATATATATATATATACATATATATATATATATATATATATATATTTATATATATATATATATATATATATATATATATATATATATATATATATATATATATATATATATATATATATATATATACATATATATCGAAAACAAATTTCATAAAAGTAAAAAGTTTTAAATCAATTTTATTGTTTAAAAAAATACACAACAGATAATATTAGCCATATTTTGTTGCATAAAAACTATAAACCGTGGTTTTTGAAACTTTTTAGTCTTTGAACCAAAGCATTGAACAAAATCTTTACAATAGGCCGAGCAATAGCGCAATCAAACGAAATAATCCGAGTTTGATTTTTTAACGGAAATTTGGAAGCGAGTTGCATGAGATATTAAATAACATATCTTTAATGCAATGTGCTTCTAAAAATTGTGTCACTTTATACTTATAACTACGACAGAAAGAATAAAAAATACGTCTCCGTTTATTGTTTACCTATTGACAAAGATGAAGGGTTGCGATGGAAAACTGCAATTCTATGAGATATTATCCCTGCTTCAAAATATACTGTGGTATGCTCTTAACCAGGTCCTAATAAACTTTTTTAATTCACAACCCCATTTTTAATTAGAAGTTCTTTAGCAACCCAAGCTAAACATAAATTAGAAATATTAAATGTTTTGCGATTTTTTATTGATTAGGTAACAGTATACATACATATGAAAAAATATACACTTACACAAGTTTAATATTTTGCATTAAAATCTTTTAACCCCATAATTTGTAAACGATATTATTTAAGGTTGTGACTCATAGTTTAATAAACTTTGCTCTAAACATTGGCCTAAAATTGTTAGTTTGAAAATGGTTAATGGTAAGAAGTGACCATATTTACCTCTAAAAATATTTTATAACATTAATTTTAGTCGAATTCCAGTTGCACCGGCAAAACCACGTAAAACAATACGAACAAGTTTATTATTAAGAAACATTCAAGAGGATAAAATTAATAGTTTTAATAATGCTGATAACTTAGAATTCAGTGACATTATAATAAACGTTGAAACTGAACAATTTGCAGTGTAATGATGAAATTATTTTACCATCAAAAGATTTTATTCAAGGAACTGGAGTGCCACTGTCAGGAACATTGTAGTTCTTATCTTTAGTTTTTATAATAATATAAATAATGCAGGCATGATGGTACATTTTAGTTTTTATGATAATATATTCTACTTAATGGCATGAAAAACATTGCTTTTCATGTCATTAAGTAGAATGTCATTGAAAGTCTTTATTTCATGAAAATATATCCAAATAATAATAATATTAACATCGCAATTATCGTTATTACAGTATTACTATTATTATACTTTCATAAATTAAAGACTTTTTATTTCATTATACTTTATGTTGTAACAATCCAGAGTTGTTAGTCCAGACCTTGGCCTTAGCCTTGGCCTTGCCTTAAGGTCAAAAATAAAGGCCTTGGTCTTGGCCTTGAAACTGCTAGCCTTGGTCTTAAACGTTTCGGATTGGCCTTAATTATTTTACCCTTAGCCTTCCACCATTTCTTTAAGAATTCAAAATTTTCTTTCGTGTAAATTTTACTAAATTTGATTTTTAAACAAGAGTTGTTTTTGTTTACTTGAAAGCTTTAGAACATAAATTTGTGCTTTATGTCACATATTTAATTGTCGTTTGTAACTTGCCGCTTTAAAGCAGTAATCAATGACAAAGTTGGTTAATAGGAATTTATACGTCTATATGTTAAGTCACATGATAAAACCTAACGTTTTTATTAGTTAAAACATTTCAAAATTTAAAAAAAAGATTTAAGCACATGATTTTTTCTTAAAATTTAAAACAGAATTTTAAAGTTTTTTTTGAATAAGAATAGTTTTTATTATATTTAAATTATAATATTATTATTATAAAGTGTTTTTTTTATTCATTTATATTGCTTTTATTCAACTTATTTAAATCTGTTTACAAAAAGTTGTTAACAATATGTATTTAATAGTTTTTTTTTAAATGAATTCATTTATAAAATTAATTTTTGAACCAATAAGCAATAGTTTAATTTGATAGTTCGGTCACAAGAACAGCACCAGAAACCAATTTGGCATTTACTAAAAAAAGTGTTACATCTCAGAATAAAAAGCTTGTTACCAAAATACAAATTTTTTTTAGCGAATAATCAAAAAAATTATGTTTTACAAGCAAGAACGAATCAGTCATTAAAGTTTAATCAAAATGTTTTTTTTCTTAAAAAAGTGCACACAATTAAACAATATTCAAAAATTAGAAATATATATTATACAAACATTTTTGTGTTCCTGCAAAGTTAGCTCCTATCGAGCGTATTATTTGTCAGAGTGGATTGATAATGTGCCCTCATAGAGCTTGTATGTCTAATTCGTTGCTCAAAACTTTTATCTTTCCTAAATGTAATGAAAACTTATAGGCTATATAGTGATAGTTAATGCTTTTAAGATATATTAATGCTAACAATAAATAACAACATATCTTTAATTAAAAAATCTTAACATTAGTTGTTAGCATTAAGCACAAAAAAACATAAAATTAAAAAAATAAAAAACTTATTTCTTTATTTTTATGTATTTTTGTTTTTGGCTTTCATATAACTTTTATCTAATTTTGTAATATGTAGTTTTATTTTCAACAGCATTTGCTACCTACAGTTTTATTAATAATTGGCCTTAATGTAAGGCCAAAATATATCTTGAAAATGTTTTTGTAGGTCTTGGCCTTGAAACTCTTATACTTGGCCTTGACCTTGAAACTATTGACCAAGGCCTTGGTCTTAAAATTCTTGGTCTTGCCCTTGTCCTTGGCCTTAAAACTTTTGGCCTTGGTCTTGGCTTTAGCTTTGTAACATGTGGCTTTGCTTTCGACGGCTAACTGAAGTAGAGAGTAAGATTTTTGACATACTGAATGACTTAAAAGACTCTATGAGAACAAGACAAATGGGGTGTGTTAATATTGCTGGATACATTGTTAATAAAACCAAAATGAGTAGTGTCGAAGATACTTTTATTTATTATAAAATTTATAACAGTTATTCAAAAAAACCAAATAGTTGAGGTTTAGAACATTTTGATAATAATAACATTTTACTTAAGGAATAAGATTTTTCTGTTATGGTTTGTCAAAATCAGTATCTGAACATTTTATTTCGATTATTCAAGTTTAATTTTATGTTCTTCCAAACATAAACATTTGTTCCAGAATCTTATCTAATATACTTTTAAATAACTATACAAAACTGGCTACTCTGTGTTCTAAAAAAGAACCTTCACATAATTGTTTTAAAGCTGCAATCAATATAAAGGAATAAAATTTATTTTTTTAATTGAGAAGAAAAATGATACAGTCGACTCTCGATATCTCGAACACTAAGGGGACCGGAAAAAAAGTTCGAGATATTGAGAGTTCGAGATATTGAGAGTTCGAGATATTGAGAGTTTGAGAAATCAAGAAAAGGGTTAAAAATAAATAAAATTACTTTCATTAAAATAAGTTATTTTTCTGACAAAAATCATTAACAACAAAAACTACAACTTTTGGAAAAAATCTGTTATCTGATATTGCTTTAAATTATCCATCTTTTCCATCTTCATTAAATCCTCAAGTTTTAGTGCTAGGGAATGTATTTCATTTCCGTATTTTGAGCTCTATAGCGAAGCATTTTGAATTCTTTCAAAAGCAATTTCTAATTGAATATCAGATGGGCGTGGCGGGGCTTCGACGTCAATAGCTTCGTCAACACTATCTTCAACTTCATTATCGTCGTTTTCAAAATTAAGGTCTAAAATCTGAGCAATGATTTCAGCATCAGTAGCAAGTGGACCAGTGGTTACTACATCGCAATCTAAACCAATGTAAGATTCCGCTGAGAGATCTTCTTGGACGGCACGAGGATCTAACTCTCGCAAACGGTTAAGTTCTTCTGTCAAAAATTTAAAAGAATGATCATCATCAGCTTCTTCAATACTCTTGTTTGTTTTGCTGATACCAGCTTTTTTAAAGCAGTTGATGACAGTCTCCTTCGACACAGCATTCCACGAAGAAACAAGATCTTTCATTGCTTGAAGTATAGAAATTTTTGGCATGGGTTCGTTATTATCGACAGCCTTGATACACAAACGCACAATTTTGTGACGATAATGAGCTTTAAGACTTCGTATTACGCCTTGATCCATGGGCTGAAGGACAGATATGGTGTTAGGAGGGGGGGGGGGGGAAATATTAGGTTGATGTTGCTTATCCCTTCAATGTGTGGGTGGGCGGAACAGTTATCCACCAGGAGTGCTACTTTCCTGTCTTGAGCACGAAAAAATGAGTCAAGTTTCATTACCCATTCTGTAAAAAGGTCTCCGGTCATCCAACTTTTTAGCTGATTTTTATATGTGCAAGGAAATTGTTTAATGTGCTTAAAACACCGTGGGTTTTTATATTTTCCAATAACAAACATAGGTAATTTTTCTCCCGTTGCACTCCCTGCTGCTAAGCCTGTTAGTCTGACTTTACTATTTTTTCCCCCAAAACATTTTTCTCGTGATAAATGGTATGTTTTGTTTGGTAGGCACTGGTAAAATAGTCCAAACTCATCGGCATTAATAATGTTTTCAAGCTTGTAATTCAAAAGCAATGTTGGAAGTGTAGTTTCATTCCACGAAGCAGTCATATTATTCGTCACGGCGGCACTTTCGCCTGAGATTGTTTTAATGCTGATGCCGTTCCTAAAAATAGGAACAGAATAATTGAATTTTAATTACACGTTTAAAAAACTAAATAAATTAAATATAAACAGATACATGTTACTTGTTTATATTAAAATTGAACAAGATTTGACAAAATTTAACTGACCTTTCTTTCCAATTATGAAACCAACAATCCGATGCTTTAAAATCTAACTCTCCTAATGCTTCTGCGAATTTTAGTGCCTCTTCTTTTAGTATGGTACCATCAATTGGTACTTGTTGACTTCTTTTTGCAACGAATCACGTGTATATGGCCTTGTCTACATTTTTGAAATTACCACTACGAAGTTTCTTCCGTTTAGATTTTAAGCCATTTTTTTCCAGTGAGGTTAATAACTTGGTTTTATTTTTAATCCAGGTTGATAATGTGTTCTTTGGGACTCCATACTTTTTCGCAACCTCTTTGTTAGACATCCCAGTCTCTAGGTCTTTTAATGCCTTGCATTTTTCTATTATAGATTTGTTCGTGAGTTTTCGTTTAACGAGCGGCATGTTGCTGCGTTTGACAAAAAGAATAAATTATATATTAAAGGAAAACTTTTCAGAAATTCGATTCTTAAAAAAATCGAATTTAAAAATCGAATTAAAAATTTTTTTTTTTGAAAATTGGAATTTAAAAAAATTAAATTTTATTAAAACATTTTTGAAAAAAAAATGTTGAAAAGTTCGAGATAACGAGAGAAAATTGCCCTGTGAACCGAAAATATTGTTCGAGATACCAAAAAGTTCGAGATAATAAGGTTCGAGATATCGAGAGGATTTTAGCCTAAACTAGTACTTTATGTCCATGGGACCGCTAAAAAAGTTCGAGATACTCAAAAGTTCGAGATATCAAGTATTCGAGATATCGAGAGTCGACTGTATATAGTTATTTTGTGTTTTTTATTTTCGGAAAAGTGTTTTTAATTAGCCTCTTGATTTTTTGTTCGGTTGTGCGATTGCAAAGCCTATTGTCAAGATACCCTTGCTTTAAACTGGTTTCTATTAGATTACCGGTTTGCATCAGATTATTAAATCAGCTCTCATCAGTTTAAAATTCATTTTTTAATTTACTTTCATATTAAAATGCTTTTTAAAAGTAACAGATAACATAAATTGAATTTTTTAACTTTCATTTTTAATAATTAGATGCTATTTAAAAGCTTGATTTATTTTAGCAAAAATGAAGTTAATTATTAATAACTAACAACTTGACAACAGTTAGTTAGCTCAATAACAATAAAAACCAGCAGCCGTATTCACATCTCTTTGTTAAACTCTGCGAAAAGCTATTGGCTGGTTAAAAGTAAAACGGCAGTTTTTAACGCTAGTGCCCTGACATTAAAAACTGCCGTTTTACTTAAATGAAGAAATTTGAATACGGGCTCAGATGTCTAAAATACTTCAGATAAAAGTTATCAAACCTAGTTTAGAAAACCTTAATTAAGATTTGTAACTATTACAATACTATTTCAATTCTACAATTACTAATTGAAATTTCAAAGACTAACCAATTTAATTTCAGATACTAGCAATGTGTACTGACCCAGCTAACACAAAACGTTCAAGTACGTTCGACAAACGTTGCAAACGTTCGAGCACGTTCTATGAACGTTTATAGAACGTTCTTGAAAATTCACAACGTTCTTTGAACGTTTTTTGTTAGCTGGGGAGGTATTTTGTATACTTAAGTATTTGAAATGCGTCAGTAACTTATTACTTTTAAGATTCGCATTTAAAATTTAATTTAAATTTAAATTTATACTAAAATTGAATAAATTATTTAATTAAACACAGGCGAATCGATGTGAAAAAGTCCTGGGGATGCAACTCTAATTCTCATATTATGATGATTTTTACAACACTCAACAGTTTTTATTAGTTATGAACAACCCCAAAATTTAATCACCTAATTCCAAATAATTTCAAAGATATAACTATATTTGCTTTGCCTTAAACCTACAAAAATTTGTCATTTAAAAAAATGGTATCGGTATTTGTTTTTATTCAGTGTGCAATGAAAAGCTAAATATACGTAGATTTAAATATTAATTAAATATATAAAATAAACATAACACCAGATATTTTGGCAGTTATTGCAATTTTACTGGGGCGAGCTTAATTACAAAAATGCTGATGTAACTCAATTTTTTTTTTAGATGTCATCCTATATAGTTTATTTAGAGTTGTTACGAAGAATTGGAGAAGGGTCTAAAAATACATATAAATATATAGCTGTTCCTGTTTGTGTTATTTTTGTTCTATTACGTTGTTTTTTTTCTTTCTTTATTACTTTTTTTATTAGAATACGTTTTAAAGCTTAAAGTGTTTATATATATGTTATAAACTTGATTTTCATGTTTATAAAATTTAATTAAAACATACTTTAACAAGTTAGTTTTAGAAACTCCATTTACAAAAATATTATCACCTGTTTTTGCACTTTATACTTATTTTATTTAAATTGTTTTGTTTTTACTATTGTAAATATTTAAAAAGCACCTATAACAAATGAATGTAGATTAAAATTCTTTTTTTTAAAAACTTGATATTTTAATGTAAAATATTTTATTTTAAATGCAGCAAATGTCTTAACAATAGTTGGATTAGCTGTCGGAGTTGCTACAATTTTTGATGGATTGTTAGTTGCAAGTTATTTTTTGGGTTATTACAGGTATTAAATTTTTATCTTACAAGAAAAGATTAAATTTGAAATCAATTTAATATTTGTTTATTTGAAATTAAGAACTAAAAAAATGTTTTCAATTTTTTTGTTTGTTTGTTTATAATCAAGTTTTATATACTTTCAAGGCATAAGATGCTGTCAAACAAAGTAAAAAAGGTAAGCTAACTAAATTATTAAATTTTTTACCTTTGCTTGCATTTTGATAATTCAATTCGGAAATAGGATTTTTTTTAGTATTAAAAACTATATTGTAAAACAATAACAAAATTAAGAAAGTAAAAAAGTAAATGAATAGGAAAAACAGTAAAAATATTGTATATCATATATATATTTTACCTTTTAACAATTGCATTTAATAATTGTTAAATTCAATAAAAGTTGTTGTAAAAACATTTGGAGCACTTGCTTCAGAATCAAGTAGCCCAACCAATGGCGGATCCAGCATTTTTTGGTCTTTGAGATAGCTAACTTCCAGACATGGAGCAAACTCCAAACATTATATGTTTATACTTATGTCAAATAAGGATGCTTTGCAAAAAATTGCGATGATTGGAGCTTAGGAACAAAAAAGCCCCAAAAATTTAGCCCTACCTGCCCCAAACGTGAGAGCAACAAGTTGATGAGATATTTTTTGTATTATTTTCAACTAGACTTATATTCATCGATAAATTTTAAATACCATAGTAAAATATTTTAGCGTTCAAAAATTATGACAATATAAAATTTGCAACCCCCTCAAATTGAGGGGGGTTTAAACTTTATATGGTTATAATTTTTGAACGCTAAAATATTTTACAATGATATTTAAAATTTATCGATGAATATAAGTCTAGTTGAAAATAATACAAAAAATATTTCATCAACTTGTTGCTCTCACGTTTGGGGCAGGTAGGGCTAAATTTTTGGGACTTTTTTGTTCCTAAGCTCCAATGATCGCAATTTTTTGCAAAGCATCCTTATTTGACATAAGTGTAAACATATAAATGTTTGGAGTTTGCTCCATGTCTGGAAGTTAGCTATCTCAAAGACCAAAAAATGCTGGATCCGCCACTGAGTCCAACGTAAGATGTTAGCTTTGGTCATAATTGCGACATTAATGAGAAAGGAGACATTAACATCAAAGTTAAGCGCTCTTTTGTGGTTTTCTCTGACAAGGCCGTGAAGATTTTTCTGACTTTAATAACCAAAAACAAAATAAAATTAAAAATTCTTTATCAAACTATACAAAAGTAAATTTGATCGTATAATAAAAGTTAAACCATTTATATTTGTTGATAAACTTTAGTTATCAACAAATATAGTTCATTCAGAGTTTTAATCTAAAATGATTGTCTTTGACACAAAATCATTTAAATCAAAATCTATATCAGCTTTGAGACAGCTTTATTCTAAATTCGGTGCTTTGCCTTTAAACTTAAAACTTTAACTAGTAATGTATTCCTCTTTTATATTTTCTTATCGTTCTGATAGAATTAATCATAAAATCTTATCTAAAATTATTCTTAAACTCAGATCATATTCTATTTTTTTATGTAAAGTTTTTTCATTTATATTGAAAGTATAACCTCTAGGTATTTTAAGTATGTATTTATGTAAAATAATAGCAGGATAGTAAACAATTGTTTAAAAAGTAAAATAAGCAGATAAACTGATGACAAGACATTTTGGCGAAATTTTGGATGACAGCACGTTGAATAGACACTGTAATAGACTTAAGCTAGCAATGGGCCTCCAAAACATCAGAAAATATCTTTATTCCATTTGTTTCTATATTTGCTACACGCTCAAAATTATTTACAGCTCAACAGATTTTACAGATTTAATGACATTTTATGATTCCCATAGAACCCTAGTAAAATTTTTATCCCTTAACCATGCAAGACCAATTATTGACGCTTTTACTGGTTTGTAATTGCATTTATATTTGGTTACAAAATGCGTCATTGTTTATTATGCTGATAACTAAATTTCAACTTTTTCACCTTTTTTCAAAAAAGAGAATGCACTGTGTAAATACTTGTTCTACAAGTATTTACACAGTCTGTAAGAGTATTTCATGCTACATATTACATATTTAAAAAAATTAGACTTATTAAGTACAAGTATATGAAGTTTTTCAATACTCTAAATATTAATTATCTTTAACTATTATATACTAACAAGCATATGTAAGAAATTATAGTTTTATTTGTTTAACTTTTGTTTTATATTTTCATATTTACATAAATTTGTGTTAGAGTTAATTTATATATACTATATTTTTATCAACTTTAATTAAGTTTATTTAATTATTTATTTATTTGAACTTAACTAGATCTTTTTGATAAATGTCTTTAAAACCTGTTTTTGATTTTATCAAACAAACAACATAGTGTTTTGTCTCCGATCCTCAGGATGTAATTTTTGAATATTATTAGACTTATATAAAAGTCACATGTTTTTCTACAAATCCAATATTCCTTTTAGCACAATCTTCTGTGACACTGAGATAATTGATAAGAATTACAATTTTCTTGCAAAAGACTTTCAATAGTAAATCTTCTGTATTCTGACAAGTTTTTAACAATATTTTTGTATGATTTACTAAACCCAAAGCAACAAAAGTAAATTAGTTTTCACTGGTAAAAGGTCAGTAAAATTGGCTTCACATAAGTTAGTATTTTTATCTACTAAATAGAAAATGATTTTTCTTTAATAATTTTAATAATGTTAAAAATCTCGTGCTTCAAAAGTTCTTTTCAAAGTATTGAAAGTTACCAGGAAAGAGATTTTAGGCTTTTTATGATTTTTTTTTTTTAATTTTTATATTAATATTTCATTACTTTTTATGATTATTGAATGAGTTGAACTCATTAATACTGATTATTCACCAAGACTACACTTTACAACACACCCTGATGCATAAAATAAAGCAATCATCATACTCTAAAAATTAGAACTTGCTGGTCTTGATTTAAATAGGAAAACATCCATTAAGTATGTACGCAGTAAAAACACTGACTTAGGACCCACTTTTCTCTTGCTACGCACCTGTATGGTTACAACAACAAAATATATTTAAAAATAAATTATACAAAATATATATAAAGGTAAAAAATGGATTTTGACTGATATATGACTTACCTCATTGTAATCAACCGTATTTAAGAATGTGCCAAATATCTAATATTTACTTGTAAAAAAAACTTCTGAAAAAGGGACTCAAAGAGGTAATTGGAGTTATGATATTATTCAATACTAACTACACAAGTACCACTATTTATGACGATAAAAATACTTAATATTTACATACTCAATTTTTATGCTATGTTTACTTGTGGAAAAATAATTTAACTTTACCCATCTTTAAAGACCTTTTTTCTCTAAACCCAGTTAATAAATATAGCAAAATCCAAACTAACAGTTTCAACGGAATATTCACATTTAGTTTTACCGTGGCAAATCAGTGGTTGGGGGAGCTAACAGTGGTTTGCATCAGAATTGTTTGCTCCAATTGCAATTGTATATAAGCGATTGGACTTGTCTATGCACAGTATCTGTCCAATAATGCTCACAAAACTTTGACATTGTTAGGTCAACCATCCCATGATGTGTTTGTGAATGTGCTCATTAAATAACTAGCTAGGTAAATGGATCCCTGCAGGGTAAAAACATTGGGTATTTGCTTTGTATTCAACCCAGACAAATTAATAACCCATTATAGTTTTTGTGCAACCGCAATCACTCTGAACTTTCTTTATATTTATTGTGTTTTTCAAATTCGCGTTGAACAGTTTTGTTTATATTCTGCAAGGCATAATTACGTTCAATCACTGATAACACACCACAACATTTCTTTTTGCTTCTAAGATATTAATAATTCTTAAGATCTAAAGAATTTTGTCTTAAGTTTGTCTAAGTAGTTAGACTTCCGAATTTTGTCAGGTGATGTGTTTTAGTCAGGATAAATTCGTTCATTACTTTTTCCATTTGTGTTTGGTTTATACTGGGTAACCACTCACTCATTTTTGCAACCTGTGAGAAACCGCTAAACCATAAGTTTGGAAGTTTTCCATTTTTAACTGCTTCAAATGTTAGCTGGTATTTGATTGGTAGGGAAGTGACACCAAATAATCTAATCACGTTTAATGATTTCTTTAACGCCATTTGACAAAAAAAAGTTACCATCTACGATTGTCATTAACTGTCCAATGTAGTGCCACAGAAATATTCAGCCAACCATGTATCTTTATAACTGGACATCCTAGTTACTTCGAGTGCCAATTTAACATTTGTAAGAGTATTAGCTACCATGTGTCCTGCAATCAATTCAAGTCGGATAATAGGCAACTGTTGTTTAGAAATGCGTGATTAGGCCATAAGTAGTTCTTGAGTGATTTTGTTACCTTAATATACTACTAAGTATATTGCACTGCAGCAGCAGAAAACTCTAGATCACAAATTTGTCAATATTTTAGTTTTGCTGTTAGTGTTATTGTGGAAATTAAACCGAGTGGATCAAAAACTTTAGCCAAACTTCCTAAAATTGATCATTTGGTTGTAGTATCCGTTTGGGTAGTCAGTTCACTAGCAAAGTGTCCTATAACAAACCAAGAACTTTTGCTTAACAATGATTACTTTTATTGACAGTAACTTCATGGCAATTATCACTGATCTATTGGTTTTATTACAGTAAGGTTGGAATGCCATTTGTGAAGTTGGAATCAACTAATTGTTCACAGATTCAAGATCAGATCCTCTAGTAATCATTTTATCAACATATATGCTTTTGCTGATTACCTGAACTTCATTCTTTTGATGCGGGTGTTGTTTTTTTTCCGTCAATAACTGTTATTTACATCCCAAGAATAAATGGGATAGATTTACTGCCAATGGAATTCAAGTGAATCTTAGAGTTATCACTTTTTTACCTTTTAAGTCTGCTATCCATTAGAATTGGAAAACGCCGTGATCTTTGGTAGCAAACCTTACTTGTTAGAAGGTTTATTTAATGTCTCCACTTAGAAAAAAGTGTTGCAATCTGTTTTGAAAAATAACGTTAAGAATTTGAGGTTTTAATGAAGGACCAGTTAATAAACAATTGTTAAGCGAGCCATGTTTTTTTAGCAGAAGCATCGAAGACAATTCTTAGCTTTGTCGTTTGCGGATCTTTTTTTATTACCGTTCGATGAGGCAGATAGAATACCCGTTTTCCAGTTGATTTGAATGGTGCATACTTAACTATTCCGTCTTTGAATTGTTCTTGAAAAATACTGTCGTATTTGATCATTTGGCTTTTTTACAAGTTTTCTCAATAAGCTATTTAACCTTGCAATAAGCAATCCAAATAATCCAATTAGTATTCTAGTGTTTGAAATTCTTTTTTTCCTTAGTAGTTGTGTGTGATAATGAACTAGAGGAATCTTGATGTAGTTGCTCTTTAAATTTTTTTGTATACTTCACTTTAAATTTCTTCTCGTTTGTCCTCTAAACCAAGCACATCCAAGTACACTTTGTAGCTCTCAGTACTTTTTGAAAATCCATTAAACAAATTTACCGGTAAAAATCTAACAATCATTACTCAAAAATCTATGCTAAAAATATTACTTATGGCATTTGAACCATGATTTATCTCGAGTAACAGCTTCAAAATTGTCTTGCCTTGAAGTTACAAAAAGTGTTTTGTTATGTCCTTAGGTGTTATATTTCTAAAACTCTATTTCTTTAATGTTATTACTGATGCAATTATTGGCCTCTGCCTACAATAAAAGTCTGTTGTGACCAAAAAAAGGTTAACTGCAGTTGTTTAAATATGAGTAAACCAACACTAGTATTTACACAGAGCTGGCCTTTACAACCAAACGAACCCTTTGTTTACATTATTGTTCAACTTATTTTTATCTGGAAAAAATAGTAATTCAGAAATAATAATAAATAAGCCGATAGTAAAAATAGTACGTGGTCACATGCACACCAACTACTACCCTAACCCAGAGCTTAACCACAGATACCGAATTTGTTGCAAAATTAAATGTGCATTTCTTAGATATTGTTTGGGAAGGAATATTTAATTTAGACATATCACCTTAATTCAGGCCAGTTTATCTTATGTTAGTGAACAACTTGAAATCATCAAACTTAAAATTAATGCATTAGTAATAAATTTACCAAAATAGTTACTTCTGCTATACATCCTCTTTGATGCTACAATACATTTTCTTTTATTAATATTCTTATTTTTACTTTTTGTTTTGTTGAAAAGCTGTTTACTTTTATTATTGTTATTACTGTTATTATTTTAGTTACTATTATTGTCTTTAATATATTATTTTATATTTTAACAAGTGTTATTAAAAGCCTTCAAAGTTGCATTATTGAATATAAACTAAAAATTACACATTGTAGAAGGGGCTTGGTTATAAAAAAGTTTTTTGTGTACCTTTTTCTCTGGCTTTCTTATATTTTCACACGATTTATTTTATTGTAAATAATAATATGAAACAAAGTTGACACCAGCCGGCCATAACGGTGTATCTGATAAATTACTTTATGCTGCACCCCTTGAACTAGTCGAAACTATTGCTGCAACTTTTACTTATTATATCAACAATTGTATTGCACTTCCTTCATGGCTTTATAAAAATATCAAACCAGTGTCAATAATTGATAAACCATCTTTATCAACTGAATACTTTCCAATTAATTTAGGCAACATGCAAATTTGTTAAACATAAGCTTGCAAAAGATGTCATATTGTATGTACAAAATAAACTAATATCAAACAGTTACCTTTCTTTTCATGCTGGAAGATGTACAATTAATGCCATCATGCCAATGTATCAGTAATAGATACCTGTGGATATTGACACCGATACATAACTAACTGCAATATTCTTTGGTTGAGCAAAACCATTATTCTCATGCACAAAATTAAGATCAACTAACCGTCATGGCTATCATTCTTGATTGCAAATTTGCTTTCAAACAAGTCATATTTAACAACAAATCTACTGAATGTAAAGATAGTTTATTAGAAGTGATAAAAAAAGCTTAACTGACCTTATCCTTATTTTGTTCTATGTAATAGATGTAAACAACTACCTGCTGACGTACACAAGGAGGTTGCATATTACATCTTAGCTTTCATACTGGGTAGAAAACTCATCCCTTCCAATAGAAGTAGCAGATGATGGTGGAATGATAAAATATTTTTCAACAAACTAAATATAATGGCCAAGGTGCAAATCTGTTGAGTTTTGTCTCTTCCAAAGTTCACCAGACCTACTCTGTCTTTGCTAGACTAATTTGAGTCTAACAAAGCTACTCATCTGTTGTGCTATGCTGTCTCATCTTGTAATCTTAGTGTTGGGAAACTAGATTTGAACTCACCGACTATTATTTTATGTGCTTTCGTTAAGCACTAATTCCCTCTATTGCCTTTCTCTTTGCTCTATATCGCTCTCCTTCATCTTAAGACTGCACTCGTTTCGATGTTATTTTTGATCAAATTGACCAAGCCCTCTTTTTCATCCATCAAGCCAATATTGTTGTTGTTGGTGACTTTAATACTCATCACGCTGAATGGCTCAACAGTTCCAAGTTAAGGCTTACTCTTCTTAATGGTTTGCCATTGCCAAAAAAACCATTACATCCATATCTTTCAGCAAAAAAATTTTCCAGAAAACAGACATCTGTTTACTAATGCTAGAAATTATTCCCAAAAGGTTTTGTCAACAAAAAAGTTTGCTATTCTCAGATCATGAAATTTCAAAAAATAGGCTATTTTGATTTCTGGAGAATCTTTAACAGTGTCAATAATAAATTTAAATTTGTTACTGAATTTAATAACTTACTTTCTGATCATTAATACGATATTTGATCTTCTCGTTTTACAGCTGATTGGCTAATAGTAATAACCGATAGGTTTTATTGTGCATTAGATAGAGGTGGAGTGGTTAAGGTTACCGCTCTTGACATTTCTAAAACTTTTGATAAAGTTTAGCATGCTGGTCTTCTCCATAAGCTTTCTTTTTACGGTAAGTAATGAAACATCTTTAAGATTATTGAATTCTTCCTTTTCTTTCGTAGTATAAAAGTTGTCCTCAATGGACAGCACTCTTCTTCATATCCTGTAACTTTAGGGGTTCCTCAAGGTTCTTTTCTTGGCCCTATATTCTTTTTAATTTACATTAACGATCTTCCGGACATTCCCACATCTAAAGTTACATTATTTGCTGATAATACTACCATTTATTCTTGTCTTGAAGCAAACACTCTCTGATTGCTTGGAGGTGGCAACTGAGCTTGAAAAGAATCTCACTTCTGCTACAGCATAAGGGCTCACAGTGGCTGGTGAACGTCTGTCTTTCATTATCTTGCTCTATAAACATCATGTTTTCCCTTCAAGTTTAATAGTGATTGCTCGCAGCCTTGATTGAGCGAAGATTTTGAAAAAACAATTAAAAATATTAGGACTTGTACTTTTTTTACCTATTTTAGGACTTGTACTGAGATGGTAGACTTTTGACACCTTTGAAGCATCACGTGGTTTTTCTGCCTTTCTAATTATAAACATAGTTAGCTTTTCACAAACCCCATTTTCTGCTTATAAGCCTGTTAAATTAAATTGGCTCAAATTTTCCTCCTGCACATCGTTTACCTTTTAGATGAAAAGTTTTCGTTGGAGACTGCTTACAAATTAAACCAAACTCTTTAGCGTTGTAAATAATCCTAAATTTGTACCTTGAGATGATTGTAAGCAAATAGGTTTTCTCTTGACTTAATATCTCTTTTTCTGTACACGATCTTTCCTTTTGAGAAATAGTTCAAAAAACAACATTATATGTAATGTATTTTTTTACCAATCAACCAACCATATTGAAGACTTAAAACCCGCAATATTAAGTTCTTTTGCAAAATCTAAACCTTTCCAATGATGAGTTCACCAACCAGTACATTTCGTTTACGTGCATTCATAAACAATTTACATACAGCTTCATCAACTGAATCTTGTTTATTTAAACTTAACTTTTGCCTTCTTTACTTTGAAGCGATCAGACTCATACTTGCTGATTAATCTTCTTTATGCTTAATCCAGTAAGTAAAAGGTTTTCGTTGAACACTAAACCTTTAAGCAACGTTTTCTTTTTGTTAGGTTTTTTTCTAAATTTTTAAGGGCAAAATATTTTTCTTTAATTGTCAGAACTGTCCTTTTTTGTATAGGTGCCATGTTGGTATTTCTACCGCACTCGATGATATATTATATAAACTAGATGTCTAACTTGTGGGATTTTAATGGACAAAAAATGAAGCCGCTTTTTTTTTTGTATATAAATATAGTCCGCCATTTGTAAAAAGAGGGAAAAGCTGAAGCCGATGTGTAGAATTAAAGTTAAAAATGAAAGTTAGGAGCATCAAAAGTTTCAAATAAATTAAATATTATTCAAAAACACGTCTTAATAATTATAAAATACTTAAAAAAGTTTTTTTATGAGTTTTTTATGATTAAAAAAAATTATAATTCATAAAAATCCCTCAAAAGCTTCTGGCGTTTCACTTTTCTATTCAAAACTTTAATCTCCTTCTGATCGGAAAAAAATTTAGGAAACATAAAATATTATTTTAAAGGTATTCTAACTTCCTTTTAACACATTTACATAAATAGTATTTGTATTTAAAATATATTTATTTCATATTTAAGAAAAGTAAAGTTAGATAATATTTGTTTACGAATTTAATCAGCAATTTGTAAAAAGGGCAAAAGCAACTTCACTTTGCGGATCGATATTTACGGATCGATATTTACGGATCGATATTAGACATCTTGTATTAACAATATATTATTGACCGCACTACGTTGCAATATGTTTGATTTTATTAGTTATATTTAAATAACATTATTTAGTTTATTATTTTCTGATAACGTTCGATAATGTCTGCAACGAAATCGTATCATTCGAAAAAAACTTCGAATAACTGACGCGGATTTAAGGGCTATGTATAGCGTAGCTTGTGGTCGGGGTTTGAGTCCCAACGACTGCCGTTTTTCACTTAAAAAACACGTTGCTTTTACGTTGAAATTACAACGTTGGATAATGTTTGAAAATCTAACGTTATTATGTTGGAAAATCAAACTTTATAAAATCTAACGTCATCTATTCTTTTCATTACCATCGTTAGTTTAACATTATAACAACCTAAACAGCAACGTTATTTACCTATTTTGGAACAACGTGAAATAACGTAGTTATTTAGGTTGAATTAACGTTGGAAGAGGAAATGATAGATAAAGTTAGAATTTCCAATAATATATTTACTAACGTTATAGCTTGTTGACTTTTCAACACAAACAAAAGTTCTGATTTCGATATAAAAGTAACGTAATTTATTAGTAAAAGTTGATAATTACCAGGACTCGAGAGCCGATCACACGCTTTAAAGTAAAATGCGCGTTGCACTATGGTACGCAACCTTATTGATATAGCTAATATTTACAAGCTTATACAAATGTTTTGTCAAGTTTTAATAATAATAAAGCTCACTTTCTTTTACTAGAAATTTAGAACCGTTATTATGATTTAATATTATATTTATTTTTCAAAACTTAAAAATTCGAAAAGTTTAATAGTTAAAGAAAAAATTTGTATTTTTGATTCACATAAACTTTTACCTTATCCATTTATAGACGAAATCCTACGTCAAAATAAAATTCATGAAAAATAAAGTTAATACAGCGTTGTTATTATTATAACATTGTAACTACGATAAAAAAAACGTTAAGGTTGTCAACGTTGTTACGTTTTAATTCATATGAAAAGTAATGATGGTGTAATAAACGTCATTAAAATGCTGTGCTTATAATTAGGAAAAACGTTAGTCTAACTAACGCTATTACAACGTTGTACTTTTGTTGAAAAAAACATCAATGTAACCAACGTTATTGCAACGTTAAGTTTATTTGGTACACATAACCCAACATTGAATCGACGTTGTGTTCCCACAGCGATATGCCTTTGAAAGTTTTTAATAATGTAAAGAAAATATCGTCTGATTGGTCTGCCTACCCACTGTTTTAATTTATATTTAAACGTTGGAATATACTTTCACATTAAACACAGTGAAGTTGCATTCAAAAACTCCAAGGGGTGAGAGACCTTATTTTTCTTAACTCTCTCCTAAACCAACGCCCCTGGTTAAAGATACCGAAAACATAATTAAAATCATAACTTATTAAAATATAAAGTTAATTTTTCAAATTTATAAAAAGTTTTATATGAATGTGGCAAATGCTTTACTTGAACACACCCAGTCAGTGTTTCAAAAAAAGTTGAAAATTTATCTTTGTGTAGTACTATACTTTGTGTAGTAATTTCAAGATTAAAACAAGCCATTGAAAGTGCGCAGGATTTTTTGATATTTTGGATAAGGGACTTTCAGTCATAATGCAAAATGCAAACTTAACCTATTTAGGTATTAATAACATATTATAGATTAGATCTAATTTATATGTTTTTAATACCAAAATAAGGAAATCAAAAAAGACTTAGCATTTTTGCGTATAGAGCTAAATAAAATCTTTTTGAAAAACGATATTAAGTTTACATTAGATTTAAGTATTTCGTATTTTCTTTTTTTTAATTCTTTTCAATCTTTTTAATTTACAAATTTTTAAATTTGTAAAAAAATTCTAGTTCTTCTAAATCAGGTAAGCAAGATAAAGGAAGCGAATTCCAAACAACTGATGTTCAAGGAAAATAACTAGACAAATATGAGTTTTTAGAGCACTTAGGAACAGTCACAGAAAAGGAATAGCACTTAATTTAATGACGAATAATACGAGGATGAATTTTAGTAGATGGCACAAGAGACGCTAGCTCTTTAGAGCAGTGCCCATTATAGTATTTGTAAAACAGAGAAAGAGAAGCGACGTTACGACGATGTGATAGTGGTTGAAGGTCGGCTGCAAGAGTTTACAATGCGTTTTTGTACCTTGACTAAAAGAAAAGGTGCAAATTAATTATCATTAGACAAGGTGCAAATTTATTATCATTAGAAGATCTGCCCCAGATTTGGCAACAGTATTCCATATTTGAACGGATTTGAGATTTATAGAGATAAAGATTAGAATCCGGAGTAAGAAAGTGTCGAGCTCAATAAAGAGATGCAACCTTAGCAGATGCTAATTTTGCAATGGATTTGATATACGGTTTCGAAGAAAGATTGAAAGTAAGAGTTAATCCTAGAAGATAAAGGGTAGATGACTCATCGAGTACACTACCGTTTATAAATATAAAAAGATCTAAATTATTGCGATAACAATTAGCTGAAAAAAAAATTGAGTTTTATCTGAATTAAAGTTCACCAGCCACTGTGAGCCCTTATGCTGTAGCAGAAGTGAGTTCTTTTCAAGCTCAGATGCCACCTCCAAGCAATCAGACAGTGTTGGCTTCTTATCATGACAAGAATAAATGGTAGTATTATCAGCGAACAATGCAACTTTAGATGTAAGAACATCTTGAAGCTCATAAATGTAATGTCTTGAAGCTCATAAATGTAAATTAAAAAGAGTATAGGACTAAGGATTGAACTTTAATGAACCTCTAAAGTTACTTAATATGAGGAAGAGTGCTGTTCGTCAATGATAAAATTTATAATGCAATTAAAAAGGAAGGACTCAATAATATTAAAGATGTTAGCAGATACACCGTAAAAAAAATGCTTATGGAGAAGACCAGCATGCCAAACTTTATCAAAATATTAGAAATGTTAAGAGCATTAATCTCTCCACCTCTCTCTAATGCACGATAATACTTTTTGGTTATTACTATTAGCAAAACAGCTGTACAACAAAAAGATAAAAATCTGTATTGATGATCAGGAAGTAAGTTATTAGATTCAAGATGAGAGATTAAGTGTTTGATAATTAAAGATTTAATAGCCTTGCTTATGATAGGAAGAAGACTAATGGGACGGTAGCACTGGTCAACAATGAATTTGTACCAGCTTTAATTTTAGGCTTACTTGATGCAGTTTTTCACGATGATCTAAATCTGTGTTTAGCTTTTCTCCAGCACGTCTGAATCTTGAGATAATGTACGTGTGTTTTTTGTACTAATATATAGTTTCAGTGTGAAATATACTAATGTTTCTTAATTTTCACGGTAATTATTTCAATAAAATTAACTTATGTAATGCCTAGAAATTGCAAAAATTCACCAGACGCCTTTTGCTACATTTGTGGGCAGTTTACATTGTCAGGGCAGCGAAAGAAAATCACTCCAGAAATCTCGAAAATTTACAAGCTGTATTTCGGTTGTCCTTTGGGAGATCAAGATAAAATTTGGGCACCACATGGCTTGTTATAGTTGTTGCAGCTTATTATGAGATTAGATCAACAAACGAAAGTCTTCTTTTCAATTTGCTATATATGATTTGGAGGGAACAAAAAGGTCATTAGAATGATTGCTATATTTGCGCTGTTAATACTGCTGGATTTTCGTCGAAAAATAAGCACCAAATTGTGTAACCGAATTTGGATTCGGCCATGAGGCCTGTTCCTCATGACAGCACCCTGCTTATTCCAGTACCACCAGCTGATGGATTAGACTCTGTTGAAGACAAATGTGTTGTTGATGTTGAACGTCAAGACGCGGCTGATGTTGACTTTGATCCAGATATTGACGGCGAAGAGCCCAAAGTTTTGACATAAGGTGAACTGAATGATTTGGTTAGAGACTTGTCGCTTTCCAAGGAAAAAGCTGAATTTTTGGCGTTAAGACTGAAAGAAAAGAATTTGTTAGCAGTTGGTGTCAAAGTATCCCACTTTCGAAAGCGCAACAACGATTTATTTAGGTTTTTCACCATTGATGGATCCTTATGCTACTGCAATAATGTCAATGGTCTTTTCGAACATTTATCCCAAGTGCATTCGCCTCGTGATTGTTGCTTCTTCATTGTTTAATCCAAGAGGAGTTTGAAGGCCGTATTGTTGCATATTGGTAATCAGAAGCCATGTATTCCAATAACTCATTTCTTACACTTGAATGAAACTCACGAAAATATGAAAATGCTACTAGGCGCTATTGATTACAAAACTCATCAGTGGAACATTTGTGGTGATTTGAAAGTGATTGGTATATTAATTGGTATGCAAACAGGGTTTACCAAGTACTGCTGCTTTTTTTTTAATGGGATAGTCGTGCTGTGAACGAACATTACGCAAAACGTGATTGGATGTTGAGAACTGAATATGAACCCGGTTTAAGCAGCGTTCACCATATTCCACTGGTTGATCCAGACAAAGTATTTTTGCCACCGCTTCCTATCAAGCTTGGTTTGATGAAAAACTTTGTAAAAGCATTAGGTAAAACTGAATCAGCGGGTTTTCAATACTTGGTTGAAAAATTTCCCAAAATGAGTGCAGCGAAACTCAAAGAAGGTTTTTTTGTCGGACCCCAAATTCGAGAGGTTTTGAAAGACCATGGATTTGAAGAGTCACTTACTTCCGACAAAAAAGAAGTTTGGAAAGCGTTTCTATGGGTTTGTATGGAATCACAAATTGTGTGAATATGAAAATTGTATTTAAAAGCTATTCGATTCGTTCCAATAAGTGGGCTGTTGTATGTCATTGAAAATGCATTTTCTGCATTCGCATTTGGCATTTTTTCCTGAAAATTTAGGCTCTGTGAGTGATGCACAAGGTGAACGATTCCACCAAGATATTCAAGTGATAGAAAAGCGTTACCAAAGATTCTGGAATGAAAGCATGTTAGCTGACTACTGTTGGATGCTTTATCGTGATGAACCAGAAAAAGTCTGCAAAAGGAAGTCATATTCACAGAAATTTTTAATGATTTATATGCTTTAGTCAACAGTCTTTAAACTATTAAATGTGTATAAATGTTTAGGAATAAACCTAGTCACAGAGACTTTGACTTATTTTTAAAGAAACATAAGTGGTGCTTGAAATGTTGAATGTTTATCAATTTTTATGTATAGGGATAAAGTACAAAATGTCCAAAAATTAAAATTCCAAATATTTCAAGAACTAGACGTGCTGGAAGAAAACGAAAGCAGATTTGAAATCAGCGCAAAAAACTGGTTTAGAAAAAACTATTTAGATTCATAGGGCTTTCTAAATCTATTTTTTTATTGACCAGTGTAGTTAGAGTCAGATTGTTCTCAAGAATTTTTGAAAATAGGAATAACAGATGCCGCTTCCCAGCATGCCGAAAAATAAGACTGATAAGCACTTGTTAAATTGTTTTAAATGTATAGATGACAGCTCCGGAGAACACTTCTGCAAGAGTACAACAAATATGTTGTCTAAACCACTTGCTGTAGAAGAGTCTAAGCAAAAATCACTTTTGATAGAGAGGCTGAAGTGATACGAATGTTGAGCAATGAATCAACCTGTCTGACAGCTATGAACGCAATATAGGTAACCAAGAAATAATATTAATGAAAAGTTCTTAGCAAATAATTCAGTTTTGTCTTTAGGTGAGGTTACAAAGTCTGAACCATACACGAGAGGTGAAATAACAGGTTCGCCCTTAATATTGATACTGTTAAAGATTTTCCAGAAGTCACGAGAGCCTAATTTTTGTGATAAAATTAGGATAAAGATTTTATGCCCTTAGAATAGAGAGCTTTGGCGTTAGACAAAACCTTTTTACAATGGTTTCTATCAATACTAAACAAACGTCTGTTTTCTGGAGAATTGTTTTAATGATAGCTAAGAAAGTAACGATTTCGATTGGAAATTGCAGCAGCACAATGTGCGAATAACCATGAAGAAATGTGAGGCTTGACCTGCAATTGTCGAGAGGGAATGAAAGGTTCTACGCCAGCCTGAATCCACGAAGTTATGTAAGATGTATGTTTGTCAGCAGCAAGACAAAAGATTTCTACCCAAGGGCGATCACGAAGAAAATCACAGGAAAGAGTCCCATTCAGCTTTAAGGTAGTTGTAAAAGATACGATAATAGAGGAACTCTGATGATGAATAAAAATGAGGTAATAGTTTTAGAGACATTAAACCGTGATTAGAAGCACCTAAGGATAAATGTAGAGAAACTGAGCACTGACTAGGATCAAAAACAAGACATAGATCGACTACAGTAGGTAAATGGTTCGGGTTGTCTGGAAAGCGAGTTGGAAAGTTGACTATTTGAATAAGAGATTAAGCAAGGCAAAAGTTGAGGGCCTTAACCCCAGCAGAGTCACTGACACTAGAGCCAAGCCATTCAGTGTTATGAGCATTAAAGCCACTAACATCAACTATATTAGCTGATAGATAAAGAAAAAGAGCTAGGTCAATTTGATCTGGAATAACATCGTAAAGAGTGCAGTCTTGAGATAATGGAGAGCAATTTAGTACCAAAAAAAGGCGATAGAGTGAATTGGTGCTAAACAAAAGCACATAAAATAATAGTCTGTGGATTCAAACCTAGTTTTTTGACAAATAGGTGAATTCTTACGAATGTAAATGCCCAGGCCAAGCATGTGATTCTTTACTAATTAAAAGAAGATAACCATAAACACTAAGATTACAAGATGAGAGGGCTGAACTCAAATTGGTGATGCAAAGAGCAAGTAGATCTTGTGAACTTTGCAAGAGAAAAGACTCAACAGAAAAAAAGTTACTCCGAAGACCACGAATATTAGTGAATGGTTTAGAGAACTTGGTGGTGGCGATGGTTTTTTGTGTTTTATAGTTTTTGGTACTTTGACCATTTTAAATCTTTTAAAGAAGTTGACTCAGAGCATAGATAGCACTCAGTATACTATTTAATAGTCAAAGCAATTGCGTCATTACTATTAATAAACTCTAAGCCGAAACAAAATGCTCCAAATGTGTGCTCAACAATGTATTCCAAAAGTACGAACAAGGACCCCATCCATGCGTAAAATGGTACTGTTAATACTCTTATATTTTTCAGCTTTTGATGGAATCAGCCTCTCTGAGAGCTACCACAGAGTTTGGGAAACCTGACTACAAGCCGGCCTCAGACCGGCCTCATATAGAATCTGTTTACCTCTTAAGTCTTTGCCCAGGAGGTCTTCTACAAGACAGTAGCCGAATGCGTTTAGAATCTGCCCATGATGAGTGCTTTTATCGAGACACCATCTCTAGCCTTTACTTAACCAAGAGCCCCAAGGTAGTGGGTGCTCCTAACCTTTGTGTAAAAAAGTGTATCCTACAAAGCAGCAGGATATAAAGCATGTTGTACTGGGTTACATGTTACCAGTAGCATAATAATCTTATCTGACAGTAATAGTTATGGAGAAAGACAGCCAGTACCTGACTGGCTTTCTCCATAACTATTTCCGAGGTTTACGTCCAATTGCTAACTGTTGCTAGTTCGAACGTATAAAATTTCTGTTTTTCTTATAGCCAATTACATATTGCTTGCTCCACAGTTAGAACACCAAAAAAAATGTTTGTATGTTTTGAGTTTTTTGGTATGTATGTTTACATACATACCAAATAACTCAAAACATTATTTATCCAGCATTAAAATAAAAAAGTGTCAACAAATAAACAAGATTTCTTTTTTTATCAACAAACAAACAAAACGTATTTCTTTTTCTAGTATAGCAGACAGCGTTGTGAATTCGCCAGTTACAATTTGATAAAATAAAAAAAATATTTTACACCATTTTAAAAACTTTTGGTACTTTGTTATTGCCTATATATTAGTTCAACTAATTTTTCATTTTTAAAAAAGGGTTAATATATACGGTAACTAAATTATTTAGCTTAACAACTATCAAAAATACTTTTAAATATTTTAATACAAGAACTATATAACTTTATAAATACCTTATAAATATTTTAATATAGGAAGTGAATAAAGACAATGGTTATCAAGAACTTTTAATGCCTATAAGTACTATGGGTTATCAAAAGCCGGATGCTGTTCATACAGTTAACGAAAATAATACAAGTTTGCCCAATATTGATTATAAGAACATTGCTGTTTCGGAATCAAGCTACAATTATGTCGACCCTAAACTTAGCTGAGGATTGTTATTTGTATTTGGATGCTGTTGAAACTGTTAAATATAAATTTTTTTAAGTTTATATAACTTGCATTTTTGAAAATGATATTAACAATACCACAAATGGAGGGCATAAGACGTATATTAGACAACTATAAACATATTAAAACGTTTTAAGACATGTTTTAGACGCTTTAAATACGACTAGCGCTAACTAGAAAAAGTAGGTTGTTAATTGGGTTTATGTCTTACTTAAATTACACGGCTTGATTTGTTGTATTTTCCATAAAACCTAAGAGTTTTTTTTAGTGCTTATCTTATACTAGATTTTGGTACTACTATATTTTCTCTACCCAGCCACTCCCTACCTCTTCTCTTCGTTTTTATTGTTGATAATGATTAAATACATTTCAATAAATTTTATCATTATCAATCATAAAAGCGTATATTTGCATGTATCAGCATAACTATGATGATTAAGAATCGTATAAAAACGTAGATCTGATAATATAAAGAAAGAACTCTGAAAAATTAAAAATCGTCTTTTTTATACTCGTTTTTGATTAATTTCTTTATCACTTTAAAATCACCTTGGTTTCTATTGACACTAAAAAGCAAAACCGTTTTAAGTAAAATGCACCCCTCTCAAATTGATCTCTGATCCTATAATGACCCTATCTATCCTAATAATAACCCTAACCCAAACCCAATCTATCCTAATAATAACCATAAGCCAAACCGCCTTCTTTTGTTTACAACAATCCCTGTCTATCAGCCGATGTCTGTACATTTAATTGCGTTAATCCTCATTTGGTTGCCTTTAAATGGAAAGGGACCATGCGCCATCTGTATGGTTTTGAGAAAAAAGTTATCTTTCTGCTTGTTACCGTGATTTTGAAACAGCATATCCATTTTACTTTTGATCTCCTCCTGCTTATTGACAATACTATTGTTAAAGCAGGTTTTTAATACTATATAAATTTGACAATTCTTTACATGATAGCGCATATAATTAAATTTAGTTAAAAATGGCGCTTGGTTTCTTTTTGTTTAAAGACGTCCATTCGTTAGTCGATGTATGTGACTCTAAAAATGTACATTAAACATAAATATATTTTATTTTTGACGACAATAAAAACTTGATTGCATAATCAAGATTTTAAATTTCTTAAAGAAAATATTGTTAAATAATGTTTTTTAAAAAGTAAATATTAGCGTTTTCGATGTAATTAGAGAACTTTCCTAATCCAATACTTTTACACAGTATACTGAAATAAGATTTCAGATAGCTAAATATCAACATGCTACTAAAAATTACATGTTGCTAAAACTAGCCGAAACTCTCCTGTGGAATTAAAATCAAAGGCTTTATTTTTTGTATTCATTATAATTGCAATTAATAGAATAAAAAGACACCATTTTATTAGGATAGTTTAAACTACAAAACATGCAGCAAAAAAATGCAATAAATCAAGTCATGTAAACTATATGGTCCGATTTGTTTATTTTTATTTTTTGATGAGTTCTAAAATTATGTCTAAAATTTTATAATTAAATTGTAGTTATAGTTATCAACTATGGTTGCTTCAATAGCTGTTAAACTTTTCATTGCTTTAAAATGGCTCATCATTTTTCTTTATCTAAATAGTTTCGCAGTGGCGATAATAACAAACTGTAGTATATTAAGGAAAGTATATATACATCTTTATATAAATATACATATAAAATATATTTATTAAAAAGAATTGTGTAAAAGAATTGTGTAAATTGAAGATAAATATACATATATATAATACATATATATATATATAAATATATATATATATATATATATATATATATATATATATATATATATATATATATATATATATATATATATATATATATATATATATATATATATATATATATATATATATATATATATATATATATATATATATATATATATATATATATATACATATATAAACAAACATTCTTATGCTGTGAAATTGTCAAGTTTGCAAGGGAAATAAATTTAAAAAAGGGATAAAACCGATTAATATACCTTACAAAAAGCTACTTCTTTAATTCCTGTTAATTGCAATTATAGTAAATGAAAAATTACAAACCTTTGATTTTGTTTCCACTAGAGAGTTATAGGTAGTCTCAGCAATATGGAAAGTTTATTTTTAGTAGCATGTTGATATTATCTGAAATCCTATTTCAGTATTTTGTGTTATTGAAACTTATTGAAGCAGACAATAAGTTAGCGAAAAAAATACTTAAGTACTCGAAAAAAATCTATATACTATACTATATACCAAACTATATATAAAGAACATATAACCATTTTAGTAAATTTTGAATAAAACATTCATATTAAAAACAAGAATTGTATTCAAGAACTAAAAACTCGACTTATAATTTTTTCGGAAAGTAGCTAAGAAACTTCTGAAGACCATGTTGGGTTCCGGAAAAATTTGTTATTGGACATGACTGAGTTTCTAAATCATCTTTATCTTTTCAGTTAGTAGCTTTTAAGTTAAATTTCGAGGAACGGACATGTTCCGTAAGTCCATCAATAGCTTGATCAAATTTTGCTTTAAAGCAGTTGCCTCTAATAACACTGACAACTTTGTTTGGTAGTTCTATGAGTGAGTGATGCGTTTGTTGAAAACGTTGAAACGAAAATTGCAACTGTTGTTCTTTTCGCGATGAAAGTGCTAGCGATAACCGTAGCTTGTTTTGATGTTAAGTGGAGTAATTTGCCAGCTAATTGAGTTGATCTTATTTTTAAATTTTCAAGTCTATCGTGTAGAGAGGTGAGGCCAAGTTTGATGGATCTTGTCTTGTAGTCGATGGACTTCATTTCGTGTGGTAATTTGGTAATCCAATGCCGAATGCGTTTTAAGACAATAATATCTTTTTCAAGGTTAGAACACCAGGAGATAACTGCAATGTAGGCGTATATAAGTTGTGTAAAGCTTGCATTAGGGTGCTACCGACCCTACAGTATTGCACAAATGTACCCTAAAAATGCTTATGTTGCTTATGATGTTATGCAACAAAAATGGTTGGAGCTTAGCGTACAACTTCTTTTAACTAGTAATTTTTTTACTTTTAGTGTGCAGAATTGTGTCTATAATGCTTAATTGTTCCTTTATTTGTTAATTAACTAGTGTAACTACTGTACAATGATGGCTTCATCAACCAGTGCAACGATAGCTACCAGAAAGAAAACGGAGATATGGCTCATTGGACAGATGTCCTCTTCTTTAGATAGTGTTATGCTTCCATCAAAAAGGGATGTGTCGGCCCTTTTCTTCCATTACAAGCAGATTGCCAAGCAAAGCATTAGGGAAGCATTACATTCCACAGCAAATGATGTTTTTGAAGTTTGGTCAGAGGCCCGAATACCAGTGCAATTAAAGAAGCACGTCGTCCCTAAAATTGAAAACATTTACAAGGAATGGGAAAAGTTGAAGAAAAATAAAGGGAATAAAGGTAAGCGTTCAGATTATTTGAAACAAAAGGAAGAATAAAGGGTTAGAAGAACTATTCGATATTTCTCATGCCAACGCATTGGAAATGATCACCATTCAGGAGGATAAAGACTTTCTATTATGCCAAAGAGAGAAAATTCGGAGAGGCAATATGGGTCCAGTCGATAAGAAATTGGCAAAGCAAGAAGAAGTATCAAAAAAAAGACAAAAAGAAATGAACCGAAAAAGCAACCGAGAAGAGATGGCAAGAAAATCTTGAGAAGAAACAGTTGTTCTTTCATCATCATCTGAAGGTGAAGATAACCCTAAAGAAGATAGCATAACTCAAGAAGATGCCTTGCCTGGTAACCTAGATGATCCTGAGCCATCAACTTTAGGTACACTGGATCCAAAGCGTGCTAGACGTGGCAGGAAAAATATACTGAATGAGAAGTTGGCGGCTAATTTAGATGTGGCTAGATTGAGTGATCGTGTGGCTTCATTTTTGTTAACACCGGCATTGCAACTTCTTGGTCATGATCCAACAGAATACAATGTTAATCCAGCTTCCATTCGAATGGAACGAATAAAACACCGCAAGAAGATAGCAGAAGGTTTAAGGAAGGAATTCAAACCAGAAGTTCCTTCATGTATTCATTGGGATGGAAAATTACTCACTGACATCACCGGTAAAAAAACTGTTGATCGACTTCTAACTCTAGCATCTGGAGTAGGAGTGCAGCAACTTCTTAGTGTCCTAAAACTACCATCAGGAACAGGTGAAAGTGCATGGCGTGTCAGTGCATGTGTGCATGCGTGTCATGCTGCAACTTCTTAGTGTCCTAAAACTACCATCAGGAACAGGTGAAAGTGCATGGCGTGTCAGTGCATGTGTGCATGCGTGTCATGCTGCAGTGCATGGCGTGTCAGTGGCATGGGCAAATAACGATTAAGTAAAGTGCATGTGCTTTGGTACTACTGCAGCCAACACTGGGCCAAGAAATGGGGCTTACGTTCTTCTAGAGCAGAAGTTTGGGAAAGATATTTTCTGGTTGGCATGTTGTCACTACATTCTGAAAATTATTTTGGAAGCAGTAGTTTTGCTGTGTCTCGGCCCTTCAAGTGGATCTGACATACCACTCTTTAAAAGATTTCAGAAAAGTTGGGTCTCATTTGATTCTACAAAGTACCATACAGCACATTCTGATAAGAACGCTTCAAATGCTCTTACCGATATCACTGATGAAAGAATCGTCTTTTGCAAAGATCAACTACAAATCTTTCAACCTCGTGACGACTACCGAGAACTTTTGGAGTTGTCTATTGTTTTTTTGGGAGGAGCTCTTGCTGGTCTACACCGTGCTCGCTGGATGGCGAAATCTATTTATGCGTTGAAGATTTGGATGTTTAGAGACCAATTCAGGTTGACAAAAAGAGAGGAGAAGGGAATAAGGGATATTTGCCTTTTCACGGTTCGACTGTACATAACAGCCTGGTACAGATCTCCTGAAGCAATCTCAGCTCCTAGACTTGATCTGCAGCTTTTGAAAGACTTGAATGCCTACAAGACCCAGCATCCTGAGATCTCGAAAATTGCTGCGAAGAAGTTACAAGGGCATCTCTGGTACCTATCAGAGGAACTTGTTGCTTTAGCTTTTTTTGATGATGAGGTTTGCCCTGAAACGAAGGTTAAGATGGTTCAAGCATTGAACAATGTTTTAGATTAGATACCTATGAAACGGGCTACTGTGGACTGCTTAGTTACCCAAGAAATGAAACTTTATCACGTTTAATACACGAAGATTTTTCAGCATCGCAGGACTTCCATCACACTTTCTTTAAAACAGTGTGAGCGAATGGGAACATGATGATGAATTTAAGACTGTAAAGTCCACTGTTCGAAGCATGAAGGTTGTCAACGACATTGCAGAACGTGGCGTAGCACTAATGGACGAATATAATAGACTACATACAAATAACGAAGAGCAAAAGCAGTTCCTGTTGTTAATAGTTCAAAAATATAGACAGAAATATTCTGACAGAAAAAAGACAACTCTCATGAGCGATTAATCTTAGTACAGTAACTATTGTTTTAAATAAACCTACAATCAAAGTAAAAAAGCATGTTTATTGCTGTCTTTTAATAAATAAGTAGAAATGCAATGACAGAAAATGGATGTTTTTAATGCACGTAAAAATTAAATAAATGTGTACCAAGTAAATGAGTCATTATCACCAGTCTCCATCAGTTTTATGATTTTTTCCTATGTTAATGGCTAAGAGCGCATAGTAAAATATGCCTTAAATTTCAACGACTGGTAGCGCCCAGTAAAAATGTTTTTTTCCCCTTGAAATTTTTACACATTTATTTCCTCACCAAAATGAACCATTTCAGTGGGTGGCCCACTGAAAAACAAAAAAAACATTTTTTAACCCCAAATAAGCCTAATATTTATATGCATATATATATATATATATATATATATATATATATATATATATATATATATATATATATATATATATATATATATATATATATATATATATATATGTATGTGTTTAGTTTATATATATATATATATATATATATATATATATATATATATATATATATATATTTATATATATATATATATATATATATATATATATATATATATATATATATATATATATATATATATATATATATATATATATATTACATATTATATACATATAAATACATGTATATAAACAATTTTAAAATGTATTCTACAAAATAGAGTGCTCAATGTTCTCAAAAGAACTGAGCAATAGCAAATTCTCTGCATAATTTAGGAACTGTGACTTTCCAAAACCTTCGCCTAACTTTGCTCTATTGCTGGGATAGTTTATAAGTTTTTCTTTCAGAGCAAAAAGTAGGGTAGGTTTTTTCTTGGCTTAGCGCCGTAAACAACTTTTCTAGAGAGTCTGTCTCTCAGTGTTGTACTTAGCACATTGTACTACATTGCTGCCTTATGCACTGAAAATGATGGCTCTTATATAACATGGTTTATTACATTCATCATAATTTCTTCCTTCCATTTCAGGATCTTGCCCTGTTTCATAATTGTGTCTAACAGATTAATTGAATAAGAACCATAAACAATAGTTAAAGAAAGATAGCTGTTTTATTTGAAAAATGTCAAGAGCTATCAGATGTTGAAGAAGTTATTGGTATAACTTATAACATTAAGATAAGTTGTTTTATAACTTATTGTAGTCTATAGATAAGTTGTTTTATAACTTATTGTAGCCTATTACAGAAGCAGTTTTTTCAACCGACATCAGGTGAAATCTTGGTGATGATCTACATTCCTTCCTCTTGTTTTAACTAAAGTTTTTTTCATGACAATACCAAAATAAATTAAATCGTTGTTTGAATGTATTATTAATTTGGTAAAGTGTTCAAAATACAAGAGTAAAAACATGAACACATGGTAAAAACCATATGAGTACATAGTAAAAACCATGTGAGTATTTGTAATCTAACCCCTACCCTAGAACGTACTTAATTTTGTACTTAATTTACGATGAATAGTATAAGTATTTAGTTAAGTAATTTTAAAAGTCTTTTGAAGAAGAAGAAAAACATTCTTATTATAAATAAATTATTAAATAAATAAAGATTTATTAGAACAAGTTTAAAAATTACAGGTTCCAAACGACATAAAGGTCCAATAAATGGATACTGACAATATGCCCCTAAATAAAAAAACGAAATACATATGGAATAAATATAGTTTATAATAGAAACATTCAAGATTTCATTCATTCATTTACTTAATAGACAGTGTTTATCGAAATTGCACGATTTTACTTTCTTTTTAAAAATACAAATGTTATCAGCATTTGCTTCTGATGACAGATTATTCCAGATATTTACAACTTGTTGAGAAAAACAATATTTGCGAATGTCGAGTTGACATCGTTGCTTGCGAATCCCACAAGTATGATCATGGGTATATTTATTATTGGAAATTTCGAAAAACAAATTTTTATCTATGCAAACCAAATTATGCACAAGCAGCTGTAAACGGCTATAATAGCTTAAACGACTAAAATTAGCTAGATTTTTTGTGAATTGTTTTTGAATATTTTCAATAGATTTTATTAACATAGCTTGGTGTGGCGACCAAACTGGAGAGCATAAATGATTATGCATAAATGAGTTTTGTTTTGGACCTAATGATTTAGCTATTTTATTAACTAAAACATTAGTTTCAAAATTGAAAATAAATAAAACATCTTAAATGAAATAGCCATTTCTTCTGAAAAATAAATATTGTCATAAAAAACGTAGCATAAAAGATAAACTTATACAAATCCACCCTAAATTCTTTTATACGCGATAGCAGAAAAGTTTACTTTTTTGCAATGTGTTTATTTTCTTTAATCTTCTTCAAGCTAATTCACTGTGTTTTGATTAACATGAACCTTTTATACAATTACTTTATACTTAATGCAGAACTATAGTACTGTGCTTAGCAATTCATTTTTTAATTAGTCTCCTAAATAACAATACACAGAGAAAGCGTATTGTTTAAAAGGCAATTAAAAATACATTAACTTGAATATCATCAATTTTTGTCAAAGCAATTATCAATTAAATTTGGGGTTCAATTTTAAGATAAGGCCAAAGATGTTGAAACAAAGATAATTAATTTATTATATAATTTCCGCAAAAACATATAAATAAAATACATACAAAATATAGTTCAAAAACACAATGTCCTTAGTCTGTATCCTTACCAAATTTTATGAATTTGAATTTCAGTTATTTTTAAATTTATCATTTAATTTAATCAAAAAATAATGGGGGTTATTTTTGTTAAAACTTCTGGTAGCGAAAGTCTTAATTAAACATGCTTCATCTATTATCGTCCATCCGGGCGAGGTTGAATGCATTGCGCAATAAAATATTTATTTTGTCGGCGAAATTTAGTTAATTTGGTATATTGAGCAGAAAGTAATTTAATACATTTTCTACCATTTCAAACAGTTGTAAATAATGTTACAAATAGAGAATAAGCTGTGCAGAACTAAATAAAATTAAATTCTAAAATGCTCAATAATTATTTGACTTGGTGGAGTTGCATTATAACTCTAACTTGGTAATAATAGGCTAATTTAAGAACCAAAAAACATACACTTTTTTATTAGCAATTCTTTTGAGGTCAAAATTGTATTGATCTTGATAAGGCTAGTTTTCTGCTCTAAATGAACCTCTTTTTAATGGTGCAGCGTGTTACTTAACTTACATAAAAGCAATAAAAGATAGTGGGCGAGATTGAGTGATAGGCAAAAGTATGTTAAGTTACCCTACACTAATGGTAATAAATTTATTGTAAAAACTTGTTTTGACAATAAATTTATTTTTTATTTGAGTTACTTTCAAATTTGCGATCAACACCTTATTTACACATCTCATGAAATTATTTCTCAATAAATACAGAATTTATTTTAAATAAAGGTTTTATTTTATTTTCGTTATAAAGTTTATACGACCAATAACTATATATATTTTGGCGGATCATAATAATACAGCTTGGTGAATCACTGGATATATATAAACAGATCATGATGTTTTTAGCATTATTTATTGATGTGTTTAGAATTAAACGTTAACTCTAATTGTTCAAAATATCGGACGGATCTTATTAATAGAATTTGGCGGATTGCTTGATACAATTTGGCGGATCACTTGGTTATTACATACACATACATATATATATATATATATATATATATATATATATATATATATATATATATATATATATATATATATATATATATATATATATATATATATATATATATATATATATATATATATATATATATATATATATAGGTTTTCACTTCTTTGCAACAATAACAATGGGAAGTATTGTTAATTACGAATTACCACAGAAGTAAATAAGTTCCATGTTTCACTAATAGCTTGCGAGCACTGCACAGTGGGCCAGTAGGTGGACAAAATGGGAAAAATTTTAGTTGTCTAATCTTGAAAACCTATTTAATTTTAGTATCTACATATATTAGGAGAAATCTATTGATAATTTATTTATATTAAATCCCTTAGTTACCAGGACTCTAAGCATTTGAATATTGAGATAAAATAAAAAAATAAAAAAATTATAAATAAGTAATTAACGGTGACATCAACGTTGTGTTATATTTCAATTACATCTACGTTTTTGAAACAAAAAATTAGTACATGTTATTCTAGAGTATTTAGAGATAAGTAAAACCAATGTGTGAAATAAATTTGTCATAGCATGTTATCTCAGTTATACTTTGAAAATCACAGATTAAAAAAAAAAATTTCTTAAGAAACTTATTTTTTGCCGCACAATAACTAATAATTACCACAATTTGCCATGTGTTGTCTTATATTTATTTGAGCTATATGATGCTTCAATCGAGTTTTAATCGATTGCTCGTCCCCTTATATCCCCGTTCAGATTTTATGTATGTTTTAACTTGGTTGCTATGGTACTAAATTTTGCATAGCAACAACTCATTTTTACATTAACGTTGTTTTAACAGTATTTTACTTGCGCTAAATACACAATATTGGGGGTATGTATTAAAATGAGATTCAGAATTCTTATGAGGTTAACTTTTTTTGGTTACTATGGATACCTTACTTTGCATAACATAGCAGCAACATATTTTCGGTAGTTGTTAGTAATTTAATTACTAACACTGACAGTAATTTAATTACTTTTAATTTTAATTACTAACACTTGTAGTAACTTAATTACTAACAAGTATTAGTAGTCCAGGCGGCATATATATTATAACATTTTACTTTTAAATACAAAATACTTGTTACAATAATTATTTAGATATGGTTTTGTTAAACTTAGACATTCATAATTTTCTCCAAAAAAACAATCTTAGTATTTCAAAACAAAATATTACTGAAGATATATTAAAATTTATTCAGCCAAAATTTGCTGATTTTAAAGACGTAGATTTTAGACATGCTGTTCAACGATTTGTTTACTTGTATAAAAAAAAGTGGAAATCTGCAAACTATACTGTGAAAAATTTTGAAAAGAAGTTTGTGAACTGGCTTAATGAATATTTAATTGTCAGAAAAAAAGACAATGAACCAACTGCAAGTAGACGTGGTCGAAAACCAGTTGCATTTGATAATAGTTCTGATAAAACTAAAAAACGGCGTGTATCTTGTTTAATTGAATCTCATTCATCCAATGAATTATTTTTTGCTGCTAATAAAAAATTTAGAGATGAATCTGTTGTTATTACTGCCAAGAATGTTTTAAATATATCAAATACAGATAAAGCAACTAAATATTCAGCAGACGAAGCACTGGCTTTAATAATTGATGTAAGTCTGACAAAAGCTTCCTATCAATTGATTAGAAGCGGAGCCTTGGAGAAAGAATATAACATCTACCCCGCTTACAATGATGTCCGAGATGCGAAATTGAAATGTTATCCTGCAAACATAACAGTGGAGGACTATTCAGCTTCAGTTCCTTTAAAAGATTTAATGACTCATACTTTGCAAAGAATCTGTGCAGCTCAGGAACCTGTGCTAAGGCACTTGATATTGAACGACAAAGCAATAAAAACAATGACACTAACGTGTAAGGCTGGTTTTGATGGTGCTACTGGCCAAAGCATTTATAAACAAGTTTTATCAGAACCCGACGTTAACAGAGATTTAAAGCGTGAAGAATCATTATTTATTACTTGTCTTGTCCCATTGGATTTGACTGGATTTAACAACAGCAACGAAAAGGTGCCTATTTGGAGAAATCAAAAGTCGTCCTCCACAGCCTATTGTAGACCCATAAGATTTGCATACAAAATGGAATCCAAGGAATCTGTGATTGAAGAAGATCAGTACATTAAAAGTGAGATAGAAAGCCTGGGTATGATTTTATTAGAGGTTTGCGGATCTTCTATTGAAGTGAATTGTATTATTGAACTTACAATGATTGATGGGAAGGTTCAAACAATATTATCTGAAAAAAATAACTCATTCCAATGCTGTTCAGTGTGTGGTGTCTCTCCAAAAAATATGAATAGTCTTGATATCCTTAATATAGATTATACTAACAGAGAGTTTAAATATGGTCTTTCCAGTCTTCATGGATGGATTCGATTTTTTGAGGTGTTATTGCACATTGCATATAAAAAAGAAACAAGAAAGTGGCAAGCAAGATCTAAAGAACACAAAGAAAAGGCATCTGTAGCTAAACAAAAGATTCAGACTGATTTTATGAACAAAATGGGACTTGTTGTTGATTTCCCTAAAAGTGGTGGTTCTGGAACAAGTAATGATGGCAATACCTCAAGGCGTGCTTTTGCAGCATATGAACAAACAGCTGAAATTCTGGGTATTGACCAAAATCTTATATTCAGATTTTACATTATCTTGGTAAAGCTCTCTTCAGGATATGAAATAGACTGCTTAAAGTTCAAGGATTGATGTTTTGACACTTTTAGACTATATGTATCCCTTTATCCATGGTATTACATGGCTCAATCAGTTCACAAAGTATTGATACATGGACATGACATAATTAAAAGCCTTACATTACCCATCGGACTTATGTCAGAGGAAGCTCAAGAGGCTAGAAATAAAGACTTTAAATCTTATCGCGAAAATTTCAGCCGAAAAACATCCAGAAAAGCAACAAATACTGATCTTATCAATAGACTCCTAGTTTCCAGTGATCCTGTTATTTCATCATTGCGTAAATCAACATCACACCAAACAAATCATAAAGCATTTCCTTCAGATGTTTTACAATTACTTAAACAATCTTCAAACGATATTATTGTTTTATAATTTTTTGATGTAATTTAAAATTGATAACGTTTTCTTGCACTATTTTTTGCTTTTATTATTCCTAAAACATTATTTACCTAAATACTCAATTTTTATTCAATATAGGTGGGTCAAAAATCCGATAAGATATTCAAATATCAATTTACCACTTTGTAACTAAGGAAAGTATCCGGTAACTAAGCAATATAAGTATCCATAACAACTAAATTTAAAAAATTATCACTTTTGTAAGAAGTGTGATCTCATATTGGTACTGATGTCAAATTTAGTGAATATAGCACTTATAAAATATCTGCAGATAACAAAAGTAGGTTGTTGCTAAGCAAATTAGAAGGTATCCATAGCAACGAAATAAAAAAATATTACCTTCATAAAAAGCGCAGACATCATATTAGTACTCATACTAATTTTAGTGAATATAGCTCTAATATTAAATTAGTTATGAATTTTGTCTAGTAAAAGTGCATTCTGGCCCACTGTGCACTGGTCCATATGGATAATTTAAATTTAGATAAAATATGTTCTTATGTAGAATAAATAGAAATATAGATAATAAAGCAAGTCTTTTTCAAAAAAATGAAATATTGTTATATGCAGGCGCTGATTTAAGGATTGACCAATTTAGTATAAAATCATCAATATTATTATCTTTTAATTCCCAAATATAATTTGGCAGCATGGTGTCTTTTGTATACCTTTTATTTTTATAGGATTGCTTTTGATTGGCAAAATGTTTTTTCCATTCACCCTTTGTTATGCCAATATAATGTTTATCAGGTACATTCTTAGAGAAATCAACACTTTTATATAACTTATTTTTGGATAAACAACTTCCACTCATTGGACAGCTGTTTTTTTGTTTACAATTACAATTTTCTGCAGCTTATTCATTTAGGATTTCTTTAGGAATGCTTAACAAAGCATTATTGTGGCTTTTTATAATTCTTTCCATATTTTTTTGTGCAACTGTGGCTAACTTTAATTCTATTTTGATTAAAAATTTTATGTAAATTATTAGAGGGCGGGAAATATTTATAAAAATTCAAAAACACTTTTCCTATGTTAGTGGAAACATTTTTGCTATAGGGGGGATTAAACAGAATAACATTTTTACTTCTATTTCGCCTTTTTTGTATTCTTTTTTTTAGGCTGAAATTTTAGTTCAAAATTTTCAAAACCAATATTTTGAGGGCATCTTCAAATATTTGTGTAGAGGAATTGAATACATTTTCATTAAAGGAGTTTTGGTTTAGCCTGTTATTAGTTGAAATCGAGATTTGTTTTAGAATTTCGGGTGGATGATTTGAGTTAATAATAATATACAATAATTTATCGTTTGGCTTTTTAAAAGGCTCATTTGAATTTTCAGAGAGGTTAAATGTGACGTCGAAAAAGATTCAACAATGAAAAATTGATATAAAAATGGGCAGTTTTGATGCCCATCATAATTGCCCATTGTTATACTAATTGTTATATCAATAACAAAAAACAATTGTTATATCGTAACAAAATATGAATTGGGTGGGCAATAAAGGTTTCTTTATGCTCTAATACAAAGCCCTTTAGAGGTTACATTGAACTTTCTCTGTTGAAACCATACCAAGCATAATTAGAAGATTTTGGGCATAATTTTTAGAAAATATCCTTGTTTTTTTGTGTAGCACTTCATATTAAATGTTATTTAAGAGTTACTTCTAGATCTTTTTGAAATATTGCTATTTTTTTTTTTTTTTTGGTTTTTGGAGAATATCTAAATATTATCATTAAACACTTGAATAACATTTTTTTTTTATGTTTTTTACTAAAGAGTCATTTTAGCCTAAGAAAAGTTCTTTAACCTAAGAAAAGTTCTTTAACCTAAGAAAAGGTCTTTAATCTTCCTTTTTATAGTAACCCTTTAATCTTCATCTTTCATCTAAGAAAAGTTCATTTTGGCCTAAGAAAAGTTCAGTTTAAAATATTTTTTTATCAGTTTGTTGTCAATTTCTTAAACAAAATGATCAAGGTACAAAGTGACATAACTTATTTAGGAGTTAATATACAGTTTAAACACTAGGAGAATAAAACCTCCACTTTGGTGCAATAAAGAAGATTGCAATTTCTTGAAATGTGTCACAATAAAATTACTCGGTTTTAATATTTGGATCCTTTTGCAAAAATCGAAAAAAATAGAGTTACGAGAAAATGTGTTATCCATAAGAAATGAAGAGGCTTAAAAATGAAATTTAAAAAAGCTAAGTTTAAGAAGATACAAACTCTTTGAATTTTTTGTATTGAAGCCATTATTTAAAAAATCACCGTCTGCTATTAACCAAATAAACAAAATCATCGTTTGCTGGCATTGCAGCGTTTAGATGCGGTGACAAAAACAGAACGAAAAATAGTTAACGGAGCTGGCTAAGGGAGGAATTTTAACTGAAAAGCTTATCGAAGGGGTTAATAAGCGGAGCCTAAACGGAAGGATTGGAACACAATTTACTTTTTTACCTTTTATAACCGGCCGTATATAATTTTTTTCTTAACGGTCACTCAAATTCTCTGTTAGTTTAACGGAGAGATGTGTACACAGATGCAGAGCAATAATAAAACAGTAAAAAATAACTTATCAAATTTTTTTTATTTTAAATTTTGTTTCATCAATAAAAAACTCATCAGAAATATATTATGTGTATACTCAAACAGTATTTAAGGTGGTTGAAAAAGTACATTTCAAACTTGGAATTTTTAGATTTTTTTTAGATTTGCTGAATATGATAACAACAGTATAAATTTCTTACATTCGAGTTCAATATTTTAATTTTTTCCATTGGATTAATCAAAAAAAAATTAGCAAATTATAATAACAGTACTATAAACTTACGCATTTATATTAAGCCCTTTTGATTTCTGCTGCCAACAAGATGTTAAGAAAAGTATATATTTAGGTATATATTTAGGCTCAATATCTAGGTGGGAGTTCTCAAAATGAATTTATCAAAGAGTGCGGTTAAATCGCCAATGTTAACATCATTATGATGTTTAAACAGCTATTTACTACTTCATTCTCGTGAACTGAGCAAATCACTTTCTAAATTGTCTACAATGGTGTTGATAAAAGACAGATAGTTGAGGAAAGTTTTGTCAAGGTGAAAAATCTCAGGGCAAGGTAATAATAGACACTTTAAATCGAAATGAGATTAATTTAAAAAGCTTTGGAAGTCAATGGTGCGACAATGGAACTAACATGTCTGATGTTTACAGAAGAGCAGAAACGGTTATACTTCAAAAGAACCCTCAAGCTCTTTACGTGTCATGCAGCGATCATAACCTTAATCTTGCCGGTGTTTTTTCCGCTGAATCTTCCGTTAAAGTTAATTTTTTTTTTTTTTACCATTTTTTATAATCCATACATTATAAATAAGAGAATAAGGGAAGGAGTTCAAGAAGGTTATATAGATCTTACCACAAAACTCTGCACAATTTATAGTTTTCATAATATTTAAATAATATAGTTTTATAGCTTTCGTGAAGTTATAGACATTTGAGTTAAATACATTAACAAAGTTAAAATAAAAACTAATAACATGTTGTCGTTAGAAATAGGTGAAGATGTTTTATTATTTATTAGTGAAAATATAATGCCTTTTATATGGAATGAAACATTTATACCAAATATCAATTTTTATAGAAAAGCTGATATCTGGTATAATTGTTTTATTCCATGGATATGGACCACGATAAGAAATATAAATTAATCACACTTATTTCAACAAAAAGTGGCATTGAGATAATTATCAGTACTTAAATTTAATTTTTTTTTTGGTTTATGACACACTAAGGTTTTGGAATATACAAAGAGACAAGTTTTCTTCACACTTAAACATAAAGCATAAAATGTTACATACGTTTAGGAAGTGAAAAACTATTTTGGCTCGGTTTATTTACTTTAGAATCTTTTTAGAGGAAATCCTATTCAATGAAAAGTCTTAGCTGAAAAAAACTGATGTCTCTTTACCAAACCTTGCAAATCCAATGGAGTGCACACATTGTGGTTGTGAAACCGTTGGTTAAGCGACCTATGGATGACCTTTTATATTTTTGTCATTGATCAAACTGATAAACTATTGAATAAAGTAAAATCTCAAGAAAAATGAATTCAGCCATTTATATTCATCAAGTTATGACAACTTTTTGGTGAAAATATTTTCAAGCAATAAACTATATTAGTGTCTCATTTCAATCAAAAAATATTTTCTTAGATGATGGGATGGAACTTATAAAAACTTTTGTCAAGGATCTTGGTTTTTTACACCCAAACTCATTAATGAAGCAGATTTGATTGTCTTCTGTTGACTGTTGATTGAGAAAGATCTATACGAAAAAGCCAAAAACGAAGTTTAATTCTACAAAAATGAAGCAAAGCAGTTTGAGGTGAAAGTATTCAATACTGCTCTCGAAACTTTAATTCAACAAATAAGAGACAGAATTTAAGCTGCAGAAATTTAACGAACAGATTTTTGTTTCTATGGCTCTTAGAACCTGATAATACGTTAAGTGAAGAAGTTGAATCGTATAGACTAGAGAAGAGATGCAAAACTTTGATGTAAATGAAAAGAGCTATGTAGATGAAAAGACACTTATTAAGGAAATTCGCCATCATAATGCTCTGAAACGCGTCAATTTTTTTCGGCTTAAAAATTTTCTCACTTCAATGAATCTATTGAATAAGATCTACCAAAAAGGTCTACGCTCTGTATTCGAATTAATATGCTATTTGCTACGCATTATTAACACAATTCCGGTTTCCATCACTGAAGAAGAGCTATTGTTTAGTAAGCATCGTCTAGTCAAGACAGCGCTTGAATCTACAATGACTCAAGACCAATTTACCAATCTGCTAGTGAGTACAATCTCACCAAACTCCTCTGCTTCAATACAGTTATTGCAAATTTTGAAATGAATAAAGTTTGGATAGTTAGTTTCTCGTGATTGTACAATAGCTATTACACTTTAAGCTTACAGTTACTAGCAAATAAAAGTTACTCGTCAGATCCTATCGGGCTCAGGAAACTTAATAGAGTGCAAATTATATGAATCAAGAAACAAGATTAAGGGAGTAAACTCCAAAGACCTGATGTTCGAGGAAAAAAAGCTTAGGTCCACAAGTTGAAAAAGAAGGAGTGATACGAAAATCAAGCGATGGATAAACCGTCTATATCAGGTATAATAATATTATTGGAACCAAGAACTTGACAAAAAGTTCTTAGCAAACAATTTAGCTTTGTCTATAGGTGAGGAAACAAAATCTGAACCACGCAAAAGAGTAAGAATAAAAGATTTGCCCTTCTTTATTTTTAGCTCAGTAAAATTGTAATTTATTCACATTAAAATCATCATCTTTTATTGAAAATGTACCCTTAATCATATGTGTAGATTGATTATCTGAAACAACAACTTCTGTTTCTAAAATAGAAGTGTTATTAGGTTGCAAAGAGTAAATTGTACCATATTCTTCAATGCCGTTTTATAATTGCTCAAGAAGATTAGCAACCAGAATCCAGCAAAACAATAAAATCTGTATCAAATGCATTGGAACTTTTAGTTTTTAATTGATATCGATTTCAAAAATAATATCGATTTCTTAAAAAATTGATGAACAATATCTAAAGCTTCATTCAGAATTCAGTATTAAAAAGTACACATAAAATGAGTATTAAAGTTGCTTATTGAAATAAAAGTCATAAATTTTCTTTTAAATTAGTATTAATAGCAGTGACAGATCCAGGTAATTTAGAGGACCCTTCTGTCAAATTAAGGATTTTTTTTTATTTAGCTTTGGTATCAATCTGTTCCCATACCCCCTCCTCTCCTACCATCAAAATTGTCTGCATCCGTAACTGATTAGCAAAAACACAATGAATTAATACTAGCCGTAGAATAACTATCTTGTATAGTTTTATTTTCTCCAGCCAATACGTTGTTTTGTTGTTGGTTTAGTTGCATATGGGTTTTTGGGCATGCTGTTTTTAACTAAAATTTTAGTTCACACCAGCTCACAAATCCTTTGTTGCAAAAAAGATTAAAATGATAAAAGTTTTTAAACACAAAGTTGTAGCTCATCAACTGAGCAGGATTCATTTTATTTTCCATTATGTGTGAAGATTGTAATGAAGTTGTAATCATTACATTATTAACGTTGATAAAAAAAACTTCTTTCAATTGCATTCTCATGTAGTTCAAATTTTCATTCTCATTTATGATAATCAATGACTCACCAGTACCATTAGTTATTGATATGTCTTCAACAGTTGAATTAGCTAAAGTATTGAACTGGGCTTATTTATGCATACTACATATTATTCAACTGGCTTGTTTAATATATTTCAATGCTGAAGGGCAAGTACTTGCCCAAGTAATATTACAATAGCTTATGTTGCTTTGAATAAAAGAGTAATATAAATATATTAAACATTATTAACTTAGTACGTGTTTTTTTTTATGCATTTTGCCTTTAGTTTTAGAAATTTTGTTTTCAATTAGCGTAATACGATTTTTCCACTTACGATGTTAGCTGAGGAAGTTGTTGAGGCAAGTTATTGGATTTCGATTAGTGATGAAATAAAATATACTTAGTTTTACTGATATTCAAAGAGAATTTGTTTGATTTGAATCAGTCATTAAGATTTACCATCTCACGGTTAACTGTAAAGAAAAATGCTTTTATTGAAATGCGTATAAAGATGTTAGTGTCATCAGCATAGTTTTTTTTGGATAACCCATCTAGAATTTGACTGGCTAAATCAGTTATTGAATGATAAGTTGAATGCCCTTTTCAGAAACCGAACTGCTTGATGAATAAAATATTATGTTTTTCAAGATAACTCTATAGTCTGTTATAAATAATACGGTCAAGCTACTTTGAAAAACAAGAAAGATCCGGACCAATTTTATGCCATAGAGCGATAATAATCTTTTGGTGGGTGAACTTAGGTGCAATTACACGGGTGAAGCCAGTTTGATGTATTTGAAGGCATTTTAATGATATTTATTTGGTTCTCAGTAGCAATATCAGTTAGGTCAAGGAAGTTATAAAGACCGTACTCATCTCGAATCAACAACTGAGGACGTTGTTTGCTATTTTTTTCAAAAATTTTTTTGGTAAGCCATAACTTTGCGAGGCCCTGTTTTGTGAAACCATTGGTCATGCAAACTCTGCCTTAAAACCCATAAAATATCTGGATGTCTTTCCCTTTACTATTACCTGAGGTTGAATAAACTTAGCGAGTGGATTCAAACAGTCTATAACAGTAATTGACTCTCGATTTTCACTCAGTGGCGTAGCTAAGGTTTCTGGCACCCAGGGCAATGCTGAAAACTGGCGCCCCTTTAAAGCAGAAATACGAATAAAAAAAAACACTTAATGATTTCAAGTATATGACAGTTTTAATAAAAAAATGCAAATGCTAATCATAATACAGACTCAATTAAACTCAGGTTCCCAATTACGTATCCATTATGGTTCATGTGAATTAGTCATTGAAAGTGACAGATGGTTAATGAGATCCAATAATCAATAAATATTTATAAATCATAATCTGATCTTTCTAGCTTTAGCTGCAGCATATTTATCTATTATGTCGTCAAAGCCTGTTGATTCCAGAGTTTTTCTTTCGACACTAAGGATTGCCAAACCAACAAAACGTTGTTGCCCCATTGAAGCTCGTAGATATGAAGGAATAAGCTTCAACTTGCTAAATGAAAGTTTGCAACTAGCTATTGAAACTGCAATTGTGAGCAAGATTTGTAATGAAATGCGGAAGTTTTGAAAAACGTCATCTCCGTATGACAAAATAAATGATAATAAGTCAAGCGGAGTTGATGGTATTGGGCCCCCACGAGATTTAAGCAGCATCTGAAAGTCTGCGATTTCAGTAAATAATTCATCTCCACTGATATCTGTACTGTTAAAGTTTCCCATATCCAAACAATGTTGCTGCAAACTTTCTTGATTTTCATCACCATCCCTCTTTAGCAATATTCTCACATCGAGCAAGAATCCAAATTTTTTACTGAGATCATTTAATCGTCTAAATTGAGTTTGTTGGTTCTTGTTGGAAACAATCCAATATCATTTTCAAAACTCTGCTAACTTCATCCTGGCATTATTCGTCGTCGCCTGACTCTCCTCTCAACTTCAATTCCCCATTCCATACATCTTTCCTTGCTATACTCAATTGCATTTTGGCACAAATGATCACGAAATTCTTTGAGAAAATTTTCCAACATTTCCATATCAGATACTGCATCTTTAAAGTTCCTTGTGGGATCTTGTAATCGTTTTTGAACGCGGTCTACTATTCCAAGAATGTTGTTCCAGAGATAAAGTAAAACAATGAAATAAAATTTCAGAATATTTTGAAGCAAAGTTTCAGCTTCATATCTTATACCCATTGTCTGGCTTATGTCATCTGAAAGACTTTCAAGAAGTTCAACCAATTCAGTGACTCCTTCAGAAATTGCTTTAACAGCTTCTGCTTTTGCTTTTCATCTGGTTTCTGCTTCCCGTTTAACAGTGATCTTAACAGCATTTTTAAATTGCTCCCATTGCAGTTTTTCGGCAGAGTTTGCATGACCAATGGTTTCACAAAACAGGGCCTCGCAAAGTTATGGTTTACCAAAAAATTGAACGAGAAAAAAACAGACAAATGCTTTCAACTGTTCCAAAAAATGTTATGATTATAGGATCTACTTTAGCAGCATGAACTCCAACCAAGTTCAAACTATGATTATCACAGTTTACAAACAATGCTCGAGGATTTTGGTCACATATTCGTTGTTGAAGCCCAGAGAGATTTCCTGTCATCACAGCAGCGTTGTCCTAACATTGGGATCTACAATCTGCCAGTAGTAGCTTGTCCGATTCAAGTTTCGATACCAAGTAAGATACCAAAATACTTTCTTCTTTTGATACTAGTTTTTTTTTTTTTTTAATAATTTATTTCGTCATTTTCATAATAAGTTATTTACAAAATATTTTAAGTTAAGATATGACCGGAGCAGGCAGAAGACAAAAGTCTTATCATCTAGCCCCGTTGTATCGTTTACACTATCATAAATCTATCATAAAATTTTACAATATCAATAAAATAATATAAATACTTTTAAATAAACATTTTACATTTTTTTATACATAAAAAAATGTAAAATGTTTTTATGTATAAAATGTTTTGTAAAAAAAAAAAATATTTACATACATAAAAATATATATGTATAAAAAAAAGGAAATAAATACAAATTTAGATATATAAGCAAAAAAAAATATGTTTTGCTTTTAAGCAAACGAAAGAAACGTTAAGAATTAAAAAGATATTAGAAGATATTAAAAATAAAATAGAATTTGAGATGTGTCATAATCAAGTAACTGTTTTTTTAAAATAACTTTGAAAGTTTGAAGTGAAATTATATAGTTTCACTTTCAATTGGAAGGAATGAGTTCCACATATGTGGTCCTTGGTATGTTATTGAGAAATTAGACTGTTTTAATAAGGTTTTTGGTACCTGATAGTTATGCAATGAATGCTTTGTTTGATATTTAGGATTTATAATAACAAAAAGATCGTCAAAATTATTTGGCAGCATACAATATTTAAATCTAAACATGAATAAAAGAATACTGTAAATATTTAATTGATAAACATTAAGCACTCCAAGCTTTCTAAGCAGTGGGTTAGCACTGGTGTATTTGTTAGCATTTAATATAAGGTGGTTTGCATGTTTTTGTTTATTTAAGATACGCTTTAATTTTGATGGATAAATGCTGGCCCACGCAATGTTACAATAACTGATATAGCTATGGATAAATGAAAAGTATATAAGTTTTAAGCAGTTTTTATCCAACATATGTCTTGTCATGTACATAATTCCAATACTCTTTGAAATTTAATTATCTATTAAATTAATGTGGTCTTTCCAACTTATTTGTTTGTCAAGTAAAACGCCTAAAAATTTAATGCAGAATGTCCGTTGTTAGTTTTTCTATTAAAATATTTGGGAGTTTTAGGGGCTAAGTTTCAGATTTGGAAGATTTAGAAAAAAGAATATATTTGCTTTTAGTTTTATTTAGAGATGTTTGATGGCTTTCAACCATTCATTGAGGTTGTCAAGCTCGCATTTCATAGTGATAAAGATTGACTCTATGTTTGAGTGGGTATAAAAAACCTGAGTGTCATCAGCAAAAAGATTGAAATTTAAAACACGATAAAAAGATAAGTAAATACCGTTTATATAGATAATAAATAATAAAGGCCCTAGAATAGATCCCTGTGGAACTCCGCAAGAAATGTTTTCTAGTTTGGTACAGGTTTTGTCATAAGATACACATTGTTTGCGATTAATAAGATAGGAAAAAAACCATTTATAATTATTATTTTTGACACCATAATATCTAAGTTTGTAAAAAAGAATATTATGGTCCACAATTTCGAAGGCCTTTGAGAGGTCAATAAAAACCCCAAGAGTATAATGGTTGTTTTCAAATCCATTTAAAATTTCTTTAACTAATTTAATTACTGCATGTTCTGTCGAGTACCCTTTTCTAAATCCGTACTGATTATTATTAAGCAATTTATGTTTTATAAAATAATTGTATAGCCTATTATGCAATATTCTCTCTAGAATTTTAGAAAAACATGGAAGTATTGAGATAGGTCTATAATTAAATAATTTAGAAATATCACTGTCTTTTTCTGGTGAGGCAAGTTGGTTGATGAATTCATTTTGAATGTCTGGAGACAGATAAGAGGCGGAAGCTGGATTTTCTTTAGCATGCTGCAGATGGTTTGTAGTGAGACGGTCATATTCAGCAAGAAGTTTCAAAAGGGCAAGAAAGTTTGCAATATTGCCTCCTTCATCAGCAGCACAAAGTTTTTCTCTATTACCACGTAAAGCCATTTCTGAGAAGCAAGAACTTTAATACAACAAAGAATTTTTTTTAAGTTATTTCGTGAGAGTACTGTTTTTTAGATTCAATTTGGGCTTCGAGTTTTGAATCTATTCCTTTTCCATAAATTATTCTTCGTTCAGCTTCTTTCCATATGGTAAATGATTTGCGGTGACAGGGACTGTTCTCGTGATCTTTTACTCGTTCTGTGTGTCTCCAGTTAGTAAATCCACCAGCTGATTCAAAAGAAGATTGTAAATTTGAGCTGGAAGTTGGAAATAGTAAACAACAGAAACAATAAGCTGCTTTGTTAACTGGTGAATAAAACAACCACGAACAACCCCCTTCATCATCATTTGCAAGTCGTCGTTTGAACCACGTCGAGTTCATCGAACGTCCTCCAGAGTTTGCAACAAAAGGTCCATTCTTGTTTTAAAATAAACCAGATCCGCGAGCTATGATCTCAGTTCTAAGACTTTAAAATTTGAACAAACAACACAGCGACATAATAGGTTGCTGTGTTGTTTGGTCAAATTTTAAAAAAACAACATCAAGAAATGACAAAACAGCAGGAATAGGAAGATCTTCAATCATTTCTTTATTTTTACAGTCAATGCCATTATTAGGATCCGGATCGCGGGTATCTTCACCTCCTTGGTCCATAGAGTCTTCTTCATTTTCGGCAAATAATTGATAACTTCCTTCATCTCTGCTGTCATCTTCAGAATCTGATTCAGTATGCTTCAGTATCCTGCCATCTTCAGATTTTGATTAACTTTCTGCATTATTTGTTTTCGCTTTCTTTTAATATAGAAACTTGCTCATTAATTAATTGGACTTTAATGCCTCTTTTTTATCATTTTTCTGTTTTTTTCAACGATGAGCCCCATTTACTTTGTGTTTTGGCATGTTTGAACTCGAAAAATAATATTGTGATGATTAGGATTAGTTTCTCTACTTTAACATTATAAAATTGTAATTTGTAGATTTTAAAATCGTTGTAAATTAAAGGCTGAATTCTCGGAGTCGAACTCGTTTACATTTATTATACATTGATGGTCTCAACTGCTTTAGACAATATATTCTATGTATAGAAGACGCGTTCTACTCCGATAATTCCGCCTTTAATCTTTTAGTCACGTTTAATGTATGGACGCAGACGATAATGCTGTACAACGATTTAAGAGTTGAAATTTTGTCATTTTAGAATAAGTAAACTCTCAAAATTGTATAACTCAGTTTTATTATGATATCAACACTTCGCATTCAACCTTTCGCATTCATATTCAACCTTTTGCATTGATAATTTTAGTTTAGCTGAAATGTTTATATTTCATATTGATTTATATTGAAATATTTATATTAAAAACTCATAAGTTTCACCGTAATTTGAGGTTGAGTGTTACTAATATGTATTAGTATGTTGTATTACTAATACGTATATGTATGCTGTACTAGTAATACGTATGTATGTAATTTTAGCTCGAACGTGTTCAAGTTCGAACGTTCGAACTTTAAGCCAAAATATCAAAGTTCAAGTTCGAGTTTTTTTGTCTTATAAGTTCGAACTTACAGAAAAAATGCCTTTACGTAACCGTTTGACCACTGTTTGTTTACGTTTTGAAAAAAATAAAAAGTAAAAATAAAACATGGCTACTTTCAAATACGTGAGCACATTTAGAGGATCTGAGGTTTAGGATTATTTTAACTTTTCTTGGGGTTGCTTGTTACTGGTGGTTCGGGTTTTGGCTGACTGGCTCTTGTTCTTGAACTTGCTCTTTAATTCAGCTGTGTTACTGTTGGTTGCCCCGGGGGCCACTTTGAGGGGGGAGGGGGCGCAAAAAAGGGGAAAAAATTATAAAATTAAATGAATTCACAACTCTGATCCAGAGCCAACAACTGCTCAGTGACTGACAAAGAGCCAACAACTGCTCAGTCACTGAGAAGTTGTTGGCTCTGGATCTGAGTTGTGAATTCATTTAATTTTATAATTTTTTCCCCTTTTTTGCGCCCCCTCCCCCCTCAAAGTGGCCCCCGGGGCAACCGCCCAACCCACCCCTGCCTTGCTCCGCCTTTGTTTTTACTTTATTAAATATTTAATTGATATTTTAAATACTCAATTAAGTGGAAATCGAGTTTTCGTACATACTCAATATAATTAAATACTGAAAAACTCAATACTTAATCAAGTTTGTGCCTTTGGTGCAGCCACGGAAAATAATTTAATTTAAATGTTCAAAGTAAGTGAAATTTAGACTTTACAGTACGACATTAAAAACATCTTTAAAATGAGAACCGCTTTACATAATTTGATAAAAATTAGTGCAAATGTAGCATATGGCTACACGAAACTTTTAATAAAATTTCAGTCGGATTGATTTACTGGTTAGGGGTCATCCATAAATGATGTTAGTAAATATAGGGGGAGGGAGTGCTGGAAAGTTTGACACTAATTGACAATTCCTCATTGTGTTGAGGCCAAAATGATGTCAATCAAAATTATTTTTTTAGTTTTAATGAGCAGATTTTAACGGTATTTACATCTACTAAATAGTATAGAAATGATGTTTTGTTTGTGGGGAAATTATTATTAAATGCGGGGAATTTGATATTATATTTTATTAAATTATTTATAATATAATATTATAAATTAATATAATAAGTTTCCTAGACACATTAAATAAATAACAACTACTAACATAAAATAAAAATTACTATCGTTTTATTAATATAGTACCATTTGACTGCGAATCAAATTATGTTAGAAATATTAACTCTTTGTATATAAAATTCACAATCGTTATTCGCTCCATAGCGGATTATAAAATGTAGTTCAAAGTAAACTCAGAAAAGTAAACTCATAACTTTGTCAATTTTTGAAATTAAATTGTCGTTATTCCAAATACGAAACTCTAATTGCTCTCTTGTTGATTGTAAAACGTGATGCAACGCAAACACATAAAGTCTATTGAAAATTCGAAACGCTAATTTCTCCCTACCGGGTTGAAGAAACTCTTTTAAAAAGCTTGCACTAACGATGAGCAAAATCATTATTCTGATTGTGATGTAAACAATACTAATAAATCAATATTAAAATATGGATAAAACCGCATTACTTAACTTATTGATGGTCTCATAAGGCAATGCTCATCCCGATAAAAAAAAGGCCAATATCCAGAAAGAAGTCCATAGTATATGGAATTCATTAAAATAAGAGAAACTGGTGCATAAGGATCTTGAATCAAGAGTAATGTATTTAATCAATTTATTTAATGAAAAGGCAAAGGAGTTCAAGAGCAAGCAATTATCGTTTTGGGCCAATACTCCAAAACAGTCTGCCCCCACGTATACTCCACTTGAATTTGACAAGAATTCCTCACAGTTTGTTGAGCCCACCAATGAGCGATCTGTTATTGATGATCAACAAAGTACATTAACTTTGAGTTTGTTCACCACGAAAAATCAAAAAAATGCAAGAACAGTGGCTCAAGATTGACTCAATTCTGAGATTGCAGCTTTAAATTGTGAAGTTGTTGGACTGAAGACTAGAAAGAGAAGTGGATTCATTGCTGAAGATCGAGAGGATTATTTTAAAAAGAAAAAAAAGAAACTAGCTTATGTATGTAAAGAACTGGCCAAAAAAAAGTATGATCAAGCTCAACAGAAGAAAACTAGAGAACTGAAAAAAGATAGAATGGAGGAAATCTGCTTGGAGAATCCAGAAGTCAAAGAAAAACTAAAAATCAGAAAGAAACCTGGTCGACCGTTATTAGAAGTAGCTCAACCTCTTCTTTTGAAAGCGATTATGGATATTACTCTCCATGGTTCGTCCGCTAATGAAAGACGTCGGTCAGAGGTTCTTTGGGTAATGATAGCTTAGCTATGTTTGTTAATATTTTATTTGTTAGAATTTTACTCTTAATTAGTACTTGCACAACTAATTTTAAGATTTGATTTGAATATAATTTACGAAATAATTATAAATCCCGTTTTCTGTAATAAAGTAAACTATATCCAAATATATTTCTTTATTATTTAGAGCATTATAACTCTCGACAAATTGACATCCGGGATAAACAAAATTGGATTTGCAATCAGCAAAAGCGCCCTCTATACTCGTCTACTTCCGAGAAGTTACGGAACATTAGAAGGCAAAAGGCACGTCAAAACAGTCCCTGTTAGATTGATCAGTCCTCAGAGTGATTCTCATTTAAAACATGTTGACGGACTCTTTTGCAGTTCAACTATAAAATATGTGGAAGAAGTTTGTTCTATTTTAGGGTCAGATGAAGTGTGTTTCATTAGCAAAGACAATAAGGCTAGAGTGCCAATTGGAATCACAGCAGCCAAAAAACAGGCGCCGTTGTTGATGCATTTGGAGTACCGGGTAACTCTCCCGGACCATGACTGGGTCGTGGCTGCTAAACACAAGCTTATACCATCTGTATACGCTGGAATTACGATCAAAAAAGATGGTCTCGAAAAAACAGATGCTGTTACTTATTCCGGACCTACCTACATTGCTGTTCGATCAGAAAAACACGCATCCTCGACAGCCTTCGCTCATGGGTTAGACTTTCAGCAGCTCTTTGATATCAAAGAATTCGACTCAATTACCAGAGATCCTCAAACTAATATGGTTAAGCCTATCGTTGTGTTTAGCGTCGATGGAGGACCCGACGAAAATCCCAGATACCAGAAAGTAATTGAAATCGGGATTCATCATTTCTTGAAGAATAACCTTGACACTCTTTTCATAATGACGAACGCTCCAGGCCGCAGTGCATTCAACAGAGCTGAGCGACGAATGGCACCTCTATGTAAAGAATTATTTGGGGTGATTCTTCCGCACAAACATTACGGAACTCATCTTGATTCTCAAGGTAATTACATTGACAAAAGTTAATTTGTAAAAATATTAATATAATTTTTAATCTATAATAACCAACATATCTTTTTAAATCAGGCAGGACAATAGATGAAAATTTAGAAAAACAGAACTTTGATTTTACTGGACAGGCTTTGGCTGATATTTGGTCAGATCTACAAATTGACGGTTATCCAACCATTGCAGAGTATATTGATCCAGACAAATTAGAGCTAGAGTCAAGGAGCCTTTTATTTCAACGTTGGATTGCCGATCATCTTTGTACAAGTCAATATTTTACTCAAATTGGGAAATGAGAAAATCGTTCTTGTTGTCGGACTATTAGATGCTCTTACTTTACTCTAATTAGAGCAAGATATCTTCCGCCACCTGTCCCTGTCAACCAAACGAGAGACGGGCTCAAAGCTGTAGATGTCTCAGAAGGAGCAAAAGAATTGTTCCCATCATCCGTCTTTAAGCTCATTGCATCAAACATTGAAAGTATTTTTCCTCGTATTGCCAAAGGATTTCCAATTTTACCGTATCATGCGTTTTGTCCATCAATTCAGTCTAGCCTAACTGATAGAATCTGTAAAATGTGCAATATCTACTTTGCCTCTCAAGTTATGTTGAAAAAGCACGCCTCTATCCATTCTTCTGCTATAACACTCCCTCTAATCAAAAGGGTTCAACCTGTTCGTATCACTGCCAAGCGTCAGACAGAATTTTTGGCAGTTATCGCCTTTCAGAAGAGTTTGGAAACTGCTGAATCGTTAGATGAAAATGAAGTTGACGCAACGAATCTGATTGTACCTCAAGAATACGATATCCTTTTAGAGCGCGGAGAGCATTCACTACCTATGATTTCAATCAATGATCACTTTAACAACCCAAGGGAAGATTATATTAAAGATATATAATACTATTTGCTTAGTTGATTATTTAATGAGATATCGACTATTATATAATATAACTTGATGAGATCTACTATTATATAAATGTATAATTTAGTCAGAAAAAAAATCAATGGTTTTTAAGCATTTTTATTGTTTTTTAGAAGGGGGAGTACACCAAAACTAACATCATATATAACGGGAGGCTGGCCAAAAATTGACAGTTTGACAAAGGGGGGAAGGGAGTCGAAAAATTGAGAAAAACTAATGGCATAATTTATGGATGACCCCTTAGGGATTTATCGCAGTTTTAAATTATTTTTTGTTAGTTTTTTGCTACTTATACCTCAAAGCCTTACCGATTACTATGATATTCAGTCACTATGATTAAAATAACACTGATTACATGAGTGTTTTACTGTGTACTACTATTAAATTTGTGCAACTACTATTTTCATTCTATAAACCAAAATATTGATTTGGTTAATATTTGTTCGGCTTGACTCATGTATTGCGTAAAAATATCAGCATTTTTTAAGGTAGAATCTGCTGCCAAACCCATGAAAATGTTAATAAATGGTTGAAAAGCTTTCATAAAAATACTTACATAAAAAAAATGTATACACATTTAAATAAGATAACTAAAAAAATTGACAAATAAAAAGTATGGAGGTCCAGTCAGAAAGAAAATCTTACATAAGGGAGAATAGTCTTTTAAAGAGCAGTAAATTTCTTTTGTAGGAATGCGTCATGAAATAAAATCTCATCTATATTTTCAATAAGTATGACAAGTGTCATTAATTTAAATTATAATTTCCTTTAAAGATAAAAATTATGTAAGTAAATATTTTCTTTTAATTTAAGTAACTATTTACTTGATTTATTTCGTTTGTAATTGATAACTTTTGAGGTATGTTAATCAACTGTTATCCATATAAACTCAGGGTAAATTTTGTAAAAGGGGTAGTTTGATTTAGTAAAGTTGGACTTAGTGAATTGCCACAATGCTAAATAGAGAAAAGGTTCAACATAAAAATAAGAAATGCTTGTTTGCTCTGTCTGAAAGAATATTTAAGACAGCTTACTGCTTTCCAAACAGATGTCAACTGTATGAAACAAAGAATAATATCAGTGATTCTTGGGTACCACAAGGACTCTGCAAATTGTATAGAACAATTTTATGCAGGAAACAAGAGGGGAAAGAAGTTATTTCCCCTCCTTTATTTAATTTCAATTCAATACAAGTGAGACTTGAAACAAGAGGTGTGTTATTGTCTAATCTGCCAAATTAGTCGTTCAAAACAGCAAGAAAAACGTCCTCTTGAAGAGCAAACCGCCATTGATAAGGAATGAAATGTACGTTGCAGCGCATGTCTCTGCTCTTTAGGAAAAGGTTTTACCTACCAATTCTTTTGAATAAAGTTCAGGAAAAACCTTCAATTTTTTGCAGCAAAAGGTACCAGAATAGCCGTACAAATTGCATCTCAATTAATTTCCAATAAAGAATTATCTCCTGAAGGAACTATTCGACTTACTAAAGCCTCTGGCGGGCCTCCGCTTACAAATACCCAGGTAAATGTTTATACTTACGTAAGTTTTACATATATTCAAATAAAAAATTTTTTAAAAAGATAGGTTTCGGGAAGTATATTTTTAACGAGTTTCTAATCACTATAAAAACGAGAAGTTTGAAAGTTTTAAACAAACTTTCTGAACAAAGTTAATATAAAGATAAAATATGCATGTTTTGGTTTCATGTCCAAGTTGTGTCCAGACTCTATCAAGCGCTCTAAAATTGACCTCTTTGAAATTTGAATTTTTTTTTTTTTTATTCATAACTAAAAGTAAAAAAAAAAACTACTTTAAGGCATGAAAGACTAAAGTAAATTTGTTTTCGTGTTGTTCTTGAATGGAAAAAAGTTATTTTTTATTTTAATTTCGTGTGTTTATGGTTCTAAAACACATAATTAACTAAAAAATAATAATTCTAAAGTGAATTTTTGATGTCCCACTAATCGACCAAAAAACATATGAATTTCTAAATGTTGTTGAAAAGTTTCTGTTTACTTTGTACGTTGATGACTTGGTACGTTGAACTGAGATAATGGAGGAAATCAATTTTAGACAAATTGTGTAATGTTTCCAGGTTTCGAAAAATACTTTGATAATGCAAATAGTGAGTTTTAAATACATTATTACTTGGACTGAAGTCAGAGAAAAGAAAAGAAATTTATTAAGAAATATATTAAAACTAACTCTTACAAAAAAAGTATGGTGCACCATCGCATGTATCATATCGAAAAAAAGAAATATTTGGTAGTAGAAATCAGGTTTGACTCAATTCAGTTTTTAAATCAGTTGATTTAGTTGAATTACCAGATAATCAAGAAAGTTTAATAAATGAATCAGTAAAAAGAGATTGACAAGCATAAGATTTTGATAAATCGAGTTTTTGCATCAAAAGACTATGGGTGGTGTTCTATTGACGTCACCATGTAAGTATTGTTACTCCGACGCCATCTTGTAGGTCAAACAAATGCGCATTAGTTTAACGCAAGGCTAATTACAATTATCTGTTAATGTGGTTCCTATCGAAAAAACGGTTAAAAAGTTTATTATTTGGAATAAATTTATGAAGAATTTAATTCTCTTTCTCGTGATATAATTAATTTTTTTTTTAAACTAAAACTCAATATTAAATAACTTATTTTCTAAACACTGTCAAACAGGGTAACCTTAGCAACTAAGTAAATTGTAAATAATTTGAACAATAATACAATATAAACAAGCAAAACTACAAGCTTAGAAGAATGTGTGATTTTAGAGGCAATCAACACTCGTACAAAAAGGTTGTAGAAGATCCAAATGACTACGATTTTACTATAAACTAAAATACTATAAACTTCAAGTTGTTGAAAATTTATGTATACCCTTAGCTGAAATTCTGGAATTTTTTTTATAAAACATAGACTTTTTATTTACAGTTTAATTCCTAGCATGGTTGATGGTCATAAATTAAACTTTAAAGTTAAAACCTGTGTGTTTTAAAGTAGCTGCTCTTTACATTGAACCCTGCAGTTAAGAAAAGTATACGTATTTGATGAAAGTTTGATATAAAGGTTTAAGATATGTAAGAAGTAAAAAATACAAATTAAATCAAAAAATTTATAAAATAAGTTGTAGTATTTCAAGGACTTTTATGTATAGTACAACCATGTTGTATGTTGATCTCCTGTCACCAAATAAACACAGGTATTGTCAGAGAACTGTGAATTATTGAGAACTATTGATTATCACTTAAAAAATTGATTTTACTTCGTGGATTTGTTTGCAAAGTTTGCATTTACATTTTACTACATGAATTAATATACCACCTAAGTTAGAGCTTGTGCAGGTTTCATTGAATTCATTGTCTTATTTCATTGAATTCATTGATGCACCTTTAACTATTTTTGATGTCTGTAAACAAAAACACCTGAAGCAAAGTTTTTACTCAAAGTTTAAAATGAGGGAAAATCCTAAAAGCAGAAAGGGTTAACTGAATAAAGGTTCAATTCGAAAAGGAATTTGAGTTTTTGTAACTTGTTAGTTATTTTTGCTTTCATATTTGCGGTATAATCAACTTTTTTAGGATTGTTTAATTGTGTACAGTTTTTTTTTCATTATCAATTTAAAAAATCTATTTCAAAAACTCAACAAAAGCGTAGTTTTTTTTTCTATTGGAACCATTACAATAATAATAAGTCTATAAGATATCAAGGTCAGAGAGGATAAACCCCAAAGCTTTTCAGCAAGTTGTCGAATTTTTATTTCCAAATCCGTAATATTATATTTTTTTATTTCAATGATAGGTGTTTAGCTGTATATTATGTTGTGAAAATGGAGGAACATGCGCAAACATTACAGGCTGCTACTGCAATTCAGTTTGTTACAAAATTACAGCTTTTTAGTGGGGTAGACCGGTATAAATTCAAATTAAAAGAATGGGACACTAATCATAAATCACTTCCTTCCGTGGAGTACTTCCGTAAAGTATGCACATATGCTTTGCAGATATTGTATGCCTACAAATAATATATTTATGGATGAGCCTAAATATATGTATTGTTGAAGCATACAAGAAAATAAAAATGGAATATCAATATCATAAAGATATTTATTTTGTTCCTTATTAGGTTCTTTATAAACTGAACTAAAAAAAAAAGGTTATAAAAAGTTGCTGTCTAAAAGTACTTAAAAGTCCTGCTACATATTACATTTAAAATATATATATATATATATATATATATATATATATATATATATATATATATATATATATGAATGATATATATATGTATATATATATATATATATATATATATATATATATATATATATATATATATATATATACAATGAATGATATATATATATATATATATGTATCATTCATTGATATATATATATATATATATATATATATATATATATCATTCTTTGATATATATATATATATATATATATATATATATATATATATCAGTCATTGTTCAGGTGAGACATCTTTAGAATTAAAGTAAGCAGAGCATACTTTCGAGG